>NC_056524.1:66126482-66146828 GCF_019175285.1 Sceloporus undulatus
CAGCTGCAGGAGGACTCCCTTGCCCCACCCGCCATCATCCCAGAGCCTCAAAAGGCAATGGAGGACTCAGGTGGAGGAGGACTCCCTTGCCCCACCCACCATCATCCCAGAGCCTCAAAAGGCAATGGAGAACTCAGCTGGAGGAGGACCCCTTGCCCCACCCACCATCATCCCACAGCCTCAAAAGGCAATGGAGGTGGACTGTCTTGCCCCACCCGCCATCATCCCAGAGCCTCAAAAGGCAATGGAGGACTCAGCTGGAGGTTGATTGTTTGGATTGTTTGACTCATGGTTTGACTCATTCTTTTAAATAATTTAATTCCAACAGTTCTTTTTTGCAACATCTTTAAGGATAAAAGGCTAAACCTACTGTTATAGTCCAACCTAGACCAGACCCGTTGAAATCCACAGGACCTGTTAGCTATGATTAAGAAGTCATCTTGATTTATGATGGGCTTGCCCTAAGTCTGTAGAATTTTATATTATTATTATTATTATTAACCTTTATTTATAAAGCGCTGTAAGTTTACACAGCGCTGTACATAAATTTTTTTTTTTTAGTCAGACGGTTCCCTGCCCTCAGGCTTACAATCTAAAAGACACGACACAAAAGGAGAAGGGAGTGGTGGTGGGGAATAGGATCAGGTCCAGCAGATCTTTTCCACCTCCGAGGCCTGGACCAAGGCAGATGGACTGGAGGAAGGGCTTGGCTTCTTGATAGGCTAATTTCTTGCAAAAATTATTCTGTGGAGTGCCAAAAAACATGCTGGGAGCCCATGTGGCCCATATGCTCCCCACTCCTGCTGTATGAGAAAGTTCTGTGTGAAGGCTTGGCTTGCCTAACCAAACTTTAAGCCAAAACTGGCTAGGACATAAGTGAAGAAAACTGTTCTTCCACTGTCTTGGTCTAAACTTAAGATAAAAGACAATAAAGAACAGCACCCCTAAAATGAACATGCTGCTCTGAGGAACAATAGGATTTGTAAAGGTTACAAATGTAAATCCTAGTGCTTTCTTTAGATTTTAGTCATCCATAGAATTTGAACATCTCATAAATTTTCTGGATAGAGGGATAGGAATAACATCATTCAAATTGAAATATCCAATGTTAAGTGCAAGCTAATGTCAAACAAAAGGTTCCCAAATAACATATCTTCATAATTTGATGCAATCTTATAGTTTCAAAGCTTTAGCTGATGAGACCAGAGTAACTTACCCACAACCTCATCATGTGGCTGAAAAGACGACACTTTATTTCCAACTTGAAAAAAAGAGAGTGTAATAGAGAGAAAAATTAGTGTACTTTTAAAGAAAACCATATTTCCTACCAAGAACTTACCATACAACCTTCTAAGTGTGATCTATGACTTCCAGTAAGATACTTGTGATAAGCACCAGTTTTAAGGTTTACAGAGGAGAAAGGGGAAGAAAAATCTTCTCTGAGGAAGAGCAGTGTTTGTTCTCCAGTAGAATGGGATACACTGTAACATGCAATAGGGGCAGAGCTGTATTCCTTAAGAGGAAAATATATACAAAAAAGTACACAACATTGTGAAAAACATATTATCTCCTAACATGTAAAAGCTATTCTATCCTAAAAAAAAGAATCTCTATTTCACAAGCAAAAGGCAGCCGCCCTGCAAAAAGGTGCTTACAGAGAGAAGAACTCAAGATACTCATTCACATAGTCTGAACTACAAGGAGCAGCAAAATGTAAAATCCCCAGGGATTACCAGCATGAACTATGAAGAACTTCCTCTGACTTAAAGCTATCAGTTATATTGGTTTACGATCCTGGCTTGTTCTTATAAGCCACAATTCAAATAAATCACAGGTCCCAGAGTTCAAAAGTCACAAAGAAATGTAGTTAGTTAAAAATTCAGAAGCAGACATTTCCAATTTCTTTCTTACTGTATGAAAAAGCAGAGGAAAGGGTGGAGCATGTGAGCCCAAGTCTTGTCCATTCATCACTTTTTCTTGTTATGTCTGAACTGGGCATTCATTACTATGTTTAAGAAGCAGGGACCTGACACTATGGAACTCCTACCACCGGAATATCAGTTTAGCTCAACGTCCCCTTTTAAAATATTTTTAGGAACAACCTTATTTTAATGGTGTTTGAAAATCTGAATCAAATATATTTTATCAGATGCTTAAAACTAGTTTTATAGTGCATTCTACTATTGGTTTTACTTATATAGTTGGGCTTCTATATGTTTATTTTTTATTAGCAATTAATGGCATTTGTTCATTTATATGGTAGAAAGTAAATTGGTGCACCCAAAGATAGCATCAGATAGGGCAATATTTGCTCCTTGGCGTTCATAAATCCAACCATTAAGGATCATTGTTTTATTCTGCATAAGTCCATTCTGCCTTCTATTTCCCAGTTATATCAAAAGAATATTGAAAACTTTTTACAGACAATATGAATAGTTCAATGTTGTGCAGTTCAAATAATATTTACAATTAAATTTTCCCTGCCAAAGAAACAGCAACATGCCAATTAGACTTTCAAACACAATGATAATTATACTCACTTTCTAATACAACACCAGCAACTTCCCTCCCAACCGGCAGGAATTCCTTCTCCATCTTGATTTCTGACAAAAGCTAATTCAATAATTAATAATAAATAAAACTTTTATTTGAATCCCGCTTTTCTGTGACAAGACAATCAAAACGGCTCACAATACATTAAAATCCACATTTACAAAATTATGTCCCAAATCCCCCCCTTAAAACAGGATTAAACATGTTACAATTAAATATCTATTAAAACACAATAAAAATTACAACGAGGACAGTGCGGTGGGCAAATACATGATGTGGGGGGCAGTCATTCTGTGGCAGGGCACTTTTACTCAGGAAAGGCCTGCCGGAAGAGATCCGTCTTGACAGCTTTTCTAAAGCTGTCTAAGCTGGCAATTTGACGGATCTCATCCGGCAGGCCATTCCATAGTTTGGGATTGATAGTTAAAAGGTCTATTATAAAGTGTTGATAGATTAAATACTACTTTAGTCACCTGTCAACATTTTACTTCACATTCTTTGATTATTCAGAGGGAGAGACAAGTGTAATTTTAGTAAAGAAAAGGGTGGTGAAGGGATATAAGTAAGGATGCAATCCTGAGCACACACTCCATCCAGAAAGTAAATCCACTGAACCTGAAAGAGTTCTTCTCAGTGATATACAAGACTGAATATAAAATTACACTTGTCCCTCCCTTTTCGTGGGGAGGGACAAAATGGTGGTGCACACCCATGCACTCACCATTATTTTCAATGGGACTCGAATATTTGTGAGTCGCCACTGGGAGGGCCTACTGTAATACTTGTGGTAATACTGTACATATTTGGTGTACTGAGGAAGCCTAGTTCTTCACAGTGCCTATGTTCTGTCTACTCCATGAACCAAACAGTGTTCTGTGTGTTAAAAGGTAATCAAGTTAATATTCCTTCACAAATACTTGAGAATTTCCCTAACATTTACAATCTTGAATGACCATGCACTCTTTTAGTTTATTTTCAGTAACTAATCTACTGAAATGCTATGAAGGTATAATGTACACAATTTCTATTAATAGTTCCAATAGATGTTACTAACTTGTCATTTAATTTTCAGTTGCTGGCATTGATCTTGATTTTCCAGTTCCACTCCTCTAACTATTTCCTTTACAAAATTAACAACAAAATCAAGGCATATCTATTTATAGATAAGTCCCCACTGAACAAAGTGGAACTTACTCCCAAGTAAGTATGTAGGACTACAGCACAAAGGGTTCATGTCTTGGTCTAGCAAAATATCTGTCTCAAACAAAACAAAACACACACACACCAAAGAAAATCACAGTCACAAGAGTTTTTAAATTTCATTTTAAAGGTGTGTAGAAAATGTGCACAATAAGCTTGAAAAACTCACAAAAAACTATGCGCACAATAAGCTTGAGATGTTTGGCAGCAGGCAAATGTAAGACATCAATTTTATGCTGGCCACAGTTTCATATACAGGTACCTAGTCTCACTCACTGTAGCTCGGATCATACAAGGATTAAGTATATGTTGCCCAACTGATTCCCACAAGACTAAACAAGCACCTGGGAGATGCTTAGCTTTAAGTGTGGGCAGATAACATTCACCTATGCCTCTATTACAGTTAATTTACATGTAATAGTAGTCATGAGAATGTCACTTGGAACAACCTCTGCATGTTAGCTGCAGCAGTGTAACATGTAGAACAATTCATTGCAAAGATCCCTCCTATTGTGTGGAGATTTATCACATCAATAGCAAACATTCCTGGCAGTGAAAATGGAAACACTGGAGACAAAAAGGACAATTCATGTGCTAAGCTGCACTATCCGTTATGGCTATCATTCCCCTCATGGGAAAGATTGTTTCAAGCAGCATGCAACTGTGACATGAAAAGCAGCCATTGTATTCCCAGGATTACTTTTCTTTCATTTATGTTAGCAATCTATATTACTCACTTAAAGCTGTGATCCTACTTACCTGACAGTAAGCTCTCCTGAATACTCTAAGACTTGAACATGCCTATAATTGAACTGTGACTATACATGTAACACCAACCTCACAAAGCCACCACAAATAACTTATATAATTTAACAAATTAAAATAGAATTAAAAAATAAAATAAAATTACTTATGTATTTAATTTCACTGAGACCAGGTTCACTGGAAAACAAATTCACATAAACTTTCTACAAATAAAATTGAATAAATACCTTTGTGTCAATCGGGCTAAGAGCACAAGCTTTAACCTGTACTTTCACAGAGTTGTCCTTCACAACAGGGAGGTTTTCCTATGATGAATTTATATGAAATACATATTACAGATCATATAAAAAGCCCACAACAATATATTTTTATAATGAACCCCAAAGTTTAGATTAATAGGAAAAAAGTCAAGGCCCATGGTCAAAGGAAAGAACAAAAGGTCTCTCTGAAGTACTATAGGCCCTGTACAGACAGACCAAAATAAAGCTGCTTCGGGTCACTTTAGAGGTATGCTGTTTAAATGATGCATGTGTCCTAAGAGTCTGGAAGCCGTGCCAAAGCCACAATCCAGTCCTAATTACTGGAGTGTGGTTTTGGCGCAGCTTCCGGACTCTTAGGACGCATGCATCATTTAAACAGCATACCTCCAAAGTGACCCAAAACAGCTTTATTTTGGCCTCACTGTACAGGGCCATATTCTCCAATATAAGCCTGTCCTGGTTCTGAGAGCTTCAGCTGAGGCATTTCTCTCTGTACCACCATCCTCACAGGTATATCTGATGCCAAGGGATTGTCTAGTACCTTTGAGATGAACTATGTGAAAGGTACATCTGGAGGTAACATATGAGAGGCTTGCCTTGGTAACTGCCCTCAGGTTCTGGATCCCCCTTTCTACAAAGGACAGACCTGCCTTCTTCATCATATCCTTGGGATGGCTGGTGAAGGCCTTTTTGCTTCATCAGGCGTTTGGAAATTATTTAGTTAGGATTTTTGATAAGATGCTATTTGTCCATATTTGTTGCTTTTTCAGTAAGTATGTTTTTAAATTGGTTTTGGTTTTACTGGTAGCTTAATTATATTTTTATTTTTGTGTTTTCAGTCATATGAATTTTTATCTTTATCCATTTCAATGTTTGTAAGCTGACTTGAGTCCCATGCCTGGTTAAAAAACAAACAAAATATACATAAAGAAGGAAAAAAATGCAATTGATGCTTTTTCGCTTCCCGCAGTTGTTTTTCAGCAGAATTCCTACTGCCACAGTCCCAGCCATTTTGCCACTTCACCAAATTCCATATGCAGATATAATCTCACTATTATATGTGTGGAACTCTACAAAATAAATGCAGAGAAGTGGCAGGTAGGGAAAGGTTTAAGTTCACGCTTATTTGGCCCACCTGCTGTATACAAATAAGTCTTCAATCCTATGTCCCCTTAACTGGGAGTGAGATCCATTAAAGATAATAGGCCTTGTTTCTGAATAGACACTATAGCATTGTAGTAACTCACCTTTTCCAGGAAGACAAAATTTGTTTCTTCTCCAGATGAATTCTGCTTCCAGTACAACCCCTTCATACTGACTTCTAAAACATAGAAAGGCAAATTAAATACTTGATTACAAAATTTCCAAAACTTTTTATATATACTGTATACTTAAAAGATAACAAGAGAAAGCAAAAAAGAACATGCTATTTTAAAAATAACTTAACAATGTGCGTGTGTTGTGTTCCTTCAAGTCGTTTCTGACTTATGGCGACCCTGGGGGTTTCTTGGCAAGATTTGTTCAGAGATTTTGCCATTGCATTCCCCTGAGACTGAGAACACGTCACTTACCCAAGGTCACTCAGTGGGTTTCCATGGACGAGCTGGGAGTCAAACCCTGGTCTCCAGAGTTGTAGTCCAACACTCAAACCACTGTGCCACACTGGCTCCCAACAGGCCTTAACAAACCATATTTAAAATGTATGTTCTAATTGTTTTTTGTGGGTTTTTGGGGCTATGTGGCCATGTCCTAGCAGAGTTTCTTCCTATGTTCTAATTGCTAATCCCAACCAGAACAGACTCACTGAATCAATGTGATTTACATAAATATCATCTTACCACTGAGTACTTGATATATGGGCTGATTATCCCTTATCAGGAATATTTAGACCAGGAGTTTCAGAATTTAGATTTTTTTTTCTTCAAATTTTGGAATACAGTATTCTGGATTTTGGAATATAAATTGTATAGTATGTACTGCATTTGCAAGGCTGCAGAGAAATACAAGGATATGTGAAATGAAGAATCCAAGTGCAGTGCCAAGTGCAAATCCATGCCTCCTGCCATTTCACAGATCCTCCTATCTGTCCAGCCTTTCTGGGGGGAAATACAATACAAATCTCTGCTGAGTATCTCTTGCAAACAAACAAGTAGGAGCATTGCAGCTATTACCTCAAAGTGTCTTGCCAGCACTCAAAAGTTTTAGGATTTTAGAGCATTTCGGATAGCAGATTTTTAGATAAGTGGTACCTAACCTCTATTATATATCATAAATAATATGGCATACAGTATATGTTACATATACTACAGTGGGCCCACCACAGGGATTGACTAGCTATCCATGGATTGGAGAATCTATTGCTAACCACTTCCCATATTATTCAATGGGACCATGTGCTCACACATATCACCACCCACTGCACTGAGTAATATGGGACTTGAGCATATGTGTTTTTTTCCAATCCATGATATGTGTGTGTGTGTGTGTGTGTGTGCATGGAACAGAGTCTTTGTGGATGGAAGGGTTCAGTATATATAGTATACACCTGTGTAAGGCATACTATACATTTTATACACTAGTGAACGATATATAATATGGTACTGTACATATATAGTACATAATATACCATATACTACATGGGGGTTCTGAAATCATCTCAGCCCACCTCATTTCCCAAAGTTTGAGCATAATTTTGTCACTGCAACTTAAAACAATGTTCTTCTGTATCATTAAATGCAAATTTGCAGGAGCTCTAATACATAGCTCTAATTCCTGATATCTTTCAGATCACTGACAGAACCACGTCAACCAAAAGTGTGAAATTTTCAAGTACTGAACTCTGGGCCATCATGAAGTTCCTATTCCTGATGAAGAAAACTTCAAAGGAAATCCATGAGTGTATGATGCAAACACTGAGTGACAAGTGTCTGTCATGCTCAACTGTGAAGTGGTGTGCCAACATTCAGCATGGAAATTTTAAGACTGAAGATGCAACAAGGTCTGGAAAGCCTTCAACAGTGTCAGTACCTAAAACTGCTGAGCATGCTCATGTCATAATTTTAAGACTGGCGAATCAGCTAAAACAATTGCTGAGACACTAGAAATATCCTGGGAACAAAATGGTATTATAATTCATAAACTGTTGGCTATGTAAAAGTTGTCAGCAACGTGGGTACTGAAATGTTTGCATGCTGGCCAGAAATGAAATCGAGTGGATACCTCCAAGTTGATTTTGAAGCATTTTGAGTTATCTAGGCTGCATCCACAATGCAGAAATAAGGCAGTTTGACACTGTATTAACTGCCATGGCTCAATGCCACAGAATTCTGGGAACTGTAGTTTTGCAAGACTTTTTGCAAGTTTTGGAAGGAAAAATGGCAAGGGAAACTGCAGAAAGGTGTTTTCTTTTTACAGGACAATGCACTTGCTCACAGGGTTGTCAAGAAGATAGATGTTTTGAAAAATCTGGAGTTTGAGTACATAGACCATCCACCCTACTCATCAGATCTTGCTCTCTCCGACTATTTCCTTTTCCCAAACCTGAAAAACAGTTTGCAAGAAATGAAAGTTTTGAATGATTCAGCAGCAGAGTAATATTTCAGTGATCAGACATCAGATTTTTTTTTTTGGGGGGGGGGAGATTTAAAGGAAGTTGAGAAATTGTGTGCTAAAGTGCAGTGTATTTCAGGGTGAAAATGCGGAGCAGCGAGTTAGTTGCGTGGCTCTAGGTCATTCTTTTCTTGGTTGGGTTAAGAACTTTTCAGCACCCCTCATATATACAGTGTACAATATGCATGTGCCTTTAAGTCACCTGTTGACTTATGATGACCCCATGAATTTCATAGGGTTTTCTTAGGCAAGAAAAACTCAGAGGAATTCTATGTCTCTGGAGAACAGCGGTCAAAGCCCTGCTCGGCCATGGAAACCTACTGGGTGACCTTGGGCAAGTCATACCCTCTCAGCCTCAGAGGAAGGCAAAGGCAAACCCTCTCTGAACAAATTTTACCAAGAAAACCCCATGATGAATTCCCCTTAGTCATCATAAATAAAAAATGACTTAAAGGTACACAACAACATTACATACACAGTATACTATACAAAATATGACACAGTACAGGATAACATACTATCTCCTGCATATCATATAAATGTATAAATTATTTAATTTTGTGCAGTAGTATCGAAAAACAATGCCACACCATAACATCACTTCCATAGAAAGTAATGCATTTCTTTAACATAATGCATTTATTTCTTTAACAACTTAACACTTCTTGTAGTAACTAATACTTGAATTACTAATGCCAGTAAAGTCTGCTCAGCACTTCTCAATAAATTCTGTTCATCCCTCTAGCATCAATTAGGATTGTGCAGTATTTTCTTGCACCCTTCTGTAAATAGATTTGTGGTGAAGGTATGTAGAAATGCTTTACAAGGATTAGTCATTCTTTCAGTAACTCTGCAAATTACACAGTTCCCCTTTCTTTTAAATGAATTCAAACCAGCACAGAAAGTGATTTATTCCTCCAGCCAGACACTGGACTTCTTGGTAATTTGAAATTAAGACTTCAGGTTTCCACAGAATTAAGATTTACAAATAATGGTCTACTAGAATACTCTGGCAAACAGAGTAGAAGACTTTTGATCCAATTAAGTGTCTATGAATAAAGGAATGAAAACATCAGTGTTTGTCAAATTGTGTTCTGGAGAAACCTTTACTTCTGCCTTCAAGTTGCCTGTTGACTTATGGTGACCCCATGAATTCCATAGGGTTTTCTTAGGCAAGGAATACTTAAGAGATGGTTTTGCCATTTTTTTCATCTGAAACATAACCTATAGCACCTTTTTTGATTGCCCTCTTCTGAGGCTGGGAGACTGTGACTTTGCCCAACATCACCCAGTGCCCAAATAGGAATTCAAACCTTGGTCTCAATTTATAGTCCAGTGCTCAAATTGCTACAGCACACTGGCTCTTGTGTACACATTATATAGCCTGAAGATAATTTTATGTATAACATTTTTAATAGTTTTGTGCATGAAACAAAGTTTGTGTATGCGGAAGCCTTAGAAAGCAAAGATTTTACTATCTCAGCTACCCATGTGGGCAATTTTGGAGTATTTCGGATTTTAGTATTTCAGATAAGGAATAGTCAATCTGTACTTTTTATTCGCACAGGCCTTTTAAGTGCTTTATAGCTCACCACAATGCATGTTTCTTCAGAAATCTGGCACCATTCTATTCAATGAGGCTCACTCCCAAATATTTAACCGTATTTCCGGCGTATAAGACGACTGGGCGTATAAGACGACCCCCAACTTTTCCAGTTAAAATTAGAGTTTGGGATATATTCGCCATATAAGACTACCCCTCTTCAAATGCACACCCAAATAAAAATTTCAAAAATCAGATTTGATTTCAATATGGTAATTTAATTCAAATGCTTATGACATGCAGGTACTTAGCAGGAAAACTTGTTGTATGCAAAGCCGCTTTAATTGGTCAGCTCTCCATGCCTGCCCAGCCTCCCTATCTCCAAGATTTTATTCTACCATACCTGTACAGCGCCTCCCTTCCTGCTTCATATGGTCACCACATACGGAGGGGATGCGGCCGCAGCCATTTTGAGCTCCCCTCACCATATGCAGCAACTTTAGATCTCCAGTCCACCGCTCGGAAGGTTCACGCACTGCCCCAGAAAACGACATCCGGCGTATTAGACGACCCCCGACTTTTGAGAAGATTTTCCTGGGTTAAAAAGTAGTCTTATACGCCAGAAAATACAGTATATACTGGCTGAAATGGTTTGGTTTGGATTGCATTTGCAACTAACAGATTATATTCAAAGACCTAGCCATGCTAGACTGGAAAATCAGTATGCAAAGGGATCTTGTAGCACTTTTGAGAAATAACTGAATAGTAGAGTTGGCAGCATGAGCTTTGTAGATTTGAGCTTACTTCCTCAGATGCATTTGGTTGGAGCGGAAGGCCCCGGGACTGACCTATCGGCAGTCTGTGTGGAGGAATTCAACACTTTGTGAGTGTGGAGACGAGCTGACAAGTTCATTTTTAACAATAATACTCATTGGGGATAAAGCAGTGATTCCCAAACTCTAGTCCTCCAGATATTTTGACTTCGAGAAGCCTCAAGCATTTGGTCAATGGTCTGGGATTCTGGGAGTGGGACGTCAAAACATAGGGAGAACCAAAGTTTGGGAATCTCTGGGATAACAGACCTGTTACTTACTTAAAAAAACAAAAAATTGCATTTATAGTCAATGGATAGCTGCTTGAGAATCTCTACCAACTTAAAATAGATAAACCAAATGAAAATGTCCACATTTCTTATCAAATACTGCAGGTTACATGATTTTAATGTTGAGCCCAAGCATGGCGCAGAAAACCTCACAGACCTGGAAACCTACTCAGGAAGATCAAAGAAGAAAGTGCAAGGCCAGGCTTAATGTTGAACCTAAAAAACAAAAAATAATGACCACTGGGACCTCACAAGTTCAACCTGGACAATGATGAAAGAAATGTAAAAGAATTCCCATATCTGGGATCAACATGATGATAGAAATGGGGACTGCAGTCAGGAAATCAGAAGAAGATTAAGAATGGGGAGGGGTGGCTATGAAAGAATTTGAAAAGATTCTAAAATGCATATATATACAAACGGAGTACAAAAGTTAGAATCATAAAAGCCATCTATTCCCTATTACCATGCATGGATGTGAGAGCTGGACAGTTAAGAAAAGATAACAGGAGGAAATTCAATTCATTTAAGCTGTGGTGCTGGAGAAGGAGTGTTGAGGATTCCATGGACAGCCAAAAGGACAAACAAATGGGTACCAGAGCAGATTAAGCCGGAAACCTCCCTGGAAGCCAAAAATGACCAAGTAGAGGCTGCCGTACTTTGGACACCTCATGAGAAGGACGGACTCATTGGAGAAGGCAATGATGCTGGGAAAGATGGAGGCAAATACGAAGATAGGAAGGCCACTACGAAATGGATGGACTCTATTAAGGAGGTGATGGGTTTTTATGTGGTTGCAGGAATTAAGCAGAAAAGTAGCAGACAGAGGGTCTTGCAGATGTCTCATCCATAGGGTTGCCATGGTCGAGATCGACTTGAGCAGGGGTAGGCAACCTTTTGAGCCGGGGCCGGGTTGCTGTCCCTCAGACAACTGGGGGGCCGAAGCCAAAAAATAAATAATTAATTTTTTTAAAAAAAATTAAATAAATAAATAAACCAGGACAAATGTAGGACAAATTTTCAAATGGAGGGCACTTTTTAAATAAAAAATGGAGGACACGTGAAAAAAAATTGCTGATTTTTAAAAAATGTTAAGATAAATGCATGTTTCTGAGGCTTCTATAGAACCAATTGCCCCAAGGCCCCGTGGCAATCGGCGGCAGGACCGGGCTGGGGCCGTCCCAGGCCTCGCTGGGCGCATTCCGGCCCGCGGGCCACAGGTTCTTCCCCTGGACTTGAGTGTAGGTTAACAACAACAGTGTAGTGGATTGGTGTTGAAACTATGACTCTGGAGACCAGGGTCGAATCCCAGCTTGGCCACAGAAACCCACCAGTGCCTTGAGCGAGCAAGCTTTCTCCGCCTCAGAATGGCAATGGCAACCCCTCGAAGGAAACCTGTCATGAAAACCCTTTGAAAGGTTCACCGCTTTAGGGCCGCCGTATTCAGAAATGACTCGAAGGCACGCAACAAGACACAGTTTTAACTCAAGTAAGTTGTGGAGACAGACAACGGCCGCAAGGAACTAATGATGCCCGGCTTCAGGGCTCTGGAGCCCCACCTCAGGATGAACGGATGTCCTCAAAGCAAAGGCGGACACAGGCATCTGAAAATGGCGGGCATTCAAGAAAAAAGGTTAGAAGGAGATAAAATATAATAATAATAAAAGCTAAACACACTCCTAGAAATGTAAATCCATGCTTCTTAAATCCACACTGAGAGATAACCCGGTTTGGCACCGCTTTAACTCTTTTTGTGGCTCCAGGCTATGGAATTCTGGGAGTTGGAGTTTGTTGTGGGGCCCAGAGTGGAGCAGAACTCCGCTCTGGGCCCCACAACAAACTCCAACTCCCAGAATTCCTAGCAAAGCGAGTCAGACAAAGAGTTAAAGCGTTGTGCCAACCCGGGTTATCTCCCCAGTCTGGATGCAGCCCCTAGTTATGCTTCAATGGAGGACATTTTGGAATCCTTCCTGGAAGAAGGCTCAAATGGAGGACGCGTCCTGGAAAAGGAAAGGCTGCCCAGGGGCGCCTCTTTTCACCAGACAAAAACCCATTACCTCTTTCAGGCCCCTTCTCCCGATCTTCGCGAGCTGCTCAAAACCCCGCTTGAAAAACACAACCTTAAAAGCCGAAGCTCGATGGCCCATTGGCGAAGGCCGCTGTCACTCTACCGTAAGGGGCGGGGCCAGGAGAAAGCCGCCTTCCATTCAGGCGCATTCCGACCCCAGCGCCATGGAGAGGAGGAAAACTACACTTCCGGCATGCCCCTCACCTGGATCTCCTGATTGGTCCCCGCCCTCGGCTATTGGATAAAAAGCGGTGGCACTGACGATGGAGACCAATAGGAAGCAAACATGGAAGGGCTTCGCTCAGTTTAAGGGGAGAGGCGCAGGAGTTGTGCTTTTTTTCGCTAATTATGCAATAATTATTTAAACTGTGGCATAAACACTGTGGCATAATTTTTTAAACTGTAAAACATATATAATATATATATATATATATATCTATATAATAAGTATAATATAAAACTATATATATCACCCATATAAGCACGTATATATGTATAGTTTGTGGTGGGTATATTTAATTTTAAACGCCGTGGCATATATGTGTGTGTGTGTAATATATATACACACCACATAATTACAATACATACTATAAGTGCATGTGTATATATATATATATATATATTATATGCAATTTATTTTAAAACTGGCCATATAATTATGATAAAATTAGAACAACACGGTATGTCTTCTCTCTGTCTATCATATAAGCAAACTTACAACGTAATGAAATTTTAAACTGGTGGCTATATAATATATATATATTATCGTTAGTAGAGATAAAACAACACAGATATGTATAACACTGTATGTGCTGGTGTGGTGGAACCACACATAGGTAACTATAAAAATTTTTTAAAACTGGCCCTATAATCTAATATTTACTTGCTATCTTGTTTAAACTGGCCAATATATTTTGGGTGTGTGTGTGTGTGGTGTATTATCAGGCAGGGGACACACACAAAACAGATAAAGTGTGTGGGGGGTGGGTAGATAAATTGGCTTACTGTAGCCATTAAAAGATATGATAGAGACTATACTCTATAATTCAAGACGCGCACACACACCTAGTATCTAATTGTTGGTGTGTGTATACATTAATTTTTTAAACTGTGGCTATATATATTATAATAATTTCCCACACACACACATAAGTTAACACACACACCTATATGTATATAAATGCGTGTGTATATAAATTAAAATTAATACGTATTTAAATTATTAATGATTAAATTAATACTTATAATTCGTAAATTATTATTATTATAATTTTAATTATAACACCGATGTGTCTGCATTCCGCCCCATGAGGCTGCCCCTCCTGGCAGGCCGTCGCTCTTCCATGAGTCCTTCCCCTTCCAGGACCACACAGAGAGAGCTGGGTCTCCCATATATATTCCTCCTCGGAGGGGGGGGGAGGGACTGCGCCGCCGCCGTTTACCTCACAGAGAGAGAGAGAGGGAGAGCGCGCGCGGGGGGAGGAGCCCGCACGAAGACGCCCGCCTCCTTTCCCCCTTTGTCCTAATTGGGCGGGGCGCGTCCGTCCATCGGGCGCGGACCCGTGCGCCAGGAGGGCCCGCTTGGCTGGTGGCCGGGTCCGCCGTTGTCTGTCTCTCTGTGTCTGTGTCGGGGTTGCGCCGTGTGGGGGAGAGAGGGCCAGCCGGCGGGTCTTCGTCTCCTCCCTCTCCTCCTCCTCCGCCGTTGGAGCCTGAGGGGATGGAGCGGTGGCCTTTGCCCCGGCCCGCCGCCACCGGCCCCCCGCTCTCTGCCTGTGCTTCCTTGCCGGTGTGAAGAGGACTTCCAGAGCAGGGGCGGAGTGTAGAGGAGGTAAATGGAGGGGGAGGGGGTCAACTCTGGCACAGAGCGCGCCTGCGCAGTGAGGAGAAGGCAGCCCTGAGAGAGAGAGAGGGTCCCCACCCCCTTCTTCCGCCCCTGTCCTTCAGAACCCCCCCCGACCCCCGCCCCCCCTCTCCCTCCCTCCCTCGGTTGCCCCTTCCATGCCCACGGCCCTCGCCCCCACGGAGGACAAAGGGAGGACACTGGAGCCCAAGGGGAGGAACCACCCCCACACACACCAACCAAAAGCTTTAAACACCTCTGTGCTTCTTAGTCCCCCCAAAAGGAGGACATTTGGGGAATTCCTCCTGGGCAGAAGGCTGCGATGGAGGACGTGGCCGGGAAAAGGAGGACTACCTCTGGTCACTATATGCATACATATATCTATACACACACACACACACACACACACACACACATATATATATATATATATATGATAGTATTTATTTATATTCTGCTTTTTCTCAAAGGAATCAAAGCAGATTACAGCAATAAAATAACATACATACACATACATACACACACACTATATCACACTATGTATGTATATCTATCTATCTATAGTTCAGTGTGTAGAGAGAGAGAGAGATCTATCTATCTATCTAGATCTATAAAATCATGCTTCTCAGTCATGCTCAGAAACAGAGGACCTTCCTGGGCAGAAGGCTGGTATGGAGGACATGTCCAGGAAAAAGAGGGCAACCTCTGGTCACCATATATGTCTGTATATATAAATAATCATGCTTCTTAGCCATGCCCAGAAATGGAGGGCATTCTGGAATTCCTCCTGGAGAGAAGGCTGGGATGGAGGACATGTCCTGGAAAAGGAGGGTGACTGCAGGTCTCAGAATATATCAAATAATGTTTCTTAGTCAGGCTAAAAGATGGAGGACATTTTTTGAATTCCTCCTGGGCAGAAGGCTGGAACAAAGGATGTGTCCTGGAAAAGGAGGACTTGCGTGGCCACCCTGCCTCAAGCCGGCCTGGTTCACTTCCCTTTTTCATTGTGTGTCTCCCTCTTTTCTTTCCTTCTCTTCTCTCCCTTTCCAGCCCTAGAGCAATGCCAGGAAGACCCCATGAGAGGGTCACTTGAGGGTCACCATAAGTTGGAAAGGACCTGAAGGCACCAACAGACAGACACATATAAAATGTGTAGTGGCTGTGAAAGAATCACTAGACCAGGAGAGCATGAAAAACACTACTAGTTTTCAGGACGCTTAAGGGAATAAACAGAATCTGCCATTCTTAACTCCTTTAGGTTTTATTTTGTGTGTGTGAGGGGTAGTGGTTTGTGAATATGTCGCAGTGCCCCTATAGAAGGTTGCCTTAGGTCATCATAAGTCAGGAATGACTTGAAGGCACACAACACACAGAGAGACAGCATGTCCCCTCCGATCCCCAAAGACACCACCTTTTAAAAGGATGGTCGATGACAGGAGTGGCAGTGATTCCTGTAAGGAGATATTAGGGCATGGGAGGAGATCCTTCTTTATCTTTGACCTTGTCTTCCCTGAGATTTCTGGCTCCTTACTCACAGGGAAGAGGATCTGACAGGCAGAGTGATGTGCAAACCGGACACATGCTAGCCTTGGGCAGATGAGTGCTCTGCCCTGCCCTGCCTTGCCTGAAAACGAATCGACATCCTCTTTGTGGACCGGCTTGTCCTTGTCTGCCTCGTTAACAGACTCATCATCGACCGCGTGTCTGCAGCAGGAGCCTTGAGGTTGGAACAGGCAGAAGTAACACACTGCAGAAATATTCCAGGTTGAGACCGCCTTAACTGCTCTGGCTCAGTGCTAGGGATTCCTGGGAATTTTAGTTCTGTGAGGCATTTAGCCTTCTCTATCAGAGAGCGCTGGTGCCACAACAAACTACAATTTCCAGGATTCCTTAGCACTGGGTCAGGACAGTTAAAGCACTCTCGAGCTGGATTATTTCTGTAGTGTGTTAGAATTGCTAGTAGCCTAGAAAACACTGCCCTTGGGCAGCCATGCTTCTTCCACGAGAGAAAATTATCTCTGTATTCAGCTCTGTGATCCTGTCTGTCTGGGGAGAGGGGGAGTGTCTGGATTTCTGCTTTCGGCTTGGCCTTGCGCTTTGTAGTCCTTGCCCCTTTCTCGGCCTTCAGAGTGAAAAGGGAATGTGATCCACTGGAGACATTGGCATTTAGTCTTGGAAGGAGCAAGGCCTTAATCATGTCCGTTCCATTTCCCCTGGATGGCCACAGTATATTGATTATATTTATGTGTCTAATTGCTAGTTCAGTTATTTGATTTTGGCGAGTATGTATGTGTGTCTTCCTGCCTTCTAGGAAATTATCTAGTAAGGACATTGCTAGTATCTTCTTAGTCCACTGAGAATTCTTTTAAAAAACATTTGAGGGCACTCTCTTCCTATTTTTATTTGGAACAAGTGTTCCAAGATCAATATTGAAGAATCCCTGAATAGTTAATGTGGCTCCTTATTCTTTCACAAATGCTAAGCCCTTTTTGGTCATGTATTAAAGATGGATATGTCTTATTCATTTCATTGTGCTTGTGGATGAGTCCAAGGAAACATTTTCAGATCTCTCATTGAATTACTTGTATATATCCTCTAGCTGGAACTATCACTGGAGACTTAGATACCAGTATAGTTACAGTGTTGAATTTGAGATGACTTATTGGATGTTAATACTGTACTCTGAAGTGTCTGGGATTTATGGTTCATCACAAATTGAATTATAACAATGATGGCAAAGTATAAAATGTCAAAAGCATTATTAGAGTGAATACCAAAATCACAGTATCCACAGGATTGGATACTGGGGATAAGCTGTCTCTAGACTTCTGGAGGTCCTCTAGCATGACTATGCTCAGCTTCCAGCAGAAATACAGCATTCACCATTATCCATAATTCTCAGTGTCCATGATAGGTCTCCCACAGATAGGAGCCTTTGATTGTATTTTAAAATTATATGAAGTATCTCCTTGGCTCTAGCCCTGAAACTAGCTGTTGGAATTTCTGGACTGCTGAAAGATATTGTCTGTGCCCCTACTTGCCATGCTAGACTTGGGAGAAATTGGCATTTATAGCAATAACTTGCAGTTGTTGAGTTAGTACAATATGTTACCCTTCCTGTCGCATTTTGCACAGTGGCCTTTTAGAAATGCTATTTACTGACGAGTGCTCTCTACTGCTGATTTGATCCATATATTTTTATAATATAAGCTAAAAGATAGTACAGTGCATCTGTGTCATATGTGCCAAAAGAGGCAATGGCACATGCACCTGTGGCGCACCACAGGCATGAGCCCCATTGTTTTCAATGGGGCTCCAGCATATGCAGTACTGTATTTCCCTTAACAGAATGGTATTTCCAGAATGGATCCCCTGCATAAGGGAATGGCGCACTGTATGTTGAGGGGAAAGAATAGAAAGTGGTACTGTATATACTAATCCAAAATCATATACACTCGTCCCTCCACATTTGTGGCTTTGACTTTTGCAGATTTGATTATTCACAAATTTTATTAATACGTATGTTCTTTCTAAGAATCTCTTATTCTTCCAGCACAACTCTATGGTCAAGCGTAACCAAAAATTGCATTAAAGGACCTAGAGACTCCTAGAGAGAACGCTCCACTAAGCATCTGTAGTTCTTCCGGTGCAATTCTATGGGTAATGTCTGGCAGATGTTGACTAAACAGTTGCACTGGAGGACCAAGAGATTCCTAGAGAGATGTTCTCTGAGGTAAAAACATAATGTTTTTGTTATTTGCGTTTTTCCACATTCATGGGGGTCCTGTGCCCCTAAACCCAGTAAATGCAGAGAGATGAGCATAGATTCTAAAGTGTATTTATTATTTTATATCCTGTTTTTCTCCTAGTATGTGAGAGATCAACTGCTTCACCCAAAAGCCTGTTAAAATTAAAATAATAAAAAAAACATTTGCTTGCTGGTGCATGGAGAGCAGAGAGGGAGCTAGTCTAGCCTCATATGAAAGTTACTTCAGTAGGTTGGGGGCATGTCTTCAAACATGCCTGTGATAGTGATGGGGCTGCGTGAAAGCCTTTTCCTGAGGATGTGAAAATGTAGATCAGCTCCTACAGGGAGTTAGGATCTTTCAGATAGTCTGGACTCAGACCAATTTGGTCTTGTTGGCAGTCAGCCTATTGTAACAGGGGAGTTACTTGCTCAGTGGTTTGGTTTTTGCTTTAGAAAAAAAAGATTTGGTAGCTAGAAGTTATGTAGTACTTAATTTAAAATGACCAGTAATTTTTATTTTATTTTATTTTTTAATTATGGGTTGCTGAAAAAGTTGAACACAATATGTGAAAAATATTAGGTGTAAAACAGACTATAGAGACAGAATATAAGGCCTATTGAAACTCTTCTTACTAAGTTCAAGAAATGTTTAACTACCCTTCAGTTACAGTTTTGAATGACTTAAAACTGAGAAGATACAATTAAAATACAGCAAACCACCATAATGTAAATAGTAACACAGAGCAGTGGTACAGTTCCAGCATTTGTGTAAAAAGTTTTCACATGACAGCAACATCAAGTGCCAGGCAGATTATCTAGGAAGGGAATTCCAAAGATAGGGCTTTTTGACCAAGGGAAAACTATCTATTTGCCTTTTCTCTTGTTTCTTATAGGTGTGGATCTGGAAAATGTCCTGCTTTGATATAAAGGCCCCATACAGACAGGCCAAAAGAAAGCTGCTTCAGGTCACTTTGGAAGTATGCTATTTAAATGATGCATGTGTCCTAAGAGTCCGGAAACCGTGCCAAAGCTACACTCCAGTCCTTAGGACTGGAGCGTGGCCTTGGCGCAGTTTCTGGACTCTTAGGACACATGTAGCATTTAAACAGCATACTTGCAAAGTGACTCAAAGCAGGTTTATTTTGGTCTGTCTGTATGGGACCATAGACAAGTAATTTAAGAAAAGGCAGTCTTCTAAATTTACAAGCCATTTAGGACTTGAAATGGACTTGAGAGCCTGTTTCACTGTTTTTGAACTGGGTGAAAGATCCTGTTTGCACCTAATCCAAGTTACTTTTGCATGAATTTAATTTATATTCTATCATTGTCCTGAGAAGGGACCCAAGAGAGCTAGCTTGAAAGTTAAAAACAAAGGTACCCAGATTATGTTTCCACCATAGTGGTGCTCAAGGCAGCTAGCAACAAAAGCATAAAAACAGAAAATACAAATTGTGACCAAAACTTAAAATGAGATGAGTTAAGGACACCAATACTAATAAAAAACAAAGAGTATCCGACAAGTACTACCTGTTTCAGCAAACTTGACACGTGGGTATAAAGGTCAAGTGGCTGTCTGGATATCAAATCTTTGCTAGGTGAAGGACATCAAAAATATAGCTACCTTGTCCCCCTTGGCAGGAGGTTTCAATGCCCTGCAA
>NC_056524.1:66149016-66219530 GCF_019175285.1 Sceloporus undulatus
TTTTTTGTAACAATGTAACAGAGGGAATGAATGAGTTTAGAGAAGGGACATTGATTGCACATGAGTTCTGACTCTGAAGGAAATTCGGAGGGAGACAGTCAAAGTATGACAAATCCAAAAGAGCCCGGTTCTGTGGCTCTGCGGTGAGCCAGAGGTCCCCGGGAAGGCCCGTGTTCGAGGGAGGGGTCGGTTCATCCCATGCTGTGAGGTAGCAAGATTGAAGATGTAGGTTTTGGGGTTCTGCCTCTTTTAAATCTGATATTTCCCTGCTGAGTTTCCGGATGTTTTTAGCCAATTGTTTTTTAGAAAAACCTTATTGTTGGCCTGAATGAAGAAGTTGAATTTTATTCATCAATGTTTACAAACTTGGGTTGAGCCAGGATAAGTACGTAAGTTCATTGTCTAAAGCAGGGGGAAGCAAGCTTTTGAGCCGGGGGCCGGTTGCGTCCCTCAGACAACTGGGGGGGCCGAAGCCAAAAAGAAATTAATAAATTTTTTAAAAAAATAATTAACATAATAAACCGGGTCAACGTAGGACAAAATTTTCAAATGGAGGACACTTTTAAAAAAATGGAGGACGTGCAAAAAAATGGCTGATTTTAAAAAACTGTTATATATAAATGCATGTTTGGAGGCTCTATAGACAATTGCCCCCCTTGCCCGCCGCTTGCCCCCCTTGTCGCTCCTCCGGTAGGCCAAAGGTCCCACGCCCTCACGCGAGAGGCCAAAGGCTCCGGCGGCAATCGGCAGAGGACGGCCGGGGGCCGGTCCAAGGCCTTGCGGGCCGCATCCGGCCCGCATGGCGCTGGCCGCAGGTTGCCTACCCCTGGTCTAAAGAGTCACGAATACCTCAAGTCCTAGTGACTTCAGGAAAGCTAAGATTAATTAACATAACTCAGGGTCAGACTATTTCATCTTTATACATTGTTATTTATTTCCTATTTGTTTGTTGTTGCTGCCTTAATTGTATCTCTGTACTATTCTGATCCTGTCATTTTTAACATTTTGGAATATAAAGTGAGTTTAATTATATTACATTCAGAGGACTTCGTTGTATGTTCAGTGTGGTTTCCCCTATAGTAATGGAATCTAGAATTGTAATTCTGTTATTTATCGTTAGTTTGTTATTTGGTGTATAAGATAGATGTGTCTAGCAGTACATAGTATGTTACCTAGGAGACTTCCACTGGTCCTAAGTGTTGCAGCCAGGTTGGTACCTGGGGTTAGCTACAGGAAAGACACAACTCTCTTGTTGCAATAGTTTCACTGGGTGCTGGTCAGTTTCTGGGCACAATTCAAAGTGCTGGTTTTGACTTATAAAGCTCTATGTGGTTCAAGTCAAGGTTAGCTGAAGAACTGCATTTTCCCTTATGAACCAGCCTGTGGTTTATCATCTGTTGGGGAGGCCCTTCTTTCAGTCCTGCCACCCTCACGGGTACATTTGGTGAGAATATGAGAATATGAGTGGCTTCCCTCAGGCTCTGGAACACTCTTCTCATATGTTAGACTGGCACCCTCCCTACTTTCTTTTCACAAACAAGTAAAGACTTCTCCATTTCAACACATATTTGACAAGTGACTGTATAAGACCTGACTCATCTAAAACATTGGGGTGGATCCTACTGATTGTTGTGCTGATGTGTGTGTGTCTAATGATATACTGTATGTTTTAGGATGGGTTTAAATTTGTTTATTGTTTAATCTGATGTTAAATTTTGTATCCTGTGAATTTTAAACTTGTAAGTCACCTTGAATCTTGAACTGGGAAGAAGGCAAGATGGGAATAAATATAATATTAATAATACCAGCACCTAACACACACGCACAAATGAGTACAATCCATACATTTTGCAGACTCACAATCCAATAGGAGCCCTGGTGGCATACTAGTTAAATGCCAGAACTGCAGCCACAAGGTTGTAAGTTCGATCACAAGCAGGGCTCCAAGGTTAACTCAGCCTTCTATCCGTTCGTAGATCAGTAAAATGAGTACCCAGCTTGTTAGGGGCAGTTGGCTTCCACATTGTAAACCGCTTAGGGAGTGCTAGTTCACTGATAAGTGGTATAGAAATGTACTTGTTATTGCTATAATGCAAATAGCAGGAAGAGAAAAGAGAATGGGGAGGGAAATAGAAAGCAAATACTGGTTCCAAAGAGTAGGGCAAAATTGGTCTTTGATTAATGTTCTCCTTGGGCATCACATGATGCAGCCTTATAATGGTTCTTGCATCTCCTGACTCAAGACAGAGGCTATGCTATGCCCTTTTCCTACTCATAAATGTAAGGGTAACTGGGAATAGGAATTCAGTCTTCTTTTTTCTGGGAGTGGGGAAGGTAGCTCTCTGCAGTTCCTCTGACCATCGGATGGATTTCCCTTAACTATGATTAACTGTGCTGGCTAGGAGAGATGAGCACATTAAAAAATACCAAACTATAATCTATGCTTGGTATTTTATTGGCTTATTACCAATATTTCTTTTTAGATAAATTTAGTCTTATATATTTTGTACCACACAAAAGTTTAATCTAAAGAAGTAGAAAATAATAGTTATACATACAGTATAAGGTAGACATTCTATATAACTGGAAGCAGGACTGTAGTTTTTTTAGATGTCAGGGAAATTGCCAGTGGCATGTAGAGGAAATGCATATTTCTAGCAAGGACAGCCAGTCAAAAACAAAAAAAAGGGAAATGGTTTAATTTAAAGGTCTTTTTAATTCAAACCATAGAACCATTGGTATTTAGCTGAAACAGCTCACAGACCTTTCAAGCTTGTATGATTGGTACTTGTATGCTCTCATTTTGGCAGCCTTACAGCAGTCATGTTTCGACACAGATGAGCTGTTTCAGAACAATTTCACCAGTGTATTAAGCCCAGAATCTTTTCTTCAGAATTAACAGAGAAAGTGTTGCTTAAAGCTGAAGTAAAAGGAATTGATTGTTTCAGTTTGTCCCTTATTTTATTAGAGTTGCAGCTGGACAATTGCTAGCTTTATTCAGGTTTCTGTCTTTTTGAGAATTAAGCTCTGAACTTTTAGATTTAGATAGTATCAATGAGGTATGTTACATAAGAATCAATGGGGAATATTTCAAGAAAAGAGATCTAAGTTGATGTTCCACAACATAGATCGAAAAAACAACTGAACTGAGACCACTTTAAAAACTAGATGTGACGAATGGAGGTACACTTGTTCTTCTGTTGTCTAGATGTCTGCTCTTCACAATAATAAGTACAGACAATTAAGATGGGGTAAATCCTGTCCTCTCTTGACCTTGTTGTTCTTTATCAATTTGAAGCAGTTTTCTTCAGCACAGTTCCAGTACTGTAAGTAAGATCGACTGAGGAGAAAAATGCTTGATAAAATGGAACACAATAGGATAAAAAAGGCCAAGGTTCATTTCCCTTTACTTAGTCATATATATTCTTGCAAGCAGGGTTGGGAGTCTTGTGTCCTCCAGATGTTGGGCTTCATCTCTCATCCATTACCATTGACTGTGCTGGCTAGGAGAGATGAGCACATTTCCCTACTCCTTAAAACTACATTCCAAACATCAGCTTAGAAAAAGTGAATGAGCAGGTATGGCTGTCCTGTCCTATTTTTATTTTCAATTTTGGTCAAACATATATTTTCCTAACAATCCTTTGTGACCAGTTGCTATGTAATGTAATGTTCTTCTTCCCAGAGAGTGCAAATTTTGAAATTAGACTGGAGGTTGTAAGCCTATCTCAGTATTTTTTTAATATACAGTCGCGCCCTCCATTTTCACAGACTTGAGATCTGCGGTCTTGAATTTTCATGGAGGGGCAACCTCCATTAATTTGAATGGGGTGCCCCCCCCACAGCATGCACACTCACAGGCATTCACCCCCTTCAAGCTTATGGGGCTTGAAAATTGGTAAGTCTTCATTTTTGTGGGAGGGATGACTGTATTCTTGTATCATCATAGTGACAAAAATATACATAACAAGACAGTGTTCTGGATCAAAAATGATTTAGTTGCTAATTGTCTCTGAGCTTACTGATGAACACTGAGGCCCGAAACAGATGTGCCAGAAGTGCCGGCTGTGGCCTGTGTTGGAGGCATGGTGTTTCTATAGTGCATGGCCTGAACGCGGCTGGAAGCTGCTGAGAGAGCGTGCCAACCCAGAAGAGCTGGCACAAAAAAGAGCAGCTGGGTTCAGGACTGTGGTGGTGGCCCTCTTCAGAAGTGGGCCCATACAGTTGCCACAGTCCTGGAGCGATTGGTGCGGGGACGGCCTCTGCCTGCTTTTTTTTGGCCCGTCTGCATTACCTTTTAGTTACCTATTTTATTTTCCAGTTTGCCTTGCAATAAAATTAAGAAGCAAGCTTATATGTAGGGCTAGTTTTTTAAAAAAAGAAATGTGTTAGGTTTATGTTTTAACTACTTATCAAACAGATATCTGGCTGACCTTGATCTGATGGTAAGAGATCAGAGTGGATTTCTAAAGATGAAACCTGAATCTGATAAGATTCCTAGGAGCGTTCATCTTTCACTGTTCACGTATAAGATAATGTATGTCTCAGCGGCAACTTTTGAAAACTCATCAAGACTTGATTTTATTATAAGTTCAAAAGTGTAAACCTTAATTCTAAAAACTTCATACTATTTTCTAACAAATAGTGTTACTGTAATATTGTTCTTGGTGCATGGTTTCTAAGTTAGGTTCTTCATTAGCCTGTCTTTAAGATTTTAAAATATCTTTAAAATAAGCGAAAATTCTAGGTTTAAACACAGGGATACAAATAGCATGATACTAAAATAGTTGATGCTTTCAAATCTTTTAGTTCTGATATGATCTGATAAGTGTTCTGTTTCAGAAATATATGTACATATACACAAACTGGAATAAAATTCAATTGCATTGCTACACTGTTGAAGGTAATTTATCATCAAAATGTACAGTGCCTCTGATGTCCCAGACACATTTTGATATAAAATGAATTAACTCTCAGTGTACCATAAATCTCTCATTATCTCATCAATCAATTGTTCAAAGAATTTGAGTTTTGTAAGTCTTCTACTACAACTCTGATTTTTCAGTGGTGGGCTCTGTGTTAAAAACAGAATACTGTATTGCTACTAAAATAGTAAAACATTACTGTATAAAAAGCAATGTATAAAATGTTTATTTAAAAATATACTGTTAGATATTTTCTTGTTCTTTTCCACCGAATTGTAGTGCGAAAGCTACCATTGTACTCTCAGTCTACAAACCATCACTGGATAAATCCCATTATAAATAATCTCTACTTGTTACTTCTAAAATGAGTCATGAGGAAATAGTCACAGAAATACTGTAGTTCAAAATGGCATCGCAATGCCACTTCTGTCGTGCATTCCATAGGCCCTCCCTCTTTGTCAACTGTCATCTTCTGGCCTGGAGGGAGTGAAAAGACAGGCCAGGCGCAACACCATCAGGCCCAGCCTCCATTAAGAAGAAGAGCCCTCCCTCCAGTCCATCTGCTGGACCGGATCCCCTTCCCCACCACCATTCCCTTCTCCTTTTGTGTCATGTCTCTTTAGATTGTAAGCCCGAGGACAGGGAACTGTCTAATTAAAATAATAATTGTAAGCTGCTCTGAGAGCCTTTAGGGCTGAAGGGCAGGGTATACATGCCATAATTAAATTAAATTAAATTAAATTACTTGCTGGTGTCCCACAGGTAGTGACCAGAGCTAACTTTGCTTGGCTTCCAAGCTCAGACAGAATCTGATATTTTCAAAATATTTAGGCCACTGGCTATTAATTCTGTAGTGTGGTGTGGTTCAGGATGAATAACCTCACCACAGCCTCTTAGGCATGGCAAAAACCTACCTTGCCTCAGTGAGGCATTAATTACTCCCTTTACCCACTCTGCAAGTCTTCCACTGGTTGCTTTTATGTGTCAGGAAAGGCATGGTTCCTGTGTCTGTTTGATGGATGCATAGATGAATGACGTCCATATCCTCAGGCCACACATATTGAAACCTATCCAGTAACACAGGACAAGCAGGACCTGAAGTTACACTTATTGGATCTGTATTGACTATAGTGTCCCAAGTCAGAGTGGATGTAAGTGATTATTATGTCTGTAAAGTGTTCTATACATTCTTCTTAACAGTAGTCAGCATTATTTTCCTGCTGGGAAAGCCCTTAATGTATAAAAGTGGAATTGTACAAGAAACTATAACGAGGTCTATAAAAGTTGCATATTTGGATAATGAGTTTCTGTTAATGAGTTTTGGGTCTTTTAAACTATTCTGAGTACATTGTTATACAGTATTCTAGAAAGAATCGGGTCGTGAACACCACAGGGCTACTATGCAAACCCTGCAGTCATGAATTTCATGTTACTTTGCAAGATCTTTCCACAATGTAATCATAAAAATGGGGAGGGGGGGAATCTAGCAGCATATTTGAAATGAACTGAATTATTTTAGCAGTTTTATAAGCATGATGCAGTTTTTTACCATGTTGTAAGCTGCTTTCATTCTCAGTAAGGAGAAAAAAAGTAGGATGTAAATGAATAAAATAATAATGATGACCCTTTGTTATCTTAGAGTTGCTGCTAGATCTTCCCAATCTTTTCTATGTCGATTGGAGTGTGGCTTTGGTGCGGCTTCTGGACTCTTAGGACGCATGCATCATTGAAACACCATACCTCCACTGTGACTCGAAGCAGCTTTATTTTGGCTGTCTGTAACAGGCCAGAGAGTTTCTTCAAGTAGAATGACACCTGGATCAAAGTCCTTGATTGCTAGGAGCATTTTGGTTCTACACCTGGTGGTTCTTTGGATTTAACCCATGCTTCTTTAGTTTGAGTCCCGTGTGCCATCAATTTTGCTCTGAACTTTGACTCAGTATGTCCATACGTAGAATTATGAGAAGTTCAATCTGTAGTTTTTCTGGAGAATTATTTCATCTTGGTTTTGATTGAAATTTCATAGAACCATAGAGCTGGAATAGACTACAAGGGCCATTCAATCCAACACCTTGCCATGCAGGAATACACAATTAAAGCACCCCCCAAAAGAAGGCCATCCAGTCTCTGTTTAAAAACCTCAAAAGATGGAGACTCCACCACACTCCAAGGGCATGTGTTCCACTCTCAAACAGCTCTTACCATCAGGAAGTACTTCCTAATGTTGAGATGCAATATGAAGTTGAAGGCTTTCATGGCCGGCATCCATAGTTTTTTGTGGGTTTTTTCGGGCTATGTGGCCATGTTCTAGAAGATTTTCTTCCTGACGTTTTGCCAGCATCTGTGGCTGGCATCTGCAGAGATGTAAAGGCTTGTTTAAATACTTGGTAATTTTGGGGTAACAGCTTCAAATTTTACTTTTGCCTCTAGCTTTTCTGTTCTGAAAACTTAAACAAGTGTTTAGCAACTTTTGCCATTGTTGTGATCATTTACCAGTATAAATAAAAGATGCTAGTGAAGAAAAGACTTTCTCCCTAATGGAGAATAGAGTTCCAGAAAGGGAATGGGGATGCATGTCCTGCCTGCTTAAAATGCCCAATGGAGAAAATGTTTATAGTAACTTGAGAATCAGAAGCTACTTTTATCTGTCCAGATAATATTCTGTGATGCTAAGTGATTCACCAATTGCTATATGAATACATAAATGTCTGTACCAGATTTGTTTAATTCATATCTTGCCAGTCTCCCACTATGGGACCTGGCAGCTAGTTTACAGCATAGGTTAAAATAAAGTACAGCTAAAGCGATTTATATTAAAATTTTAAAATTAAAAGGAAATAGGCAACCCCAATAAACTAATTTAAAATTGTGAAGTCGAAGGCTTTCATGACCGGCATCCATAGTTAAACCGACCAAGAAAATCCAGCAAATGCTCAGAAAAGGACAAGAGAGCCAGGCATGTTCTCCAGGAGCCAGGCATGTTCTCTCAGTCTGAGGAAGAGGCTGAGAGCCCAGGGCACATGCCAGAAGGGAAAGAATTTCTCTCCACCTGAGCCAGACCTAACAGTGCCTACTCCCACAGAGAGATGCCAGGAAAAAGAGAGACAATGGCCTTCTCCGGTTAAGTAGGAAGCAAGTTGCTAATGGGAGCACGTCTGAGACGCAAATGGGCTCTAAATATCCTGACACCTTTCTCGGTCCACCATGGTCAGCAACCATCCTTCATGCTTTGTAAACACCTTACTGTTGCTTTGAACCTTGGCTGATTGCTGATGCCTGGAACTTTGCTTGGACTTGGGCTACTTTTTCAGTTTTTACCTTTAAATCTGCTGTACTGAATTGACTGGAGCCTTGTTACAAACCTGGACTGGATTATACAACCACTGCTTTTGTTACCAAAGACTTAGTGAGACAAGCTTCCTTTCCCCCTCTCCCTCAATGCTTTAAACTCTGAATCTCTGGACTGAGGGTTTGGCTAGCCTTCCAAGGGCAAAACAGGACAATATGTGCCTTTGATAGGGCTGAGAGGAAGAGAAAATTCTTGTAGAAGGACCTTAAAACCTGGGCAGGTTCATATAGAGACATATGGTCTTTCAGATAGGATTTTATAGATCATAAACATCACCTTTAAGCTGATCCTGGAAACAGCCTGGTATCCAGCAGAGCTTTTACATGCAGACATTATATACTTCCAGGTCATCAGTCTGGCTGCAGCATTTTGGATCTGTTGAAGTTTCTGAACAGTTTCTAAAAATTTCCATGTAGAGTAAACCACAGTAATCCAAATGGGATATAATGCAGGCACGTGTCACCATAGCCAGGTATAACATCTCCAGGAGTGGGTGCAGCTGACACACTAGCTTCCACTCTACAACTGTAGTCCTAGACACTGTTGAAGCTGAAACGCCCAGGCTCATAGTTTAACCCAAGGATGCAGTATGCCCAAACCTGAGACTTTCGGAGTTTAACCTCATCAAACACAAGCTCAGTCCCTGTTTCCTGGTCTACCTTTTGGGTTACAAGTTTACCTCTGTCTCATCTAACCTGAGCTTCAGTTTGTTCATCCTTATCCAGTCTAGTACTGTTCATTTTGGACTGACAGAACATTTCAAAAGGATGTCCTTTGAATTTCAAAATGTTTTATTAAAATTTCTTCCCCTTCCCCAATACTAATAAAGGTGGAAAAATAGATCTGAATTGGACCAGTTAATATTTATTAGTGCATGAGTATTGCCAGAGTATGATTCCATGTGACTTGTCTAAGGTATGCCTAGCTCTTCTGCCAGTGCTGTTTTGGTGTATTAGGAGACAAAAATGATAGAGCTAGTGCTGATGTCTCTGTACTTTTCTTTCATTTGGACCTCGTGTATTGGTACTGTGCTATTGTACAACTCAGATGATATATAGCTTTAAGCTGCCAAAAGCTAATCTTAATTGACAGCAATACATGTAATGGTTGTGTCTCTGAAAGAACTTGGAAACTCTTTGTTAGCTAATGAAAACTGTTTTATTAATCAATTACTTTCTTTTCATTTTATAATGAAACTAATTAGTTAGTTGAATATACTATTTACAGAAATATTATATAAAGCCAAAAGAAACATGTCAAAGTCAGAGACATAATTATAGACTTCTGGAGAAAAGATTGTGTTCAATATTAAAATATTAAATATTGTTACTTGTCTTATTCCCAATGGCACTTTTTGTTTTTGTGGCATATTCACATATAACTATTTTAGCATGAGACATTTGGATCATCTAATACCATGGGTGGCACGTAACTCCATTTCACCAGGTACGGGCCAGGGACATGGAGGAACAGCCACGCGCGTGTCCGTTCCTCTTCCTTCCTGCCTTTTCCTGGCCTCCAGCTGTCTCTCTGAGACAGCTGGGAGCCAGAAAATGGCACTGGGGAGAAGGAGCCAGAGCCACATGCTCTGGCTCCTCCTCCTAGCCCTCTCCCACTTCAGAAGCCGTGCCCCAGGTACATGGACCTAAAGAGGTTCACCATCACTGGTCATGCTATATATGTGAGGAGCAATACACTTTTTTCCAATCAGGTGACCAAATAATTGTTTAAATATTCCTATTATTATTTAAATTTTATCTCAAGCACCACCAGTTGCTTTATGTGCATAAATGTGTTTCTGTTCTGTAACAGCTGTTTCCTGTAATACTAAGTAACAGGATAGTGGAACATTGCAGAAGAAAAAGGAATAAAAAAGAACAGTAACAACAGTAGATCTGACACATCTGTTCCTCCAATTTACTTTTAAACATGTATTATGCATCCTGGTGTTACTACACCTTAAATTTGATTCCTGTTTTCCACTAAGTATGTCAACTCCAGGAAGTCTGGATAATGGTTGCTATGTAACACACTTAGTGAAAACCTTATGAGAAACTATTACTTTTCATTAACCCAATATTTATACAGTGCCTAAATCTTGAATCATCTGCACCAGTGCAATAATTTATTTTTGTCCCAAATTTGTGTTCATTGTCTCAGGTACATTGTTTTTCAACATCTCAATTTGGATTTTGATAAAATCCCAGAGAAAAGCATCTGCCAGGAATTTTTAAACAAATAAATATATCAAATATTAAAACTTAGAAACACCAGTTCTCCTGTACTTTTTTTCAAGCTGATTTGCCAGTTACTGGATTTTTTTAAAAAAAGATGCATTTTTGCTGGGGTTCAGTCCGCCCAAAGCAAAGTACAGTAGCCCCTCCCAGTTTGTGGGAGTTCTGTTTCGGATTCCCTGCAAAAATTGACGACTCGCAAATATTCAAGTCCCATTGAAATTAATGGTGCGTATGTGGGGCCGTGCGCAGGCACACACTGCCATTTTATCCTTCCCTGATTGTCCCTCCCACAAAAAGCAAGACTGTGGACTCCAAATCCATGAAAAGGGAGGGACAAATGTAGTTTGCATTTCTAGTTTATATATATAAAACGCACACACATACGCACACACACACTACTCCAGTTCTCATAACTGGATATAGGAGACTGGTTTTTAGGTCTTCGTGTTATTAAGGATTTATTCCTCTGTTTTTTGTGTAAATGTGATTAGTGTCATTTCATTGCTAAACCTGTGTTATTTAAGAACATAATAAGAGCAAAGATGAATGCAATCAACTAAATGATAAGGAATTCTGGGAATTCTAGTTTTGTGAGACATTTAGCCTTGTCAGAGAGCTCTGGTGCCACAATAATTCCCAGGATTCTCTAGCATCGAGCCAGGGCAGCTAAAATGGTCCCAAACAGGATTTTTTCTGCTGTGTTTTGGACCTATGAAACTGATTTTCTCTACTATTTGCATATACTTAAGTTTTCTTCTTTGTTTTTGTTTCAGTTAAATTTGGTGTCATAGATAATTGGCTTTCAGAGCTGCAGAAAACTTATTGAGGATACTGGGTATTGCGGAATGTTATCTGTCATAGAATGTCAATGTTGACTTTTGATTATATTTTAATTTGGTGTTATATTCTTTCACCTTTTTGTGAGCTCTCTCTTTTCTCAGTGAATAGGTACAATCCTTTTATTGAAGCTTGTAGTTACATATATCTAATGAATCACAGCTTTAGTTTTTGGCATATCATATACAGAGCTGCTTTTAAAATTAGAGACTGAGTCTGAGGAATTGTTACATTGAAAATATGTTGTTTTCTAAAATTCTATATTGTTAAAAACATTCTAATTTAATTTCCATATAGTTTGCTATTATAGCAATAGCAAGTAATAGCAAGTACATTTTTATATCACTTATCGGTGTACTTAAGTGGTTTATAATGTGTAAGCCAATTGCCTCCAACAAACTGGGTACTCATTTTAGCGACCTCGAAAGGATGCAAGGCTGAGTTGACCCTGAGCCCTTCGCTAGCATTGAACTCACAACCTTGTGAGTGGCTGCAGTACATTTAACCACTGTGCCACCAGGGCTCTTTCATGAAGAACTCAATGAAAGTGTGATGTGATCAGTGTTTGCAGTCTTTGTTGTTAACTGCCCTTGAGTCAACACGACCTCATAAATGAGACACTCCTTTTTGTGCTCTGATAGCCAAAGCCTTTGCTGTCATCTATAAAGCACATGCTGATTTTCTCCTGAAATTAACTGGTGTGCACCATTATCCAGCATATGTAATGTGATCCCTGGTGTCTCTTCCTTTCCTGAATCCATCTTGCACTTCTGGAATTTTTTGCTCCATATATAGCAGGAGTCTTTGTTGCAGAATTTTGGATTTGTTTGCAGTAGTCCTGTAGTTATTGCACTTTTCTGTGTCTCCTTTTTGGGGCCAAGAATGTATATTAAGTTTTTCCAGTCTATAAGCCATTGTTGTGTTTTCTATACAGTCGGCCCTTCTTATACATAGATTTTTTATATACGGATTCAAGCATCCACGGTTTGAAATGTTAAAACCCTTTTGATGTTGCACAGAACGTGAGGCAACACGTCAGTGTTTGGCACCAGATTTTCCACCTTCGTGACTGTAGTCAGCAGCTTGTGAGCTGGAGAAACACCTCTCCCTTTCTGAATGAACAAAGAGAGACTGTAAACTTCTCTCAGATGAGGCTTTTATTCTTAGAAGTTCTGCTGTGTGCAACAATATATACATCGACACCATCCACGCTAGTCACAACCCCCTCTGAGGTGAAATGCTCGCCACTACTCTAGCAAAGGCTCCGTGAGACCTACTAGGCCTTGCTCTCCCTCTGGAGTCACAAAGGATCCAGCCTCCCTCCTGAGGGACTCTTCAGACTGGCAGCATCCTACAGGACTTTACAGCACTTGTTGACTATCTTTTTGATGTCACTTTCTGCTTAAATGCCTAATCATTGTGGCTCACAGTAACCCTTTTATGCCTGGTTACTATTAAAACCCACATTGTACATTTTCCTTGTGACTCTATATCCCAACATGAAAATATTTTTTAAAAAGTATAAATTTCAAATATCAAACCTTGATTTTCTATTTTTTATAAGGGATGCCATTTTGCTATGTCATTATATTTAATGGGACTTGAGCATCCACAGATTTTGTTATCCTTGGAGGTTCCTGGAACCAAACCCCAGCGTATAACAAAGGTTCACTGTACAGTGGTGCCTCGGGTTACGAAATTAATTCGTTCCGCCATTCCCTTCGTAACGCGAAAATTTCGTAACCCGAAATAGCTTTCCGTTAGCGCTGGAAGCCTATAGCATTTGAATTTCGCGCCGAAATGAATTTCGTAACCCGAAAAATATTTCGTAACCCGAAACAGTTTTTGCCAATCCAACTTTTTCGTATCCCGGAAATTTCGTAACCCGCGCATTTCGTATCCCGAGGTACCACTGTATTTGTTGTCACATTTTGGTTAGAAATAAATTTGATTCTGTCTCTGTAGATTGTGACAGTTCTATTGGTACATCATCTGTATCTAGAGATTTATCCTTTACAATTGCTTTGAGTGCAGCATCCACGCACATTCCAGGGGTTCATCTTTGTATGATTCTTCTTCCAATGTGTCATTTATCCTGTCATCTCTTTCAAATAGCTCTTCAGTGTATTGCTTCCAAGAGCCTTTTATTTCTTTTTGGTCGTGTATTATGTTTTTTTGCTGATCACAGGGCATCCCCATCCTTGGTTTAAATTTCCCTTTGATTTCTCAGATCTTGTGGAAGAAGTCTCTTCTTCTTCCTTTTTTGCTGTCAGCTTCTATTTCTCTGCATTTATTGTTATCGTAATTGTCCTTATCCTTGTGCACTAATCTTTGAACAGTTGCATTCATGGTTCTGTTTCTGTCTCCCTTTTTAGCTGCTTCTTTCCTTTTCCTTTACTGCTTGTTTAGTTTGTCATCCATTGTTTTTTCTCTTTCTTTTTGGCCACAGATAGAGTCTTTCAGCAATCCCCCATGCTGTGTACCTTGCTTCTAGCCATAGTTTTCTGGTTCTCAGTCGGTTAGGTTTAATAGCATAACTTTATCTGGGATGTTCTTCAGATTGTATTTTGGCATGATGACTGATTTTGTGTTATTTTTCAGCTTTATTCTAATTTTTATATTAGTAGTTCATGGTCTGTACCACTATCTGCCTGGTCTCAGTTTTCTCATGAGAATAGAGCTTCTCCATCTTTATTCCCAGTTATGTAGACTATCTGGTTTTTGTGTTGGCCATCTGGTGATGTCTATGTGAAGTCTCCTCTCTGGTTGTGTGACGAAAGTGTTTGTGATTAATAGATTGTTGGCATCACAGAATAGTCACTCTACTGCTTCATTTTTTTAATCCTAGTCCAAATTATCCTATAGTTTTTATGCTGCCCCGCTTCCTACTTTTGCATTCCAGTCACTTATGATTAATAAAAAATCCTGTTTTGGTGCGTTGTTAATTTCTTCTTGAATTCCAGTATAGAATGTCTTGATTCCTTATTCCTCTGCCTCTGTGGTTGGTGCATAGACTTGGATTATGATAATGTTGATTGGTTTCTCCTGAACAGTGGCTAAATCCCAGCCTAGTACTGTACAGTAATCCAGAATCTGTGGATGAAAGCCATAGTACTACTTGAGGCATGGAATTACTGTGCTACTTTAATCAAGATTTTTTTTCTTATTTCATTAAAACAAATGGATACATTTCTGTTGGTTTGTGTGTGTGTGTGAAAATCCAAGTATGAAATAGTCTAGGAAATGAAACCATCGTTATAAGAGTGTAATGATAATGTTAGAGATTGAAAGACACATTTAATCTGTAATAAAGATCAGTACTGAATTAAACCAAAGAAGTAAATAATGGGCAGGCTCTACAAATGAGAAATACTATTAGAAATACTATATATTGTGTAGTTTATTTATGTTGTTCTTACCATTTCTCTCCAGAATTTGAAAATAGCTGTATGGCTGCTTTTTTCAGTATTGCTCATAATGACAGTGCCTGTGAACAGATAGACCTAGGAGGAATAATTTTTCAGATTCATGAGGTACTAGGATAAGCATGTTCTTAGAAGTCATTATTGGGAATGACATAGACAATATTTATTCATTTAATTAATTTTAGTTATAATTTAATATTGCTTTGCTGCTCTGTCAGAGTGTGACGATATGAATTCTTATTGCAATATGGTTTATTGATATAGACCTGGAATTGTAAGCAATGTAAGTCATTTTTAATGAAAAACTACCATGCATTTCTTTTATTTCTTTACATACTACATCTGTTCTTTGCTAACAGTTGTCATGGCAGTATACAAAATTCACTGAAATAACAGAAATACAACTCCATAACATAACAAAAACAAAGTCTTACTAAAGTGGGCAATAAAACAAAGCAGATGCATGATTAAATAAGTTTGTAGCATGTGTTTAAATATCAATATGGGGACCTATCATATGCTAGGAGCACTAAAACCTGGAGCATCATAACATGAAAGCTCTGCCCCAAGTAGACATATTGAGGTGACAAGAAAACCAAGAGATCTTCGTCTGTACCCCCACCTGGAATGCACTGTATATTCCGTCACTGGATCATGCCAGGTTAATTTCCCCCACAAAGCTATGTTAAATCTTTTGTTCAATTTCCTAGTCTGCAACCCATCTCCCAGATGGGTTGCAGATGAGAAATCATGATATTAGGCACAAAATTACAGCAGGCATTCTAGTGAATTGAGGTAGGAGATTCTCTACTTCTATTCTTAAGAGTGCTATGCGTACTGACTGAATAAGGAATATAAATACTGTATATACTATATGTTGACCTCATGTATAAGTCAAGGACATGTTTTGGGGCCAAATTATGAATTTTGATATGACCCATGGATAAGTAGAGGATAAAACATAGGGACATATAACAAAGGATGTAAAGAACAAAGCAAACAAAAATCATTCCGAAGAACTTACAAAATTCAATAGACACAACTGTTTGTGCTCACCTTAAAAGCTGGTTGGATGGGAAAGGAACTACAGTCAATTATGGCTGTGTGATATGTGTGGGAGGTGACCAGGCACAGGCAGTGCTAAGAAAAAGCACACATTTCAAAAAGGATGAAAGGGGAAAGCAAAGAAAATGGTGACTATGGCCTGAAAGAGATAAGCCAAAAGGACTGTGGTGGGACCGTGCCGATGACATTCGCACCAGGGCCATGGCAAATGCACTCACCTGGCCCCAATAAGGGCCACCACTGCATTCCTGATCCCAAGCCGCAGGAAGGAGGGGATTCTTTCTGCTCCTTCTTAGCTCAGTTCTTTTCGGATGACATGGGCTCAGCGCAGGTTCTGGCCACATTCAGGGAATGCGTCATCTGAACGCTATGCCCTAAATGCGGCCACAATCCGCATAATTTGGCCCATGTGCTTTGGGCCTAAGTTAGCAGCGATTATAGCCTTTAACTTTAATGTGATTGCTTTGTCTGATTTTAACCCAGGAAAGCTGGCAAACATACACATATGTCTTAGTCAAATCCTTCAAAATCTGATTCCTATCAAAACTCTTTAAGGGGAAGCGCCAAAGAGCTGTCAGCACCTCCATTTTCCTGCCCAGGCATTCAAAAAAGGTCAGAAGTGGCACCATGACAGAGACAGTAGAGGGGGCTGGTACTTCTTTTAGGTGCTACCAGGAAGGACTAAGCCAGGGGTCGGCAACCCCTGGCCTGCGGGCCGGATGCAGCCCACGGAGGCGGAAGGACCGGCCCCAGCCCGGTCCTGCCGCCGCCGCCTCCTCTTCCACCTCCACCTCCTCCTGGGCCGCGCAACCGCGCTGCCCTCCTCCTCCACCGCGCGGAGGAGGAAGAGGAGGGCCGCGCGGCCTGGGGCAGAGGAGGCAAAGGGGGAAGTTTATTTTATGGATATGTATTATTTTTGGGGAAACAGTTTATGTATATATATGGATCTCAGCCAATGTCTACAATTTGTTCGCATGTCCTCCATTTTTAAAAACGTGTCCTACATTTTAAAATGTTGTCCTATATGATTTAATTATTTATTCCCCCTCTCCCAGTTGTCTGGGGGACACCAACCCGGCCCCCGGCTCAAAAAGGTTGCCTACCCCTGGACTAAGCTCTTCTTGCCTTTTGCCATTCTATACAGGGAAGGAGATGGTTCCTTTTTAAATAAGAGTTAAAGTACAGTACATTGATCTGTAGATAGGTCAACCCAGGTTTTTAAGTCAAAATTTTTAGGCTTATACATGCATATGTATATACAGTAATATTAATCCTCTAGTTAAATGAGCAAATCCATTGAACCATAGATACATGTTGTTTTTTAATATCTGTCTTTCTGTTAGTCAGAACTTTTATTTAAGAGTATAATCTGCAGAGTATTAACATTAACAAAGATAACTTCATTTTGAAGATTACTTACCATATATATTCAACTTTAAGTCGACCTCATGTATGAGTCGAGGCAGGTATTGGGGGCAAAATTATGGATTCTGTCATGACTCATGGATCAGTCAAGGGTAAAAGGTGGAGACTCCTTCAGTGTGTGTATTTGTGTGCGCACAGCAAGAGGGACTTTTTGCTTCAACGTTTCAACTTTGGTTTCACCCTTGACTCCCCAAACAGCAGCAGCTAGTGTGGTGGGAGAGGAACTCTGTTTATTTAACACAGACCTGCACAACATATGGCCAGGAGGCTGCATGTGACCCACCAGAGTATCTTGGGTGGCCCGTAGGGATGTGGAATAACTTCAAGGCTCCTCTATCACTTGGCCTCCTCTGGAGGAGAGGGCCATACAGAGAAGGAGGAAGAAGGGTGAGCACTTACCCTGCAATGCTCCTATGCCACCTCGCTTTCTCCTGAGGAGGAGAAGTGATAGAGGAAGAGGAGGACAGGTGAATACTCACCCGACAAGGCTCCTCCACTGCTCAGTTCTCTCCTAAGGAGAAGGCCAGGTAGAGGAAGAGGTGGAGGACATGCAAATGCTTGCCCTACAAGGCTCCTCCACTGCCCTGCTTTGTCCTGAGGAGAAGGCCAGTTGGTGGCAGTGGAGGAGAATAGGCAAATACCCACACTGTAAGGCTCTTCCAATACTTGGCTTTCTCCTAAGAAGAAGGACTGGCAGAGGAGGATGGGAAAACACATTGCAAGGGTCCTCCTTTGCCTGGCATTCTCCTGAGAAGGCTGGATGGAATTCTAATTAATTAATAATATTAATTAATATAAATTATTAATTTAATATTTAATTAAAACCTATCTGTGGCCCGAAGAAGTTTAGCCTGTTTTAATTTTGGCCCCTACCTAGTACCAAGTTGTGCAGGCCTGGTTTAACAGCAATCAGTTTACCAGAACTCTTTCTGCTTGGCTCAAGAGAAAAAGAAACTCTCTCCCCACCACATGGGGAAATCTGAAAGAGCTGCTATCAGATTATCATACTGACTCGTGAATAAATCGACCTGGGATTTTGGGGTCAATTTTTTAGATTTATAGACGAGTATATACAATATTACTGTGGGCATATTAGTGACAACTCTGATGCTGTATGTAAGAGAAAATGTAGTGTTTGATGAAATGTTCATATCTAGTAGATTTCATGAGAACTCCATACCCTGACCAAAGTATGATTCTATGATAGTGGTGTGAAAAACTGCTGTCATTTGTTTCTTTGCTACTTTGTTTCTTATTTATTATCCCAACTTTTTCCTAATACAAGATCTAAGGTGGCTTCCAAAGTGCTGAGGCTTAGTTTCAAACTGTTGTTTTTTATAGTTTTTTGTGGGTTTTTCGGGCTATGTGGCCATGTTCTAGAAGAGTTTCTTCCTGACTTTTTGCCAGCATCTGTGGCTGGTTATCTTCACTTGTTTTTTTAAACAGTCAGATAGTCTAGTTTCTTTGCTGTTTGCCATTGGTTTCCTTTAAATAATTTGAGATGTACATGTCTTAACTGGAGAATGTTGGCTTTCTCAAAGTAGTGATTACTTTTGGATGCAAAAAGTGTTCCTGGTATTTCTTCAGGTAGATGTGAAAGCTTAGTGATAAATAAAGAGCTAATGTAGTAACCTGTGTGGTAATGCCAAAGTTCATATAGAATATCAGCATGCTTTACTGGCAATTTAGATAATTAAAGCATACTGACAGTTTGCTGATATTTTAGAAAATGGCTGTAGAATAATCATGTTATTATAGAAGGCACGCAGATATTGCACAGCAAAATTGCTCGGTGTGAACAAGGTGCTAGTTAGAATTACATGTGCCTCAGATTTTTTTAAAAAAACCTGGCTGTGGATAAATCCTTGAAAGCCCTGATAGCATCACTTCCTGAATATTAATCTCTTCCTAGTACAGTTATGTTGCAGAGCTTCTTGCACTAAGGTGGGGGGGGAGGCATACTACTACAAGCAAAGTATGAAATGTTGAATAGATGAGAAGGATAATCAGTATGCAAAGGGATCTTGTAGCACCTTTGAGACTGAGGTAAAAAACGCACTGCAGAAATAATCCAGTTAGAGACTGCTTTAATGGCCCTGGCTCACTGCTAGGGAGTTCTGGGAACTAGTTTTGTGAGACATTTAGCTTTTTCTGTCAGGGAGCTCTGGTACCATGAAAAAGAACAATTTCCAGCATTCCCTAGCACTGAGGCGAGGCAGTTAAAGTGGTCTCAAACTGGGTTATTTATGCAGTATTTTTGGACCTAATTGAAAAAAGTTGGTAGCATGAGCTTTTGTAGACTTGAGCTTACTTCCTCAGATGCATGTTTTGAAGTGGAGAATCCAGAGACAGACCTATATATGTTGTTTTTGTGTGAGAATATCAATTCAAATTCAGAACATTGTGAGGTGGAAAGTACAGTTTTAACAATGGTCTTTGTGGGCCAAAAGCAGCAAGAAAGCTGTTGCATACAGGCAAGGAGAGTAGAGAATCATATGAATGAGTATTGAAAGGTAGTGTGGGAAACAGAGAGGGATGGATGAATAAGTCAAGGACACCCTCATGAAGACAGAGGTTAAATAGTGTTGAAATCTGTGTAGTGTGCCAGGAAACCATTATCTCTGTTCAACCCATTGCTGCTGGACTGTAGTCTGTGGATACATTCCAGTTCTCCTGTTTCTCTTTCCAATCTTCCTTTGTAGTTCTTTTTATTCAAGGACTGTTCTGAGAATGCCCAGGGTGATTGAAGTGTTCTGCAACTGGTTTTTATATATTCCCATTCCTAACATATGGTTTATGTCTATTTATCATCTGGCAGAAAGACTGGCCTGTTTGTCCAATGCAGAGTGCTGAAGGCCATTGCTGACAGTGTATGGTGAGAGGGATAGTAAAGGATAAAATACTTGTTCTATGTAGCCATCATGGACTACTTGCCACAGTGCACAAAGAATGACTAGGTTTTTTGTAATAACATGTAATAATGTTGTTTGGAGCAGAAGGAAAGGTGGATATTTTGTACCCCAAGGAATACAGTCGACCCTTCTTATACACAGATTTTTTATACACGGATTCAAGCATACACGGTTTGAAATTGTTCAAAAAAGTATAAATTTCAAATATCAAACCTTGATTTTCCATGTTTTATAAGGGACACCACTTTGCTATGTCATTATATTGAATGGGACTTGAGCATACATGGATTTTATTATACACGGAGGAATCTTGGAACCAAACTCTAGCATATAACAAGGGTCCACTGAATTTTGTCCTGGTTATATTTATAAAAGTAATGCATTTTTTTTAAAAAAATGTATCATTAAAGTATTCTCATACATATTAATATATAATGCTACATATTAATACATGATCTCACTGTATTGTTCTTTATTTCAGGCATCTATTAGCAAGTTAACGGCGATTAAACCATGGCTCAGTTTCCCACACCTTTTGGGGGTAAGTACTAACACATTTTTCTTATAATGTATTACTTTTTCAGAGTAAATTCTCCAACCCAAATGTAGTTACATGTGTGGACCTGAAAATCTTAGCAATTTGACATGCAGTTACAGTGGTAGAAAAATAGCTTATTGTTTACATACAGTGGGTCCTTGGTATCCTCTGGAGTTTGGTTCCATAACAAGATCCCTGGATGTTCAAGTCCTGTTAAATACAATGGCATAGTAAAATGGTGTCACTTTTATAAAATGGCAAAATCAAGGTTTGCTTTTGGGAGTCTATTCATTTTAAAAATACTTTCAAACTGTGGATGCTTGAATCCATCGATACAAAAAATCCGTGGCTATGGAGGGCTGACTATATACTGAAGTATTTGTGGGGTTGTTCTGGGAAGACGTAGGAGCTAGTGATTCAGCAGCAAGATGTGGCAGTCTAATGTAAAACTCTGATCAGATGCCCTGTTATGCCCTAGCTGTTTAAAATAAAAATCGGGCTCATCAGAAAATGATGTAGAATGCTGGAGTCTACTGCGCATCATTTCTGCAACAAGGAAGAGCAATGGACAAATCATAGGGATTGTGGGATGAGGGGGGAGAGGTTAGTGATGTTCAAACTAGATACAGTGGGCCCTCCCCTTATGTGGGGATCCGTTCTGGATCCCTCCGCGTAAGGGGAAATCAGTGTATGCTGGAACCCCTTTGGAAGTAATGGGGCTTGCGCCTGCGGCAGCACAATAAAACAATGGCACGTGCGTGCCATGGGCATGCACCCTATTATTTCTTCTGGGGCACGAGAGGGGCTCTTCTGGCGTGGCTTTCAGAGTATGCTGAACTGTACTGTGGCTTGTCTCTTTTCTGGTTTTTCATGGTATCTGAACATGTACTGTACAGTGCGTGCTTGGCTTATGTGAGGGATCCATTCTGGATCCCCCCCCCCCCGCGTAAGCCAAATTGTGCCTATGCTCGAGCCCCATTCAAGTGAATGGGGCTCATGCACGCGGTGGCGCGGCGGCGCACGTGCACCATGGGCACACGTCCCATTCATTTAAATGGGACTTGCGCCCCTTGCAGCTCTACATGGCTTTGCGCGTAAGCTCAAAGCCGCGTATAGCGTACCGGCCTATAACGCAGACGCACTGTATATGCTATGAGCAGTGAGAAGTACCTCATAGTCAAGGGAGAAAATATGCTGAACATATGCTGAGGAAAATTAATGTTCATAAAGTCAGTATTTCTTTACTGTATCTTAATTTCTTCCTTGTGACATAGGCAACCTGGACATCTGGGCCATAACTGTGGAAGAAAGAGCTAAACATGATCAGCAGTTCCACAGTTTGAAACCAATATCTGGATTTATCACTGGTAATTCCATAGTTAACATATATAATTTGTATTATGATATTTTATGGCATCATGTATTTTGCTTCTCTTTTGTGTGAAGGTAGAAGCATCCAAGAAAGAAGTTAGAAGCAGTACTAATCCTTATGGCTTCAGTGACAAAAACTAATGCATCCATGCCTCTTGAGTACTTTGAAATCCCCTTTCAAATGAGTACTTAACTGCTGTGAATCTGGGTGCCAGTTTTGTGTCTCTAGGGGTCTCCCAGATTGCCAAAAAAAGAAAAAGAAAAATGGAAGTGATGGTCTTGTTTTGTTGTTATGTACCTTTAAGTCATTTCAGACTTATGGTTACCCCCCCCCCCCCAAAAAAAAAAAAAACCTTTTCACGGTATTCTTGTCAAGCTTTGTTCAGAGGGGCTTTGCCTTTGCCTTCCACTGAAGCCGAGAGAGTGTAATTTGCCTAAAGTCACCCACTGGCTTTCCATAGCCGAGCAGGGATGCTAACTCTGGCCTCCGGAGTCATAGTTCAATACACAAAACGTTACACCATTCTGGCTCTCAAGGTCTTGTTTTGCAAAACAGGTACTCTCTCTTTCTCTCTCTTTGGTATATTTTTTGGTATATGAAGTGCTGCATGCTGTTTAAAAGGTGAGTTGCCAATACTGAAACTGTCCAGGAGACACTGTTCACTCCTTTCTTTGGAAAAAAAATTCCAGGAAATCACATGAAGTAAAGGGACTTAAAAGCAGCCTTAGTGCCATGCTGCATTTTGCCCACTGTTGCGGTTATGTTGACAAATGCCGAAAAATAAGATCAAAATATTAAATTCATAAATGTGAACCTTTAAAAAAATCTAGTCCTGTATATTGAGTTTCTTCAAGGCCTAGTTGCATTTTTCAAATTAAAATCTAATAGTTTTAGAAGAATAATGTTAAAATGGATGCAGGCTCACTGGAAAAGATTCTTGTCTGCCAAATTTGTATTCTGCATCTCTTCCCCTTACCACAATGAGGAAGAGAAGGAAGATCAGATTGGAAGTGAGATTATTTATTTGTATATATAAAAAAAGAATGTGAAGGCACTACAAGAACCACCATACCTTATCTTTGCGCAACCTATTTATACATACCCAAAGTTTCCGTCTACCTGAAACTACCAAGTACAGTGTCTAGAAATATCTCTTAACTGCTGTAATAGCTAAAATAATCAGACGTAATTAATAGCCTGGGGAAAAAAATCCAAAGAGGAATCTTGTCATTTTTGTATCAGCCTTCCAGGCAGTTTTACAAAATAATGCAGTACAGATTGACGCTTCATAAAATACATAGTAAATTTATAGAATTCACTGTTACAAAATGTTGTTATACCATCAGATTAGATGGATTTTAAGAGCTATAACACAAATTCATGCAGTTCAGTGGCATCTCTGTTTTCGGAAGGAAGTGTACTTTTCATTACTTTTCATTCCAAGATGAACCTGGAAAATTATCACCTTTTATGTACTTTATGTATACTTTTTAAAAAATGGCTGACAGGAATCTTCTGTTTAGTGTAAAAATTGAACTCATGAATTGTCACCCCTGTTCCCCATGTGAACCCAGTGTTTTCTGTCTGGGGAAATGAATGGTCCATACAGTTGACCCTCTAAAATTTCTTTCTCCCTAAGTGCACTTGTCTTTCAAAACATTGAGAGTTCCCTCTGAGATACCACTTCAAAAGACAAGTCAACACTTTCTTAATTTGCTTGCTTGCTTTTCTTTAGTTTTAAGAGTTTATATATGACATTGTAAATAAAGTCTTGTGGAGAGGTTCCTTGCCTGTAGTGAATCCTCTGAGGGATGTTAGGTTATCTTTGTTTAAATATAGGTGTCTTGGAGGTCACAAAAGAGGAACCATATGCAGCCTGTACTTCACCACTGATAACAGAACAATGGATGAAGACTCTTATTTGCTCTTTATTTGTTTTATTTATTTAAACTATGCTAATAATGCCTTTTGTAGTAAAGTCAGGGCAATATGAGATAAAATCTGAAAACTATATGCAAAGAGATCTTTCAGCATCTGTGAGACTAACTGAAACATAGAAGATGGTAGCATGAGCTTTTGTAGACTTGTCCTTCCTTCCTCAGATGCATTTGGTGGGTGAAAAGCCCAGGGACAGACTTATACAGCATTTTGTGTGTCAGTGTGAGAGGGACATTCTCTTACACAGACTATTGTAAAGGTTTGTCCTTGGCTTTCCACTCCACCAAATACATCTGAGGTAGGAGGCTCAAGTTTACAAAAGCTCATGCTACCAACTTCAGGTAGTCTCAAAGGTGCTGCAAAATTCCTTTGCATACTGATTTTCCAGACTAACACAGCTATGTCTTTGAATTCTCTCTCTCTCTCTCTCTCTCTCTCTCTCTCTGTGTGTGTGTGTGTGTGTATGTGTGTATATATATACACACACATACACATACATACACATATATATATTCTTGCTCACTGTTGACATTCTGACATTCAGGCTGACAGAAACCTGAGGCCAGAATCTTGCTGGAGCTCTAAGCTATCTGTACTTTTTTCCAAGAGCTATAGAGCAGTGGTAGGGAAGGCAGACAAAATTGCCAGCTCTGAACAGACTATATCTCCAAAACTATCCTTCCTTCATGGCTCCTAGGCTGTGTCATTTTTCTTCTTGCCACTGTGCTTATGTGCACTAATAAGGTTAATGCCTGTGGATCTTTTACATCCTTCTTAACTGATCTTTATTATATTGATTAGTACATGGTACTTTGCTGGCTGCTGAATTTATCCTTAGAGAAAATGGAGGTATGTTTGAACTGTTGGGAGGCTGGTGGAGAGGAGAATGTATATACATGTTACTCATTAACTCTACTTTGCCTTATTGTTATTATATACCTTTTAACTCTGTAGTTTTCAATGAAAGAGTTGTAGACTCTCCCATATGCAATGACATTTAAAACATTCATGTAGTTAGTAAGAATGTATCTTGTGGAGAACATTTTTGCTTCTGTGCTTCCACAAGACACATAATTTCAATAAAGGAAGAGCCCTTACATACACTAGCCAGCAGGAAGCATATGTTTTCCTTTATTTTGTCTAAGCTGATATTAATACAGTTTGAATTTCCTATTGACTAATTCTTTTAATTTGTTCTTTTAACTTGTAATAATATGTATTTCCCCTGTCCCGCTGTAGTCTTATACAGCAGGACCTCTGCTGAAGTACTTCCCTCAGAATGGTGTATAGGGGACTAGGGATCAGGGTTATGGGGAAAATAAAAAATTGTTGCACAGTTTGCCTTCCATTTCCCAAATCATTGAATACACTTCTGGAAACATTTGATGGCCTCTATAATAATCTCTATAAATGACTAATGGCATGCTCTATTTTATTATGGCTGTGTTAAATACAACTTTTAGTTAGCCTCTTACTACATTCAGATGTGAATTGAAAAAAATTTCACTCTGATTCTGTCATATTTATTTTTTAAAAATGGTTTTCAAAGACGTGATGTCTCCCAAAGAATATTGTATTAATAACATGAGATACAGTCTCATTGAGTTTACAGACTCAAAAGAAAAGATGGGCAAAGTGAAGACAGTGGAGGGGAGAAGTAGAGGAGTCACTTCAGTTTTCCAAAGTCAAAACAAGATTACTATATCCATTTTGGTTTGGCGGGTCTTTTTCACAGTCCTTAGATAGAAGTGCTGCAACTGGTCCAGTAAGCCTAGGGCTGAAGTGGATGGGCCAGAAGGAGCAGCCTCTGGCTGCTGCAGCTCCAGTCAGGCCAGGACTGCAGCAACCACACAGCCCACTCCTGAAGCAGGGTGCCACCACAGTCCCAAACCAACAAGAGCAGATTTAATCCGCTCTTAAAAAGGACAGCTCTTGCTGGCTTGGTGCAGCTTCCGGCTGCTTTGGCAGCATGCGTCATCGAAATGCTATGCCCCCAAGTCAGCCTGAAGCCGTTTTATTTGGCCCCATTTGTTTCAAGCCCTAGCTATTTTGACTGGTGACAGAGCCCAGAATAAACAGAGGACTCCTTCCATTTTTTTTTAAATCTCAGGACTGTCAGTATATTTTTGCTTCAAGCTGTGCAAAATGTGTCAGGTGCATTCGATGGGTTAAAGAGGAAATGCTGACTCAGAGGAAGCTGATGCAACTTGAGCATGGAGATGAGTAATAGCAGTTCCAAACTGCACTGTCACTGTGGCTACATGACAGGAAGCGGATGAAACACTAGCATGGACAGCTCTCACTTTTGGAGATGTTTTAAATCAGAGGAGGTCATGATTCTATGCACCTCTTCCTTTCTGCTCCTTGCTAAGCCAGTGAGATTTCTTAAGACTTTTGATATCCTGGCCCATCTAGAGATTATCCATTATCTGCTGTTATCCCCCTGTTGTGCATTGATGTATATGTTTTGTCTATACAAACATGAAAAAATGTGAAATGGTTTTAGAATGAAGGACCAATCACCTTCATTCTATGGTTGTTGTAAAGATTATTGATGAGCATTGAATAATCTAAGAGTGTAAAATAGATTATTCATTATTTGTTTTCTGTCTATGAGTTTTATGAGCTACTCTTTGAAATACTTTCCTTCTCTTTGCCAGGTGATCAAGCCAGGAACTTTTTTTTCCAGTCTGGTTTACCTCAACCAGTTTTAGCACAGATATGGTAAGCTTTTAAAAATTTCCATTAGTTTGCTGGGTGTTAAAAAGAGAGTACAGTGGCCCTCCCCTTACGTTCTGGATCCCTCTGCATAAGGGGAAATCAGCGTATGCTGGAGCCCCATTGGAAGTAATAGGGCTCACGCCCGTGGTGCATGAAAGGCTCTTCCGGCGCAGCTTCAGCATATGCTGAAAGCTGCATATGGTGTGCCCGCGTAAAACGTGGATGCATTGTACTAACACAGTAATATATTTATGTCTGAAAAGTTTCACCTATTTTAGTCAAAGGTATATTGTAAATAATATTATATATACACATTTTGATAAAATGGCTTATTGTGAAACCACTTGTAATTAAGATAATTTTTTAAAAAGTTTAACTCATAATGCAGCAGATGAAAAACTATATCCTGGTATCTTTTCCTAGGTAGCCCTTTTAATTTAGCCACTTGAATTAACAGTAATGGTATTTCCTGTGGACATGGTTGTCAAGTTGTGTCTGACCATAGGGGGTTTTGCTCATCCCTATTACTAAGCTAAAGAGCCAGTAGTGTCAGAGACTACTATGTGATCATGTGGCCAGCATGATTGCACAGAACGCTGTTTACTTGAATTACTTGCAGAAAAAAACATCAGTATGATTATCTCTAATTGATTCTTTAATCAGAAGGCAGATTCCATACAGAGAAATATTTCATTGTTTAGAGACAAGCTTTTAGACAATGAAAGCATAGATTTTAATTTATTCATGTTGAGATACTTGATTTTAGAAATTTTTAGTGATTATCTAATTTAAAAAATCAAGAGTTGGGTCCCAGATTTGAAACTGTATTATAAAGCGAATGCTTTAAATTGGATAACCGAATGGATGACATTGAAAAATGAAAAGCTTCTGAACTTAGAGAGTTTTGATAACAGATTCGGCTGGCATGCTTATTTATGGTATGGGAAAGCAGCTGCACACAAAGACTTCTCACATCATGTGGTTAGAAGATCTCTCTTAAAAGTGTGTGTGGGAGAAATTTAAAAAGAAAGTGTATTTGGTTATCCCCTCAAGAAGCATTCATTGGGAGATGGAAAGAGCTTGACTTATAGTTGACTTACAAAGGCCTGATACAGACAGTCCAAAATTAAGCTGCTTTGAGTCACTTTGGAGGTATGCTGTTTAAATGATACATGCGTCCTAAGAGTCCAGAAGCCTGTATAGGGCCAAAGATACCTGTTTAAGACTGAAGATAATAGATTTGAAATGAAACCCATTGAAGCATTAAAACAATTAGATCCAAAGGTGCACTGGTATCCTTATTTACAGATTAAAGAAATATTCAAAATTGATAAAAAAAACTCAAGATTTTGAAGAGGAAACTTCGGAATTTTCAAAAATTTTGTTAGATACAGCCAACAAAAAGATAGCAAAACTATATAAATTCCTTAGAAATTTGGAACAGGAGAAATAACCTGTCACAGATACAATGATAAAATGGGCATCTGATTTAGGGCACACAATAGATATGGACATTTGGAAATCACTTCGTGAAAAAACAAAGAAATTCACAAAATCCCAAAGTCTTCGGGAAAGTTTTTGGAAGATGGAACAGAGGTGGCATTTGACCCCTAATAAAATAGCAAAAATTTACAAAACAGGCCCAGGAACTTGTTGGAAATGTAATAATGCACCCGGAACCTGAATTCACATATGGTGGAAATGTCCAAAACTAAAACTTTACTGGAAAACCATAGATAGAGAAATTAAACAGATGTTACAGATTAATTTTGAAATGTGTTCGGAAATGTATTTGTTAAACATGCTAGATAAACTTTCTACACAAATTAAGATCAAGCACGGAAGAATCTTACTATATTTAGTAACTGCCACCAGAACTACATTAGCCCAATTTTGGAAAAATCATGAGACACCTGATCGTGAAATATGGTGGGAGAAAGTTTTTGAAATGAGGGAGACGGACATATTAACAGGTCGTTTATCTCATAAAGACATTACAGTAATAGAAAAAGAGTGGGATCCAATATTGATAAAGTGTAGGTATAGACAATAAAGGGTGCAGATTACGATGTGATAAACACATCTTATATAATTTTACATTTGATCAGACTTTAATTAGTAATATACTTCGAGGTAACAAGAAAACAGTGAGTAAGGGGGGAAAGAGAAGTGAGACAACACAACGTAAGGAGTTGAGAGTTGATTTCAAGGCAACTATGAAAGTTTTTGTATAATTTTACAATGTATTCTCTGAAACCATGAAAGGGTATATATCCCTAACATGGTGAAACGAAAACTCTTTTTTTAGCTTTATGTAAATAAAATATTTTATAAAAATAAAAAATCAAGACTTGTGACTTGTATAAAGATATATAGAGTTGATAACACAGAACATGTTTATTAGGACTGCAGTGTACGGATAAAAATGCTTTGCTATGTCACAAGTCCTCTGTAACAGTACTTGCAGTGGTGGTTGTGCACTGATGAAAAGAAATTATTTTATTTACATCTTTATATTTTGAATATATAGAATATATTTTGGCATTGTTAAGTCTGAGAAATTTGAAGGACTGTCAGTATTGCGTCTGTTGTCTACATTATTCTTTCACTGGCCTGTATACAGGATTTGTGTTGGCAAACCATTAATCCATTAAGAAGCATCTTAACGTAGGCTTTCAACTCAAGCACTAATGGTACTGAAGACAGTGACTAAATATAAGTCGGCGTAATCTGGATTACTTACAATTTTGTTCTACTTGGATATTTGTACTCCCTGAAAACAATACTTCTGAAATCTACCTTGACCTCTAGGGAGTTAGATAACGAATATCCCACTCTTTCCATAGCAAATTAGATAACTGTACTTAAAATAGGCACTGTAATGAATGCCAGATGGAAATATATTTTTAGTTAATAATGATAACGTACAATTTCTTGTATTTACAGTATAAAATTAAATTATTCTGAACATGAGAGGGAGGGAGACTGGTTAGTCTCCAGGAAAGTCTTGTCTCTCTAGAACAAAAGGTAGGCTCCAGTCTTCTTCTTGGAGGAAGCCAAACTTCTTCTCCCAATCAGAAATGGAATTCACAGTTAAGAAAATAATTTCCATATACAGTGGGGCCTCCGCATACGCGGTCTTTTTATAGGCGGCTTTGAGCATAGGTGCTCAAAGCCGCCGGCGCACACACGGCGGAACAGGTGGCACATCCCATTCAATTGAATGAGTACGTGCACCCGTTGCGCCTCGCGCACCGCTGCGCCACCGCGCACGAGCCCCATTGGAAACAATGGGGCTCGAGCATAGGCAGAAATTGCCATACGCGGCAGGATCCGGAACGGATCCCCCGCATATGGCGAGGTTCCACTGTATTCATCTATATGATGCATTTCATATAGATATGTATATCTTCATAAAGCTAAAAATATGATTTTAAATGCTTAGTAGATAAAGAAAACTCATCTAAGCAGAGCATGTAAATCACTTATGTTTGCCTAATTTATTATTCATAGCTTCAACTGTACTACTTCATGACTTACTATTGAAGGACAAATTTTCCTTATGAAACATTAGGAGGCAAAATGCAGAGAGATGACATTTACATTGCGCTGAAGCAAAAATTAAGATACTTGCTTCTGGGCCTACTCACTGATTACATACCAGTAAAAGAGCCAGTGTGGCGTAGTGGGTTGAGTGTTGAACTATGACTCTGGAGACCAGGGTTTGACTTCCCACTCAGCCATTAAACCCACTGGGTAACCTTGGACATGTCACATACTCTCAGCCTCAGGGGAAGACAATGGCAAACCTCCTTTGAACAAATCTTGCCATGAAACCTCCTGTGATAGGTTCACCTTAAGGTCACCATAAGTCAGAAATAACTTGAAGGCACATGTAATCTCAACATTAAAATATCATATGCTTTATTAAATAAAAAAATCTTTTCTCTTTTTAATTCTAACAGTAAATAGTAAAGTATATTTAATATTAATTTAATAATTATCCTCAAGACTCAGATGTACAAAGAGACCAATCCTATTTCAAAACCGTTTAGTTAAACCTTTTAAGGCTATCTTAATCTAAATTGTACCATTAACATCTTAACATTCTTCCCTCCAGAAAAAAACTGGGGTGGAGAAATACAGATTGAGGCAGATGCCCCACATTTTACAGTACATACTTGGGATATATTCTTCCACACCATTCTCCCCTCTCAATCTCTTCTTCTCTAGTAAATTGCCTATATTTTCTCCCAGTTTTTTTATCACAGCTGCAGCATTCTTAAACATTTTCATACTTCCAGTGGTTCATCCCGTGAGACCAGGGAAAGAGAGTACATTGTGAGACTTCAGACAACAATGTGAAAAACTTAACAGGGAGCTGGACTCAGCAAGTCTTACTTCTTCACAAATTTGAATATAATCATATGAAACAAAGCCAAATTGTTGATCCGTTTTATCCAGTGTTGATTGTGATTCTTCAGGCAAAATCTTTTTCCAGTTCTAAAAGAAATCCTTTTCAACTAAAGAAGTTAGTTGAACTTGGATCCTTATTTAGTCAAAGCTCTTATCACTGAGCTCTGGTCGCTTCAGTTTAATTATAATTGTTCTGTGCCTTTGAAAAGTGAGGAAAGATGCATAGTCTTAAAAACAGGATGTATATCCAAATGACTGCAGGATAAGGGTCAGAGTTTGAGATGTTTTTGTATTTAGATAAAACTGCATTATTTCATGTGAAATTACTTGAAATGTAGAGGAAAGATAGAGTGAGAAGAAACTGCAAGTATACAGTTTTTCACTCTTCCTTTTGTAACCATGACCTTACAATTTCCATGAAATACAATGCATCCTCATTTGTGAGAAAACAGGTCAAAGTAATAGTTTTCTGGCCTTTGTATGTACTTGTCCTAACTCAGTCATAATTCTGTAGTAACATTGACGTCTAGTTCAGCTTCGAGTGAAGATGTATAGAGTGTAGAATTTGAAAATGCAAATTTCTGTGAAGTCTGATCATTGTGTTAGAAGTGGTTTAATAACCAAAGCTGCTAAAAGCTTCTGGACATGAAAGGTGATATTTATGCTTAGGCATGGCAGGAGGCTAGGTTGAATGGTGCTTGAGGCCTCCTCCATCTCTAAGAATCTGTGATTCTAATATGGGTAATAGATATTACTGATTTAGATGTGTCAATCTTGCAGTTTCATGATACTATCAAATGTTGTAATGGAGATGTGCTTTTGTTAGATTTTGGAAGATTTTGCAATGTTATTTAAAAAAAATCCCACTTGGTATTGCAGGGCTCTGGCAGATATGAACAATGATGGGAGAATGGACCAGCTGGAGTTTTCTATAGCTATGAAGCTCATCAAACTAAAACTACAAGGTTATCAACTCCCCTCTGCATTGCCTCCTATTATGAAGCAACCTCCCATTGCTATTTCTAGTGCACCAGGATTTGGTAAGGGGAAACTTTGTTTGTCTTTGTGTAGTGTTCTAATAGTCCTTTTATTAAAAAAAAAAAGCTTTCTGAACATACTCATACACTGTTTAGAGCTCATTTTAATAAATCTCTTCTCTATCTCCAGTTGTTGTTGTTAGTTGCCAAAAATCATAGCACCTGTTAGCAATTGAAACAAACATTTCACCAAATGTTACCCATGAAGGCTGTGTTCTGTGACACACACACCCCCTCGTATAGTTTCTTTTTATTTGGGGCTCCTTCAAGGCAACATAGGAATAGGAAGGGGGCATACAACCCTGAAGCTTGCTGCAACTTTAATTTGTTGCACAAAACTAAGAATTGCTTTTGTTTTCTGCAGTTTCATGTTGCTTATTATCTTTGATAGAGGAAAATAGAGTGGCCTGTTGTTATAAAGCTTTTCTGGATACAGTGGTCACTTGGTATCTACTGGGCTTTGGTTCCAGGACACCTGAGGATTTCAAAATATGTGGATGCTCTGGTCCCATTATATACAATGCTGTAGTAGAATAGTGTCCCTTATATAAAATGTCAAAAATTAAGGTTTGGTTTTGGGGTTTTTAAAAACATTTTCAAACTATGGATGGTTGAATCTGTGGATGCAAAATTTGTGGCTGACTGTACTTGACTACCAGTCTGTTTTGACAGAAGCTTCATGGAGTCTCCCAATACATCAGTTCTGTGAGAATCTTTATATGATATTGATTAACAATATGGATTGCTTTCAATGTAGCATAAAATAAATTGTGTATTTTGAAAAGCAGTTTCTATTGAATCTTTTATTGGGTTTATATTTGATTTGGTGTAAAATTTTCATGTGAGAGCCAGTGTGGTGTTGTGGTTTGAAGATTGGACTATGACCCTGGAGACCAGGGTTCGAATAACCATTCAACCATGAAAACCCACTGGGTGACTGTCGGCAAATCACACTTTCTGGGCTGCAGAGGGAGGCAGAGGCAATCCTCCTCTGAACAAACCTTGCCAAACAACCCCTAGGATAGGATTGCTTTAGGGTCTCCATAAGACAGAAACAGCTTGAAGGCACAGATCAACAAGATATTCACCAAGAGAGACATGTTTCTTTCCTTTGTAACTGGCGAGCCTTTAAAGACCTTTGTGGTTTGTTGATTTTCCATTTCAGCCAGCAACTGAAATTGGTGCAGTTTCTTGGTTTTGTGGCTTTTTGGACCAAAAAAGAAAGAACAGTTTTTGCCCCAAAAGACTCACAACCTGTGCAGGTTTTGAAGAGGATATTGCACCAAGTCTAGGCCCTGGAGAAGTCTTTTTTGTTTATTATTTATTTTATTTATTTATTTATTGCACTTATATCCCACCTTTCTCCCAAATTGGGATCCAAAGCAACTTACAGTAATTTTAAAAAGATGAAGTTAACACATTAATTTACAAAAGTTAAAAAGGAATTAAATGTCAGTATTATTAAAAATATTATTAAAGTAGCTAATTTCTTAAAAACATATGTAAACATATTTACTTTTTTCAACTTTGGGGTTTCTTCCAGTTGGAAATAGACCTCTCCTGGGCATAAAATGCTCCAAAGAGGGCCTCAAAATTGAAATTGATCCCAGTTATCTCCAGGGTGCTTTGGAAGCATTTCAGGCCAAAAAAAATAAAATTTTGGGCAGGTGTGGAAAGATGCATGACTCTACATGATTCTCAATGTCCCAATGCCCAATAGGTATCTACATCTAATGTAATCCAAACCATAGTGTTGTGTTATGTCCAAACCAGGCCACTGTCATATAAGTGTTCTGTTTGTAAGTTGCAATAAATTTATATTTATCTCTGTCTTGTAGGTATTGGTGGTCTTCCTAGTATACCACCACTTACAGCTGTTGCTCCTGTGCCAATGGCGTCGATTCCAGTAGTGGGAATGTCTCCACCTTTAGTATCTTCTGTTCCTACAGCAGCTGTGCCTCCCCTTGCAAATGGAGCACCAGCTGTAATCCAACCTCTTCCTGCTTTTGGTCATCCTGGTATGATGAATTTCTAACACCTATTATATTATACAGATTGATTTATGCTTCCCTGTCCAATTAAAAAAAAAGGCACCATGAATACAGCCTTATAATATCCCAAGGAGATCATATTGTGTTTTTAAAACAGAATTGTCATACTTTCTATGTTAAGTCAGTTAAAGGGACTGAAAATGAAACATTTAAATAATAGAGCTAGTTTACCTCCTGAACTGAGGCATAATCATTTAATTTTTTGTTATTCGTATGTGTATTACAAAAACATGGATTTTTTTAAAATAGAAAAATATTTAAATTTTTTTAGAGTGAACCTTCATAAGTGCCAGCAACTTGTAAATTTGGATATTCAGAAATATTTCTGAGTTATCATGTGCATTAAGTCTGGTTTATAACTTCCAGATCTATTAGTAAGTTTTTAGTGGTAATTAGCTTTTAATAAACTAAATGCTTCCTAAATTGTATTCAGTGTTTTGATTTGTTTTAAATATTATACTTGGCTTCAATTGGTGTCTCCCAAGTTTTAACAAATACTGATGTGTTCCTATTAATAAGTATGAGACTGGTTTATATTGTTTTGCAAAAGATTACAGTCTTTAATCTCTAGCAAAGCTACATGAACCAGTCTCATAATTAAGGAAACATAAGACAGGGTCGAGGACAAACTCTATATGAAAGATTTCAGCTTCACTTTTTTCTCAGCTGTTGCAGCACCCTCTCATGAATCCCATGCCTTTCCTGACTATCGACCAATTCTTAGGAGAGCCTTTCTGGTGGCCAGATGCTTCTGGCCACTTTTGGGGTTGGTATGCAGACAACGCACACCCCTGACGTAGCCAGAAGCTACTCTGAGGTTACCTAAGACGGCTTGAAGCCACTGAAAAGAGGAGTGGCGAAAAGCTGCTCCTTGTAGGTGGCCCACTCTCAGAGCAGGCTGTCTAGTTGCCACAGTCCTTGGTTGACCGGGGCCAATCAGAGCTGGAGCAGCCAGTCGCTTCAAGCCACCAGTCTGCTTCGTTCTCAGGATATTTGAGCAGTTGGAGGAGGGAAACCATGTTCAACAAGTACTTCTCTTCTAACAGAAGATGACATGCCTTCATTAAACTTATAAACCATATAACATTCTGTGGATAGCATGGATAAGCAATCCACAAAATTGAGTTATTTGCCTTGTGCATGCGAACATTTCAGAGTCTCAAAGCCTTAGATTCTTTTCCAGTAATACAATTGGCTACAGGGCCTTTACTTCAGTTTTTAATTTTCCTGCCAGCCAGCTAGATGTGTTTTTAGCCTTCACTACCAAAACTTGATTAGACTAGACTCAAAAATGGAAGAGATTCAGAAGAAAAGAAAACAGGTAAGAGAAGAAGAGGGCAGTGCTGTATCCCTAATATCATTAGAAAAGAGGAGAAAAACAACAGCAGAAAAGTAGGCTTTTGAAACAGGATTTCTGATTGCACCTCAGCAGATTGCAGCTGGAGTTAAGAAATTGATTGATGAAGCCCAGATGACTGCACATGTCTCTGAGACATTACTAGAGAAATCCTTGAAAATAATTTTATGATCACAAGAGACAGTGATTCAGAGTCCTCTCTCTGGACATTCCTAAAGAAAAAGCCTCCAGTCACATGGGAAAACAGCAGACAGTGAGGCATCAGCACTGAAAAAGGTAAACAAACTTAGAAAAGGGTCTTAAAAGGGGGGGAAAGCCCAGAGGTACCTACAAAGAAAGGGTCAAGTCCTTTGCAGCTTAATGTTGACAAACAGTGAAATTTTCACTTTGATCTGTCATCTTGAAAATAGCTGTTCCATGAAGAGGGGAGGAGCTAGACCAGTCAGCAACAAGAACAGCAGAGAGAGACCGGAAGTCATGAGCACAAATTGAGTGTCAGCCCATAGGCTGCAAGGCTCCAGGCAAGGCAAGAGGTAGATGATCAAAGGAATATGTTTTCTCAGTAGAGGTTGAATAGCGAATAGTCAGCCAGTGCCTAGAATACCAGAACAGATTTATCCACACAGTTCTTTATTAATGCAGAATAATAATGCAGATTTCAGGGATTTAATTAAGGAGTCAGTAGCACAAGAAATCCATAAATTAATGAATTCACAAATGCCAGTTCACTGGTAGAAGGAAATTTAATGATTTATAATCATTCATTTAATTTAATTTTAAGAAAGGGCAATGTGTAAGCACAATGTATTCAATGTCTGACAGACCTGATAAATTAATAAAAACATTGAAGACAGATGATAGGAAGGAACACTGTTGGTTACAGCAGTTCCCCTAAGAAGCATGCAGAAGTGTGGGAACAAAAGAGCACAGAGGAAACAGTCAATAATAATAAAAAAACCAAATGCAGGAGATAGGAGGAAGAGTTGGAAAGTTCAGAAACAGAACAGTCTACAGATGGTGAGAAAGGAGAAGATATGGCTTCAGACCCACTGTTTAATGTAGATTATTTGAGACATGTTAAAGAGCATATTGCAGAGATTGGATATGGAGGAAAGTCAACTATTAGAATGTAAAAAGGGGATAGACAGTAAAGAGAGTAGAGCAGCAGCTGTAATGAAAGCACCAGTGCCCAAAGAAATAGAAATTCCTCTACCAGATATGTTCAGAGATTTAATTGATAGGGAGTGGGAATTACCATTGAGTACAAAGAGACATATAGATTGTAGTCAGAAATTATACATGTATAGAAAAAAAAGATATAGCACAGTGATGGAGAACCTGTGGCACGCGTGCCAGAGGTGGCACTCAGAGCCCTCTCTGTGGGCACATGTGCCATCGTCTCAGAGTTGCCAAAATTTACTAGAAAGCCATAGGGACATGGCACTTTGCAATAAATAAATAGGTTTGGGGTTGCAGTTTGGGCACTCGTCCTTGAAAAGGTTCGCCATCACTGATATAGCATACTTACAAGTCCCACTTGCTGATGGCACCATTTCTACACTTTTTTCTCATGCATTAATTCCCAGAAAAGCCAATACGGCCCTTAGAAATGTTGAGCACAGAACTGAGACAGTGCTAAAAAGGGCACATGAAACTTAACTTTGTCAATAAGATCTTCATGATGTCATCCATTTTTGCCAGGCCAGCAGTTTTATAGTTGTGGGAAATATTAGAAGAGCAAGACATCAGTATTCCTCGTATAGGGCTGTAGAGAGGATTCAAAGGGCTCCCCAGTTTGTTGCAGATGCAGGCCATGATTTGGCTACATTTGCAGATAGGAACAGCACAGCAACTACTGTAGTAAAAAGCGCATTCTGATTTTGTCACTAGGATGTGGACCAGAAGTTAAGGACAGATTTAGCTTATATGCTTTTCACTTGAAAACTACTTTTTGGAGAGAAAGATTTACAAAAATACTCAAAGAACAGAGATAAAAAGCAAGTGATGCCTTCAATGAAAGAAAAGACTAGATAGAAAGCAATTTAGAAATTCTTTTTATTCCTTTAGAGAAGGAAAGAATTTTGGAAGGCCAGATAAGTTTAGGTTTGGAAGACCTCAGTGGGGCAGAACAGATTTTAGCCAGAAAAGATAAAGATACCAATACAACAAAAAAGAGACAGGCTAAGCCAATATTGACAGTGTTTTGGTACTGGTGATTGATGGTATCTGCATTTGGTGGCACTTCAGATAGAATGGGAGTTGTAGCTCTTCACCTCTGGCTCTAACTCACCACCTTGTTATGCACCGGCGCTGACCAGTTTTGGCCAGTGGTTAAAGCTTTGCTCTAAAGCAGCAGAGTTTCAGCGAATAGGCTGAAGACCCTGACAAACTCTCCAAGCCTTCTCACTCTTGCTCCACAGAAGTCTTCACACTTCTCCAGGTTCCTGCTGACTCTTGTATCTTGACTCAAGACACCAGACAACTCAGTAGTCTTATATAAAAGATCTACTTTATTCTACTACAGTATATACAATACTCCACAACTATCCAACATCTATCCACTCTACTTCACAACTACCCACAAAATACATTGGGAATCATAACAATTATTATAGCCATAGTAAAACACCACCCACTCTTGTCAGTTTCCACCCAGTGGGCGTGTACATCCATTTTGATTGGTTCTCATAGTTCATCCCATAATTAAATGATTTCATCATTTCACCTTGTCCACTTAACAATTCTCAGGTGTTTTCAATTATCCACTCTACATTTCTGTCCTTGGCATTTAGGACTTGCTAAATTACATTAGCTTTCACACCTGTGTGGCTTCTTAATTGCTTTTGCTGAGTCATACTGACTCTCACATACATGTTTTATTTCTGTCACTGTATATCCCATGTTGCATTTTCCTTAACATGTGGTACCCTTCAGTTACCATTTGAATGACCCAAAGATCTGTTGTTACATCCAAACACAGTTACTGATAGGAGGAAGGCTTCTGTGTTTTCAGTAACTGTGGTTGGATGTAACAACAGATCTTTGGGTCATTCAAATGGTAACTGAAGGGTACCACATTCTATCTGAAGTGCCACCAAAGTGCAGATACCATCAATCACCAGTACCAAAACATTGGACCAAACAGCTAGTTCAGAGAGATAGAGATAGAGATAGAGAGAGAGAGAGAGAGAGAGAGAGAGAGAGAGAGAGAGAGAGCATGAGCATCTTCTGCAGAATAGAGCTATAGAAGTGATGCCCTATTCCCAAAGGTTCAAAGGAGTAATATCTAAATGGATTCATGAAATACCAGAGGTTCAAAATGGAAACTTTACAAAACATCAGGGACAATTTGGACACCAACAATCAGATGACATCATTAGAAGCTTATTTGTACATTCCAATGGTTCCAATATTCAGGAGACATTTATGGTTATAATACCAGAATATACACTGTCAGTTCAGGGCTCTCTTGTTTGCTCTTGCATCTGCACCCACAGTGTTCAAGGTACCTTTGGTGGCATCTCTTTCAGAAAGGAATTAAATTATTTCTTTATTTGGACAATGTATTTCTGAAATCATGGTGCAGGAACAAGATCAAACATTACAATCACTGCAGACATATGGTTTCTTAGTGAATTATGAGAAAAGTCATCTCAAGCTGATGTATTTGGGAATTTTTATAGATAAAACCAAGAGCTATATGTTCTTTTCCAAGACAGAGTACTAAAAAACCAGGAAGGAACCAAAATTAATAAAAACCAAGAGAACCAGAGACTTGATGGAAGTGACAAGAATTTATGGGATTACTAATACCCACAATTCAACTAGTACCTTGGGCAAGACTGTGTACCAGAATGCTACAGCATGTTCTGAGGCCACATCAATTATCAATAGCAACCAATTGCCACTACCTGGTAAAGATAAAGATTTGAAGGAGGATTTCAAATGGTGGATGGTCAATGGTCATTTGAACAGAGAGATTGTAGTCGTAATAACAGATTTGAGCCTGACCACTTGGGGAGCACACTGTGAGGGGAGGTCAGTCCAAGGCACACAATGTGGCATGGACTTGAATCACAGTGCAAATTTCATAGAGCTGATAGCTGTAAGTTTGGCACTCCTCAAATTTGTAAACATAGAGGTTGAAATATGCAAATAGCAATGAACAATATGACAGTGAAGTCATACATTTCAAAACAAGGGAGATCAAGATCGGTACAGCCAATAAGAGAAACGAATTGAATCTTATGCTGGGCAGAAAAAGTAATGGAGTCTCTATCAGCAACATACCTCAAAGGTTCTCTGAATGTGGAGGCTAATTTCCTGAGCAGGAGCAAGCAGGATGGATGAAATTTATGGAATTGACATTGAAAGGAGACATTTGAATCAACAAGGCTATGCAGATGCTGTTATGGAGACCATGCTAGCCTCAAGAAGGTCTTCCATACATAGAATATGCAATGCTATATGGAAAGTATTTGTTGCCTGGTGTTGCTTGCATAATACTGATATAAACAAGGAACAAGGTAACAGTCATAATATTCTGGAAATTCTTCAGGAAGTTGAAAAGAGGTTAAGACTGAATAAGCAGAAGAGGCAGGTGGTGGTTTTAACAACCATGTTTAAGCATTAGGCTTTATCCTTACACCTGCATGTGTGAAGGTTTCTCAGGAGAGCAATTTTGGAAGCCCTACCAAGTGTACATAGATTTTTCAATATGGAATCTGAATTTGGTATTGAATAAGTAGACACCACCGCCATTTGAAGCATTGAGAGAAGATTCATTGACCATATTCACTTTTAAAGTCCTTTTTCTGGTACTCATAGTTCAGCAAGGTATATATTAGAATTGGTGGCTATATCAATACATCCCCAGTGTTGTCATAGATATGTTTGTGTGTGCAGTCGTGTGGACCGGGGGGGGTGTCGCCTGATGGGGTAGTACACCCTGGGGGTGGCGGCTGCCTTCTGGATCCCGGGCAGCCATGGCGGCGTGGAACTCGGAGGGCTGGGGGGGGGGGGCTGCTTAAAGAGCTAAGCATGACCCACTTTGCTGCTGCAGTGCCAGTCTAAACACCATTGCAGTGAGGGGGAGTACCCTATTGGCTCCACCTTCAGAAGTCCTGACCTCATGTCAGGTGACACCCTGGGTGGGGATGCCATTGTACATCCCTACTTGTGTAAGTGGGATTGAGAAAAGCTAAAAAATTGGATCCATCATTCCTACCAAAGTACAGATTGAATAGAGGACTGTTCCAATCCATTAATTTGCCAAGTTTTGCCCAAATCTGATTCATGACCTAGACATTATTTTTCTTGTTCAATTCTAGGTCTTTAGGTAACAAAGCTTCTAAGTTGATTCTCACAAACGATCCCAAGATCTCAAAATGTATGGCCACATTTGATACATTCTATGTCAACCAGTGCTGCCTACGTTGTATCAGCATCATTAGAGGATGTATGTAATGTAACTGGTTGGAAAGAGCCTTCAATATTTATATGACATTACAGAATAAAAAAATATAACTTGGCATAAGTGCTTTTGGTTGGAGAGTGCTACAATTTGTAAGATAGTTAGGGCAGACTTTTCCCTTCTCGAAGTAGGATAGCTTTGGTGCATCCCAACTTTATGGATTGTTTATATGTGCCATCTAGAGAATGAGAGATTGGTACTTACTATGAGAATTCATTCTTGGATGGCTCATATAAGCAATCCACTCCCATCAGGCTGCATTTATATAATAGTAATTAATATAATAAATAAATATGAATAAATGAATAAATACATTAGATTAGACATACATAACCAGCAAATTTGAAGTTAGATATTTAGGAGGCTTTGGAACGAAACTGAAGTTGAAGGCACAGGAATCAGCTGTATTAACGAGGGGAAATCTAAGTCTGAGATGATTGCAGCATTCACTGGCACGAGGGGAATAACTCAACTTTCTAGATTGCATATCCAAGATGTCCAAGAATGGCTCTTCAATCTCTCATTTTAGATTTTTTTTTGTCCTAAGCCTTTGTTTTCTAATGCTGAGATACTTTAGAATAGCAATAGTTTGTCACTTAAGAAAAATGGTGTGAGGTCTGTGCCATCTTATCTATAGCAGCCCATAGCTGTACCTTATTTATTTTTTTACATTGTTTATGTTTTACAAAGTAGGGAAGTATACTAATGATTTATATATGTTATTGTTTAAAATGCTGTAAATTAGAAATTCAAAGTAAAATAGCACCTGTTTTGGCAGTTAGCTTTTGTATCTTCATCTATGTTTTAGCCTAACCTAATATTTTCTGTTGTTTTTATTTTTATCTCCTAGCTTTCCTTTTTTATTATTATTTGTTGGTTGGTTAGAGTTTTTAATATTTTTCTTATAAGCAACAGTGAGGCCTTTTATAACAAAAGGCATCATAATAATCTGAAAATTAATTTTGTAAATAACACCTTGCATACTGTATTGGTAACTTCAGTTTGAAGTACTGTACAATATAAACTATTTTCATGTACTTGAGATTCAATTTAACTGATCTTAAAACACAACTGTTTTGTTTCAGCCACGTTGCCAAAGAGTTCTTCCTTCAGTAGATCTGGTGCAGGCTCACAATTAAATGCAAAATTGCAAAAGGCACAATCATTTGATGTGGCTGGGTAAGTATGGTTCTGTCGCTGTTTAGACACAAATATTCTTATTCAATCCAAGAAAGGGACTTGTAAATTAGGGATGTGATTTTGTCATATAGTAGTATACACTGGTCCCCCGGGTTACGAAATACCCAGGTTACGAAATTTTCGGGATACGAATAAATCCCATAGGGATTTATTGTTTCGGCTTACGAAGGTTTTTTCGGGTTACGAAAAAACCTCGGCGCTATTTAGCATGAAATCAATCTTGTTGAAAAGCATGTTTGTGTGTAAGTATAATTGTTTATAATCTCATTTCATATTGTATGGTCTCGTTTTCTTCTGTGTTATGCCTATATAACTCAAAGAAGAGCATGCATATAAGAGAAGAGTTTTCAATGTAAGTGACAAGATGAGGATATTGTCTAGAACAATGATTAGTAAACTCCGGCCTTCCAAGTTTGGACTTTGGTTCCCAGAATCCCATACCATTGGGCAAAATGGCTGAGGCTTCTGGGAGCTGAAGTTCAAAACACCTGGAGGACCAAGTCTGGGAACTGTTAGTCTAGAAAAACAACTCTTTCTAAATTGTAATTGTAAACCTTCATAGAGGTGGTTTTGGCAGGATACAATGTATACTCCTTGGTGTGCATTTTGCCATCTTACTAGTACTGAATTTCTTCAGTCAAGCCCCACACCAGAGGTCACACTGGAGGAGCTAGACATCCCTAGAGAGAACACTTCCCTAGGCATTTGTAGGTCTTCCAGAGCAATTCTATGATCAATGTCTGCCAGATATTGACAAAAGAGTTGCTTTGGAGGATTCCTAGAGAGGTATTCCCTCAGGTAAAAAAAATAGGTTTTTTCCCACTTTCACAGAGGTACTGTGCTCCTAACCCCAGTGAATGTGGAGGGCTCACAGTATTTGATCCTCAGACTTTTTTTTTTTTTTTAAAAAATCATTAATTGGTTTATTCAGGTATTAATTAATTACTTTCCTACCTTGTATGTTTGAACTCCATAGATTGTGTGAGTCATACTGATATTATTTCTTCACTTCAAAATGTTAGTTATTTAGGTTGTTAGGATTTGTTAGAGGGCAAGGTACTCTTTTTCTTTTGGATTGAAAGATTAGGACTAGGGGAAATGCATCGCATAGGTCTGTTGCCTTGTTATTTTAAGCAGTCTGCTGCTTCATGAATTTTAGAAGCAAAAGCAGAAGAAGAATGATAAAAAACCAGCAATGGAAAGAGGGGAGGTGTTGGTTGGTGTGCTCATTAGGAAGCTCTCAGAGTCACAGTCATGTCAGAATATCAAATTTTCAGGACCTGAAGGATAATATCCATAACCCCTCCACCTGGCATTAGTAGCCTATATGGAATACAGTATAGAGTATTTCTCTGTGGTATACAGGGAGGGGAATATTGTGACTCTCTTCAGTACTCGTCTTCTAAATTTTGTTTGTTTTATTTTCTGCTCTTAATTATTATTTGAGGTGAGCAGCAATGAACTGGGCACATAAGAGAACATTTTGATTCCTTCCTGAAACTTTCTTACAAATATTTCCCTTGTGAAACACAGATTGACAACAAATGAATATGTATGAATAGCATTTTATATGAAAGCATTATAATGCAAGGTTAAACGATGTAAACAAACAAGGATAGTTGACTATCATCTTCCGCAGGTTTACCATCTGCAAACTGGAAATCCACAGATGGCTCTGCCCTGTACCCTCCAATGGCAATGTATCCACGTGGCCATGCCAATGCAGTCATGCACAATTCGCGCTGCCATTGGAAAGAAAATAATAATAATAATAATAATAATAATAATAATAATAATAATAATAATAGGATTTATTTATATGCCGCCCAATCACTGGGAATCCGGGCGGCTTATAACAGAGGGGATAATAGATGGTTCCCTGCCCTTAGGCTTACAATCTAAAAAGACATGACACAAAAGGAGAAGGGAATGGTGGGGGGGGGAGGGGATCAGGTCCAGCATTCTTCTCTAAGGCCTGGACCAAGGCAGATGGACTGGAGGGAGGGCTCTTCTTCAGGCTAGCCCTGATGGAGCTGGGCCTGCCTGGTCAACTCCCTCATAGGCCAGAAGATGACAGTTATGGAGGGTGGAGTCTTCTTTCAGGCTAGCCCTGATGGAGCTGGGCCCACCTGGTCATCTCCCTCCCTCGCAGGCCAGAAGATGACAATTATGGAGGGAGGAGTCTCTTCTTCCAGGCTAGCCCTGATAGAGCTGGGCCTGCCTGGTCATCTCCCTCCCTCGCAGGCCGGAAGATTACAATTATGGAGGGAGGAGTCTTTTCTTCCAGGCTAGCCCTGATGGAGCTAGGCCTGCCTGGTCATCTCCCTCCCTCGCAGGCTGGAAGATGACAGTTATGGAGGGAGGAGTCTCTTCTTCCAGGCTAGCCCTTGAAGTCTCACTGATTTGTATCTGCAGAGAGGTCCAGAAGAGAACCCCTGCAGATATGAAGAGCCAACTGTATTAAGATAAGATGGGTGCAAAGGATAGTGGGATTCTTGATTATTTTAAGTGGAGTTCCACTAATTGAACTTTATTCCATTCTAAAATTTGCTCTGTCCCACAAAGCAAGGATTTCCTCCCTTCCCTGTCTCTTTCATTATGGTGCTATTGTCTCATTTCTTTTTCATTAGATGTACTGTAGTTGTGGCAACAAAGGGCCCAAAAAGACAGGCCAAAATAAAGCTGGTTCGGGTCACTTTGGATTTAGGCTGTTTAAATGATGCAAGCATCCTAAGAGGCTGGAAGCTGCGCCAAAGCCATGCTCCAGTCCTAAGGACTGGAACGCAGCTTTGGCGCAGCTTCTGGCCTCTTAAGATGCACGTGTCATTTAAACAGCATACCTCTAAAGTGACCCAAAGCAGCTTTATTTTGGCCTGTCTGTTCAGGCCCAAAGTTTCCCGAGTTCTTGGCATTTTGTCCGCTATTCAGAATTTTAATCCTTAAAATGCAACAAAGGTTTTGTATGCTGTAGTGTAGTGGTAACAGGGAGCTTGAATTTTGGAGAAAAATTATATAGTTTTTAAAGCTACACCGCAAGTGCAGATTAAAACAAATTGCTCTGTGCTAGAAGTTTCTTAAAATGGATGAAATAGGGAAATTAAGGAATAGCAATGGTGACATTTTCCACTATCAGTAAATTCAAGCAGTTTTTAACTTCCAAGAAATTCTGGGTACAGGGGGTGGGTGGGTGGGTGGCTGGATGTGCCTTCACTTCACCCATTGACTTATGATGCTTTTGGTGAATTATGCAGACTTGTGTTTGTGGAGTAATTTCAGTTTCATAAAGCTTCAGCCTTTGGTAAGGAAACAAAAATATTAAATATTAAAGAAATGTCAAAGTCAAACCTGTTAGGGTCTAGCTTTAAATTAGCAGAATAGCAGAAATGAACCATTGTCTAACTATGCTTTCCAAAAACTGAGACTAACTCCAAAAAATAACAAACACGTAGTTTGTAGTTTAAAATAAAAGTTTACATAAAAGCTATGCCCTAATCTAGCTAGTTCAGGAAAAAATAATCTCACTATCTTTCTAAAGAAAGTTGAGTGAGAACAGGAAGATGGAAACACAACAGCTCAGTGAAAAATGTTTTTAGCGAGAATGCCTGTTAGTTTCAAAGGAGGAGTGACCTAAGTCACACGGTTAGAAAGAGAGAGGGAGAGAGAGAGAGAGAGAGAGAGAGAGAGGAATTTGCATGCAGGAAATCTCTATCCATCTAAGGAGGGGGCAAGTGCATGGAAAAATCTTCCAACAGTGTTATTCTGGATTCAAGCCAGGACTGCATTAGTAGCTATGATGAATAATATTAGTTTGGAGACAGATTGGGCAGTTGGTTCTTCAAGAAATCTCAACATCTTTGATAAAGTCCATTGCATCTTCTTTTAGAGATTTAATGACTAATACCACAGTTTTGTGTTTGTAAGGCTAAGCCACAAAAAGTTGTCCAACTTTGTCTCTGGTCTGGCTGCTAATATGATTTTGGGCAGAATTCAGTTTTATGGAATGTGAAATAAAGGACAGAGACCCAACTAATTTAGGAGCTGCTTTCTTTGTTGTTAATTTCCCCATTCATTAAGACCAGTTGCGTAAATTCAGCTTTGTGTACCATATTTTCCAGCGTACAAGATGACTTTTTGACCCTCTAAAATTGGGTCAAAAGCCGGGGGCCGTCTTGTACACCGGATGCGCTTGCTCAGCTGTCAGCTTCTCAGGCCTGCGGAGACCTGGGGAGCCAGCAGCCCCGCGCCGGTTTCTAAGGGGCCTTTGGAGGCCCTTTAGAAGCCGGCGCGCACGTGCACGGACAGCTGCCGGCTTCCATGGAATAGGGGTAGCCTTATACGGTGACTATATCCTAAACTCTATTTTTTTATAATAAAAGTTGGGGGTCGTCTTATACGCCCGGTCATCTTATACGCTGGAAAATACAGTACTTTGGCATTGGAGAAGCTAGAACAACAGCAAACTAGAGCATTGTTTGGTAGCGACACTGGCTGGCTTAGTTCTGACAAGATACCAAGCCATGAATGAGGAAGTTCTGCTACAGTTTGGCATGGTCAGTTTTGACTAACCGTGATTTGCAGTCATCTGGCAAATCAACATGTTTTGAAGTGTGTTTCCACGCCAGAATTCCAGTAAAAGTCATTAATGTCTAAAGTAACAAAGTATACTGCACCACAGAAATTGGAGGGCTGACTAATGGGAAAACAGTCAGCCAATCATAGTTTGGTATGATCTCTAAACTGAAGAATGGAATTCTTACATGTCTGAAACTGGTACCTATTTTTAAATATCAAGTTTTTTTCACTTTTAATATATGTTTTTTTGTTAACTGGCATTTCTGGATGCTGTTCTAGCAGTATTGTGATTGTATGACACGTTGATATTTAAGAGTGTGATATTACTGTATACTGTGTAGCATTGCTAATAGGAGAAAAGTGCTGTATGACTTTATTAAACAAAGTTTTAAAAGTCAGAAGGAATAGAAGGCAAATCAAAGTTTGATGAAGAATAGTTATGTGTACTGTATTAAGAGAATATTCCATCTTTGCAGAGAGGTTAATTGAAACAAAATGTCATTGGCATAATGCTAAAAGTATAACAAAAGAATATTTATTTAGTCAGTACAATTATAAGTGACAAATTAATTTTCTTCATTTCGTAGTCACACATTGAGTGATGTTAAAAATTTAAATAATCTGTGTAACATTGTCTTTTTTTAAAAAAATAAATAAAGATGACCATGAATTAGAACTTTGATTGCTTGGAACAGTTCTTTATTTCATGTTCTGTCATTTTTTTTTGTTATTTTTTTTGTTTTTTATTTATATACCGCTATTCCAAAGATCATAGCGGTGAACAGCAAGTAAGCTAATTAGCAAGTAAGCTAATTTGCCCCCAACAGTCTGGGTACTCATTTTAGCGACCTCGGAAGGATGCAAGCCTGAGTCGAGCTTGGGCCCTTTTGCTGGTCTTGAACTCGCAACCTTGTGGTTTCGTGGGGGGAGCTGATATTTTTCCCCAAATGGATACCTGGGACTTGAAGGTGTATTGCCCCACAGTCCAAACATTTTAATAAAGTCTTCTATTTGTTTGTTGTCTAGAGTAGCCAAAACAAAGATGTAAACTCAAATGAATGGAACTGCCCAACAGTCTGGGTACTCATTTTAGCGACCTCGGAAGGATGCAAGCCTGAGTCGAGCTTGGGCCCTTTTCCTGGTCTTGAACTCGCAACCTTGTGGTTTTGAGTGAATGGCTGCAGTACAGGCATTTAACCACTGCGCCACCAGGGCTCCTGTTTGATATGATGGAATGAATGATAATGGGATAATTGTCTCTGTTTCATTGTTCCAGTGCTTCTCCAGCAGCAGAATGGGCTGTTCCTCAATCATCACGACTGAAATATAGGCAGCTATTCAATAGCCATGATAAAACAATGAGTGGACACTTAACAGGTATTCAGTAATGTTTTTGTTTTAAAAAATAATTTTTAAAATATAGGGTTTTGTGAACTCTGTGAATTACAGTGTTTAAAAGGACATCACAGATACACACTCCATCAGCCTCAGAGGAGGGCAATGGCAAACCCTAGCTGAACAAATCTTGCCAAGAAAATGCTGTTATAGGATCGCCATAAATTGGAAACAACTTGAAGGCACACAACAACAATACGACATGTACAATACTATTGTTAGAAAGACAGGTCCATCAGTGGGGTACTAGATGCAATTGCTAAATGGACCTTCAGGATCAGGAGCTCTATAACTCTCAGCACCAATTGCTAAGGGAAAAATGGTAGTGGAAGCTTTGGTCTTTATGGTATACAGTGAACCAGCATTTAATCATCCACTATCAGAAATAGGATGCTGCACTAAATGGACGCTTGTATTAAAGTTGATTTATATAGCTCCATAAGTTTTACACGGCGCTTTACATAGTCATCAAACAAGATATAGATAACAACCTGCCTACGGCATGCAACCTAACAAAGCAACAAAATTATAAAATAACGACTTAACATTAAAATAACTGTAAAACCGTAGGCTATAAAAATAATACATACTAATACATACTTATCTAACAGTCAAAAATCAAGCTGTAAGCTGAAAAGCTTCTCTAAACAAAGTCATCTTTAGTTCGGACTTAAACTTAACTAAGAAAGTGATCATCCGCACATGTTTGGGAAGAAGATTCCAGGAGTGAGGAGCGACAAGAGGAAAAGGGCAAATCCAGGCTGGGTCAGGAACCCTGAGTCCTGGAATGTAAAACCCAATTGTACTGATTTTGTAGGGCTCTTATATTTCTAAAGAAGACTAAGGAGCGTTACAGACCGCCGCTTTGCGGTGGTCTGCCGGCGCTGCTGTTTGCTCCGCGAGGGAGCCGCAGCAGCCAAACCGTGCAACTCCCTCGCGGAGCAAAAAAAGAGCTCCAAAATGGAGCTCTTCCTGCGGCGCGGTTTATGACGCCATGAGGCGCCATAGCGCACTCGTGGTGTCATAAGCGCCGCGCAACGTGCGAATGCACAGCTTCCGCTACGTCAAATGGCGGCGGCCGTTGGGAACGGCGCGTATTGACTACGTACTAGGGTTAGGGGGGTGCGGAAGCACCGCCCCTTCCTAAACCTAATATGTAGCCAATACGTATTTATGGCGGTTTGTAACCCGCCGTAGTATCTGACTTCAGAGATCTCCAGATAGAATCGAGCTCTGGCATCAGTTAAACTAGGTTGATTACCTATTGAATTATTTTACATACATGTTGAACATTTTTACTGAAATATTTGTAGTCTTACTTTTCATTTTTTTTTTAAAAAAAATATATTAAGGCAATGTAATGTGAAGGCTTTCATGGGCGGCATCCATAGTTTTTGTGGTTTTTTCAGGCTATGTGGCCATGTTCTAGCAGAGTTTTCTCTGATGCTTCGCCAGCATCTGTGGCTGCATCAGAGATGCCAGCCACAGATGCTGGCGAAACGTCAGAAAGAAACTCTGCTAGAACATGGCCACATAGCCCGAAAAACCCACAAAAAAACTATTATTAAGGCAGTTTGCAGACATTTTTAAAAATATCATCTACATTTCTCTCTCTTTTTATAAACTAACACATATACTCTGATTGCAGATTAAAAGATAGTTGCATTATCATTAGCCTCAGTGACCTTTGTAGGAGCCTTGGCAAAAGAATGCATCCCATTTCCTCATTGTCACTGTTAGTATAACAGAACCAAGAATACCATTGTTTGTATAACAGAACCAAAACCATGTGTATTGCTCTCAAAATGTACAGACTAGTTCAGCACAGAGAAAATGGGGGAGTTGTTATTGTACTTCTAAAAAATAGACTTCTAAAAAATAGAATTATTGATGTGCCAAGCCTCCCGAATCAATAACAAGTCACGTCAATGTACAAAGACCATTAATTTTTTCTGATCTTTGTGTAAATGCAGTTAACTGCTCATTTTCCTTTTCTATCATTTTTACTATTAAAACTGTTGGACCTCTGCAGTACTTCATATCCTTTGTGTATAAGAATTTTTAATATGTGCAATACATCACTGACGTTAAAAGGCCTCTTGCCAAATAAGACTGTGCAGAATTCCATATACCTGTTATTTATCAAAAGATGATGAGCTGCATTCCTGCAAGATGGCTTGTGATAATTCTCAAATTACGTTTGTGATGTAGGGCAAGCTTTTGTGACTTTAACCATCTTGACAGAGAGTCTCTTGCCACTTACCACAATTGACGAGTGTCTACTTACTTTCAAAGTGGTATTTCTCATTGCCATTACCTCTGCAAGATGGGCATGCAAACTGACAGCTTAACATTTAGCATTATCATTTTTAGTGTTTCATCAGGATAAGGTAGTCTACTTAATGGACATTGCCTTCTTATCAACAGTTATTTTCCAGTTCCATCTCAGTGAGGACAGTTTTACCTACCATCTATCTGAATCCTTTGACTAATGTGGAAAATTCCCTCCATTGCCTCAATGTCCATAGAGCTCTTTTTGTTGTTTAATTAAATTTTTATTGAATTAAAAAACATAAACGTGTGTTACAATACATTACATAACATACAATTGTTACATAACATTACACAGACATCCTCCCCCTCACTCCTGTCCCCCCCCCCAAAAAAAACAAGAGACAAAACATAATTCAGGACAAAACAAACAAACAAAACGAAACATAACTTCCTGAACTCCAAAAGAAGTCATATCATGTTGTATCATTCAGCCAGTCCTTATCAGTCTTATGGTTACGGGCCTTATAAAGTAAGGTAACAATAATCCAACCTTTTTCTTTTTAGGTTTAAATACATTATACTCTTATGTATAAACCATATATTCCCCAACACCTTCAGTCTGTTTATCTTTCAGATATTGTTGCAAGAGGTCCTAAATTCTTTTATTTTTGTCCCAATCTTTTGACCTGTTATCAGACAAGATAACTTGTCTAATTGCACCATATCAGATAGTTTAAACAACCAATCCTCTATTCCTGGACTAACTGAAGTTTTCCATAGACCTCTTGTTTTTTAATACAGTTTACTCCAGGGTTCTGTTAATCCTACCAGACTCTTTCACTGTTATGGTGGACCCAAAAAAGGCCACCCAGTTTCTTCTCAAATACGATTGAAGTGGGTTGTCAAAACCATATTTTCTTATGAACTTGCTAAACAACCTATCCCACCTGGCTTGAGAGCACACTCAGAAAAAGTGGTTGTAACATCAGCAGCACTTGGTTAGAGTTCCTCTTCTTGATTTATGCAAGATGGCAACATGGTCAGAACCATTGACATTCATCCAGCACTACAGACTTGATGCAGGACCAGAGCAGAAACTCGTTTTGGTTGTGATGTCTTGTCTTATGTTGTCCAGTGACCTGCCCACCATCCTCTAGGAAGCTTCATGTTCACCCATTTGGGTGAGGCACAGAGACTACAAAGAACAGGTTGCTTACTGAGTACTGTGACTCTTTGAGTGCTCAACTGTGCCCTCACACACACTCAGCTCTGGAAGGTTCTGAATTGACTTTCTGTGCAAATACAAGAACCCTGTATGTGAGGTTCTAGATGACCACTCTAAGAACCACAGTAAGTGACTTGTTCATATACATGTTGCCAGCAAATGTTTGAACATTCTGTAGAAGCTGCATAGTATATTTGTGTTTTTATTATTACTTTTATTACAGTCTATAGACCCATCAATACAAACAACAACAAACAAAATTTGTACTGTATCAGATAGGATACAATTTAACATTCCATAAACACACCAAAATCGACATATTCAATAAAAACATTTGAGATACTCTCAAATAGTAGTCCCTAAACTGCGTCCTTTAAGAGATTTTGGATTTCAGCTCCCAAAAGCCTCAGCTGTGTGGGCCAGTAATCTGGGATCTGGGAGCTTAAGTCCAAAATTGATTAAAGAGCACAGTTTGGGGACCACTGCTCCAGATGGAAGCTCTAAAAGGAGTTTACTTCTCTCTAATCTTAATTTTCAAAGACAGCAACTAGGCACCTGACAGGATGACATTAGAACATCTATTATCCAACTGCACTTTAACATTAAACTCATCAGATTGGCCAGGCAGATGGCTTAATAGAGGAGAGATCAACTATTTGTGAGCTTGGTTATAAAAAACAAAGATAATAAAATATATGACAGTTTCTACTCCCAGTGAACTACATTGTCAACATTTTGAGGAGTGTGGTAACCCAACATACTTAACATAAAGCAGTTCTGAAGGGAAAGCATTACATCTGGCCTTATCCAGTAATTAGGATCAGTCAAGTTATTTATACAGTTTGCCAGAAGAAAAGATCCTATGTAATGGATATTCAAAGCACTAGGTGAGCATAAAGAAAGGGAATAAGCCCAAATATTGTGAAATGCAATATCCCAGAGTCTTTATTTAACTAGTTTTAACACTGTATCATAACTTAGGTTAATGAGCAAAGATGATGAAAGACCAATTGTGGCCACTTTTGGGGCTCTGTATTTGGACCATCTGTTAGTGTAGTTACCCATCGCAAGGTAAGCAGGCTTTTGCCACCATTGAAAACAATAACTGAGCCAAAACATTTTAGCAGTCATCCATGCCCAAGTTGGAACTGTCTCCAGTTTCAAGCATTTCAACAGGGTCAGAAACACATCTGGGATATGAAGTATAGATTTTAAGAATCTGGCATGGAAGTTATAATTGCATTATAAACCTTAATAGCAGAAATAATCTCTTTTGTAAAAATACAAACAAACAAAAACTTAAAACAACTGATTTACAGCCTAAGACTTAACTAATAGCTGCTGATCTACGGAGGTCCACAAAATCTTATGATAGAAGACAAGCCCGAGGTATTGGAAACTTCTGACTTGTTCTAAGAAACAACTATTTAAACTCCATCTACACAGAGAAAAATTTCTTTCAAAAATAAGGACCTTAGATTTAGCAAAAATTAATTTTAAGTTGGTTCTTTGAAAATTTCCCTAACAAATGTTTGAGCCCTATTCTAGATCTTTAAAGCATTGCACTATCATCTGCATAAAGCAGGGTGGGGATTTTTCTGTCATTTTGTTTGGGCACATGACCATTTTTGTTCTTCAATATGTCTTCACAATCATTCACATAAAGGGTGAACAGAGTTGGTGCAAGAATGCACCATGGATATGACTCCTGAAAGTTGTCCCTGTAAACCACATCTTATTCCAAGCTGACTATAATTATAAAGTGCCCTAATTAGGCTGAAACGTTTGGTATCTAGGAATCAAATGTCACCATTGAATGCATAGGTTATAGCTGTGTGCTATCAGTACAAAAGAATAAACTTGCACAATAACATATATAGACATTCAGGTAGGCATTTTAAAAATATACAGGAAAAAGTACTTGCATTCAAAGCGCTAAATGCTATATAAATCTGCGTTCATAAAATTCGGTTGATAGGATTCGGAAGCATATGAGAGTTCTGATTAGAGGTGGAGGGTAGTAATGGCATGTTTTTGGTAGAATTTAAAAGATTCTTTCCTGATGGCTTTTAGGTCCAATACTTAGTTATGCTGCAAATAAGTTAGGTAAGATTGTCACACAAACAACAAACAATTCATATATTGAAAAATTAATACAGTCATTGTTATATGTGCTAATGTTTCCATTTTATTTAGGTCCACAAGCAAGAACTATCCTTATGCAATCAAGTTTACCACAAGCTCAGTTGGCCACAATATGGTGAGCATTTGTTGTATTCAGGTATAAGAGCTGCTTGCATTATCTCCATTTTTTTGACCCTCTTTGCTTCATTATCACATTTTCAAGTATATTTATTTCTATTATTAAAGCAGAAGGCATGAATACAGTTCAGAGTATAATTTGTAATGCTAGGTCTTCTAAAAGAATGCCAAGTATTAGAATGTTCCTATGCATTAGAAATACCATTCTCTTAACTGCAGCAAAGCATTTTCATATTAACTGTCTTCCAAAGGGTATCCTGTCCCTGGAAATAAATAGTAGATGATCACCCACCATGTTTCCTTTTTTAAAAAGAATTATAATTCAAATATCTACATAGTGATAGGGAGACGTTGATATGGAGAAAGAATATATAATAAAAGTTACCAAAACATGCACGAACACCCTATTGCTCATAAGAAAATAATTTCTTTTTGTGAAAGGAAATATTTTTCCTGAAAGGGAAGGGGTGGGTCAAAGTCGCCAACCCATTAGAATTGGGTGTCTGATTACTTCTTCATCTGCCTTCTTCGCTCCACACTCTCACATTCTGAGAGAATGTGAGAGTGTTCAGGGTTAGTCCAGTTGATCAAAGAACAGACATATAGATTGTCCCCTGTTTCCTTCTCCTGTCCTTGAAAGTAAGAAGGGTGGTGGGAGCACAGGAAATAAAAATTTTACTTGCATCTTTTTCCCAATAGGAATCTTTCAGACATTGATCAGGATGGAAAGCTGACAGCAGAAGAGTTTATTTTGGCTATGCATCTAATAGATATGGCTATGTCGGGACAGCCATTGCCACCTGTGTTATCTCCAGAATATATTCCTCCTTCATTTAGGTAAAAGTATTACAATTTTAATTTTGATCCTGAAGTTTATGACTGGTTAGATAGAGATCTGTATTTTTGTTTTTATTGATTTTTAAAAGACTGTGTAGAAAAAATATGATATGTATTTATATTTATTAAATTACTGAATTTATGCTTCACCCTTTTACCAAAATGGAATATGATCTCTTGTTTATCTTACACATAAAAAGTGCCATGTCCCTTTATTGTATTTTTAAATTGTTATATTCAAGGATGTAATATCAGATTGTTATCTGTCCTAAAGTTATTATTAATCACTTTAGAGTGAACATAATATTTGTTTTTTTTAAAAAAATGTGGCTTAAAGTAACTGACTATGTGTACAAAACACTGCTTGTCCTTAGCCATGATTATAATAATAATGGCAAGCTTTCTGATTTGTCATAGCATTACAAATACTTTTGCAGTAGTGCTGTGCAACTTCATAATGTATGCATTAGATAGCAACTTAGTATCACAAAGGAAAGTGGCTCAAAAAACAAATAGCTAGCTGGATACAGAGAGTTATATGAATTAGCCCTTTCTTTTGATTTGTTATAGCACATGGACGATGTAAGTATCATTTAATGCTAGAAAAATAGAAATGTTTTTTGTAGTTTAGCATTGATGTTGAATTTAATTTATTGTAATATGATTGATTCACATATTTTCCTGCCCTTGTTAAGGAATCAAATGGTAATTTATACATGTAATGTCACCAGCAGAGTGTTACCTCAAAACTCATTGCATTGTAAGTTGAACCACCAAATTTAGACACTTAGATATGATTTAATTAATTAGGAACCAGGTGATATACACTTGCATGTGAATTGTCATATGTTTGATTTCCAAGGTAGACTTTCTATACAACAAACTAGGGAACAATATAGTAATATTTGAACTAATAACAGTAGTGCTGCATGCATACACACATTTTAACCTATCACGGCTTCTCCTTACTAACAGAAGAGTTCGTTCTGGCAGTGGCATTTCTGTTACCAGTTCAGTTTCAGTAGACCAAAGGTTACCAGAAGAACCAGTGTTAGAAGAAGAGCAGCAGCAGTTGGAAAAGAAATTGCCTGGTGAGTTAAACGGTAAATGAGTATGGTTGCAACTTGCGTTTTGAGGAGATCCAAAAAAAACAAAAACAAGTTATTATTTGAAATTCTCATTATAAGGCAGGGACAAGCAACTATGGAAAGCAGGGGTCCATGTTAGATCCTCCAAGAGATCTCAAGGGGCTGCCACCCCCCTGCAGAAAATAACCTGAAACCCCTTTTTTTTTGTGCCCAAATATATTCTAGGAGACCTGGGGACATTTTTGTAATATGTCTGCAGTCCACTGGGCTAGTTCAGTTGTTGTTGTTGTTGCTATGTGCCTTCAATTCATTTACCACTTCAGGTGGCCCAAAGGTAAACCTATCATGGAGTTTTCTGGAGCTAAGAATGTATGAGTCACCCAGTGGGTTTCCATGATGAGCAGGAAATTGAATCCTGCTCTCTAGTTATAGCCGAACAAGCTACTACACCAGGCTGGATATTTGTGCAGTTGTTTTTTAGTAACAGGGAGTTACCAGATGTTATTTTAGGATCACTTCCTGTTTTAGGAATATGCTGCTCCTGCACTTAAAATGGCCCCAGGAGCACAAATATGGGGAATTTTTTCCCATGCCCCAGGTATTTTGAAACTCTGGCGACTAGCATGCAACATCTGGGTCACACTCTGCCCACCTGTGGCATAAAGGATATGCTTAAAGAATAGTATGTGGCTCCATAACATCTGATTTTGATGAATTGCATCAATTGTTTTCTCTTCAGTGTGTTGTGGTCACTATAAAGGTGTATTGTAGACAAATGAAAAAATTTACATACCGTATTTTCCGGCGTATAAGGCGACTCTTGAAGTCTGCCTTAAGCGCTGGAATTATACCCCAGAGACAGGCGAAAGGCCACCTCCCTGTCTCTGGGGTCCTTGTCGGGTCCTCTCCCAGCCAGCCGGCACTCACGCCAGCTGGAGGGGGCCTCTCTGGAGGCCTGAGAGGATCCTCTGCGGCCGCCATTTTTTTTCAAAAGGCGGCGGCGGGGAAGCGGCTTCAGAGCCAGCCAGGCCAAGGCAAAGAGCCGGCCCCTTACTTCTCCGCGCCGCCGCCGAGGAGTAAAAGGGCCGGCCGGGCCGAGGCAAAGAGCCGGCCCCTTCTCCATGCCGCCGCCGAGGAGTAAAAGGGCTGGCCGAGCCGAGGCAAAGTGCTGGCCCCTTACTTTTCAGCGCTGCCGCCGCCGCCGCCAGGGATCCTCCGATCCTCCAGCAGCTTCAGAAGTCCTCCGTGGAGAAGTAAAGGACCGGCCCTTTTCCTCGGCCAGGCTGGCCCTTTTATTCCTCAGTGGCGGCAGCGGAGAGAAGTAAGGGGCCTGCCCTTTTCCTTGGCCAGGCCGGCCCTTTTACTCCTCGGCGGCGGCGCAGAGAAGTAAGGGGCCGGCCCTTTTCCTCGGTCAGGCCGGCTCTGGAGCCGCTTCCCCGCCGCTGCCTTTTGGAAAAAAAAATGGTGGTGAGAGCCCAGACGCCGAGAATCCTCTCAGGCCTCCAGAGAGGCCCCCTCCAGCCAGCGCGAGACCCCCTGAGGGCAGTCCAGGGATGCTGCCGGCGGGCAACGTGGGGGGTCATCTTATACCCCCCGTCGCCTTATACGCCGGAAAATACGGTACTTCAAGAATTGTCTCTAAGTGGTATTTAATTGTAAACCATCATGGAGTATTATTGTTTGTCTGGTACAACCATTATTATGATAGTGAAATGATTTAATACTGGTTATATTGTTTAGAGACTTAAGATATTAAAGTACAGTACATTCTACTTGGAAGATGTAATTTTGTTTTTATGCATTAAAAATACTCATGCATGCAGCATAAACTGAATTCTAATTGTAACATTCTTCTTACAGTTACATTTGAAGATAAGAAACGTGAGAACTTTGAACGTGGCAATCTGGAGCTTGAAAAGAGGAGGCAAGCCCTCTTGGAGCAGCAAAGAAAAGAACAAGAGCGTCTTGCACAGTTAGAAAGAGCAGAGCAGGAACGAAAAGAGCGTGAACGACAGGAACAGGAACGGAAAAGACAGTTAGAATTAGAAAAACAATTAGAAAAACAGAGAGAATTGGAACGCCAGAGGGAAGAGGAAAGGAGGAAAGAAATAGAAAGGCGTGAGGTAAATGGACAATTTCAGAAGGAATACCTACTTGTCTAAAAACAAATTAAAAGGTATATTGGGGAATACTTATCATGCTGTTTTTTTCAAAAACTGTATTAGGGAAACCATTTCTTTATCAAATTGTAGCAGGAAGATAGCCAAACTTCAATGCAACATTTTATCATGGAAAGCATAGAAAATTACCCAATTCTTTACTTGTGTAAGACAGTGATAGGGAACATGTGGTCATCCAGATATTGCTAAATAGTATTTCCCATCAGGTCACCATTAAAAACATTACATCATCACCATATGTTCGTCAGCCCCCATTTAAGACAAAATACTGTGAGATTTGCCTGCATGTTGATTTAAATCCACATGGATTCATGTTGGCTGCTTTGAGAGTTACATAATGTGTCTCCAGTTGACTTTTGGGGCACAATTGGAAGTGCTCATATTGTTGTTGTTGACCTTTTTAAAGCCCTGCATATCATGGAATCAAAGGAACATTAAGGACTGACTTCTCATATATGCTTTAGGATGAATAGGAGTAATGTGACCTTTCAGATGTTGGAACACAGCTCATAGCATTTCCTCATGATTGGCTATGCTATGTAGAGTTGACAGGATTTGATTCTCATACCTGCTTTAAGAGTGCCCAAGAAAGCCATGTTTTAAATATCCCTGTCTTCATAGTTAAGACAGTTTGTTTTCTAAAGCAGACCTTTCATTGACCTTTTACAGAGTGTTATAGCAATTTTGGCAGTTTTTTTCCTACATAGCAAATAGCTTGACATTTTGTGAGAGCTGTGGTCATCATTGTGATGAATATTTGTAAGCTACTTTCAGAGACTTTGGAGCTGGTACATTTTTATTTAAATGAAAATTTAAAACTGTTAGCAATCCTGCTAGAAATAACTAGGGTGATTTTAATTGATATGTTCTCTTTTTTCTAAATTATGGAAATTAATACCATGGTTATTGTAATTAATACATCAGATGAAGCTTGTTATCAAGTGAGAATTACCTGAAAATAACATAATATTTCAGTAGCCTTTTATTTTCCCATTGATCACTGGTATGTGAAAGATCCAAGGTTCAATCCCTGACATCTCTAGAAAAGGTTGAAAATTGTTTTGGCTAATCCCTGGAGAATGTCTGCCAGTCATCTAGATGGACCAATAGACTTGGAATAAATCAGCTTCTCACATTCCTAGAGGTATATAAGCAAAGGCTATAAGAATTTATTATTACTATAATTTTGAGTTCATCAGAATGTAAGATCTCAGTTAAGTGTATGAATTCTTATAATAACATTACATAGACTGTGCAGTGTTAATTCATATTTTTAATCATTGTTAGGCTGCAAAAAGGGAACTTGAGAGGCAAAGACAGCTTGAGTGGGAAAGGAATCGGCGGCAAGAGCTCCTGAATCAAAGAAACAAAGAGCAAGAGGATATAGTTGTTCTGAAAGCCAAGAAAAAAACTTTGGAATTTGAACTAGAAGCTTTAGTAAGTGGGGAATATCTTCTAAAATGTATTGTAAAGTACAATAGTATGTAAACCCAAATGATTAGAAATTACAAGATCTGTTAATTATCACAGCATATGCCTTTTCATATTCATTTTTCTTTTCCAGTTTCCAGGCCAGACTGAAACTTTCTTGCAACTAATATTGCATTCTAATTAAAACTTGAGTAATTTTTTTTTCTTATTCAAGAATGATAAAAAACATCAGCTGGAGGGGAAACTTCAGGATATCAGATGCAGATTGGCTACCCAAAGACAAGAGATTGAGAGTACAAACAAGTCTAGAGAACTAAGAATAGCAGAAATTACACATTTGCAACAACAGTTACAAGTGAGTATATGATCTCTGCAGTATTTAGCAATTACATCCTTTTTGTTCTAATAAAGAAGGACCATAGAGCATAACATATAAATATTAAAATAGTAATGATCAGAATATTGGTCTACCAAAATTATAGTCAGGTCACCTTAGCATCACCATAAGTCAAAAATGACTTGAAAACACAAAAGAAAACAAACATTGCTCCAAGTAGTGTTTGGAATGTTGTATGGGTTATTTTTTTCCATTTAAACAAAAAGTGGGGGATATCTAAGCACATTAAGGAGTCCCAGGTAGGGTTCTATGACATAGGATTAGGGTGTTATTTTTAAAGAAGTCTTAATTTAATAATGCTAAAATGAGGATAACACACTTCTGTTTCTTAAACAGTAATTTGGCCTATTCTTCTTCTACCAGGGCAGCACATATATACAGTCTGTTTTCACATACTTCAACCCTCCTTCCCAGCTGAAGTTATGTTGCTGATCATTTTGCCATTTTTTTTTTCAAAACTAAAATACCCCCCACAAAAAACCCAAACCCTTAAAATGGACATTTAGCCACTTCCAGTTTTGTTTTGTCTTTATTTGTGCCAATTTTAAGAGATGGTGGGGCTCGTGTTGGGTTCTGGGACAGAAGATGGGCTCCTGAACTCAAGCTGCCCACCACTTTGTAGACTTGTGATAATGAAAACATAACAAAAGCAAGGTCTGCCTTGGAAGCAAGTGCCATAGTTAAGGACAAACTACTTGTCTTAACCTGTTTCATGGGGTGGAGTGAGAAAAAAATGTTGTGGGGAATGTTCAGACAAAATCTGTAAAATGACTTTTTGTATATACATAATTTCTTTTTATATATATTATGATTTCTTCCTAAAATGATCAGTTCAGCTGTAGTATGAGGCTTGTATTTATACCTGAATTCTGTTTTATTTCATTTAGGAGTCTCAGCAAATGCTTGGAAGATTAATTCCAGAGAAGCAGTTACTCAATGATCAGCTAAAGCAGGTTCAGCAAAACAGCTTGCATAGTAAGTATAGTCGGCCCTTCTTACGCACAGATTTTTTATACGTGGATTCAAATATCCACGGCTTGAAAATGTTTTTTAAAAAGTATAAATTTCAAATATCAAACCTTGATTTTCCATTTTTTTAATAAGGGACACCATTTTGCTGTGTCATTATATTTAATGAGATTTGAGCATCCATGGATGTTGTTATCTACGGGCGATCTTGCAACCAAACCCCAGCGTATAACAAGGGTCCACTGTGTATTGGAAAATATGGTGTGTGATGTGGACATAAATATTGCAACTTTTTGGTTGGTTCAGGAATCACAAGTCGCTGAAAAGTACCTTTATTGTCAATATTTTAAAAACAGGAGATTCACTTCTCACGGTCAAAAGAGCCTTAGAAGCAAAGGAATTAGTACGTCAGCAGCTCCGTGACCAGCTCGATGAAGTAGAAAAAGAAACCAGATCAAAACTACAAGAGATCGATATTTTTAATAATCAACTAAAGGTAATTATGCCTGAGCTTTGTTACTTTGAAAGTCTACTTTGAAATCTCAGGAGCCCATATTTACAAGGCAGATGAAGCCAACTATTGATGGTTTGTCCTGGAAAATGGTAGAAATCTATTAAATAAGTAAAATGGGCATTGATGAAGTTGAATTAGTACATGTGAAACAACGTGAGTTTTGTGGTCAAGAAATCAAAAGCTGAAATTTTGAGAATACTTCCTTTGCGCTTGCAAATGTTTTTACCAAAAAATATTTGGTACCATCGGGATGATCCCCTATGGTCGTCACACAACCCAAAATATTTTTTGGCTAGAAACAATCAATAACACCCTCCAGGGCAGAGGTGGGGCTCCTCAAGGCTGTTACTTTGGTCCTTCACCCAACCAGGCTTCCCAAACTGCCTTTTTTTCTTCTCTCACCAAAACAGGAGAATTGCTTCTCCTAAAAGCTTCCAGCAGTGGCAGTTCATATTTTAATTAGGTTACAGGCCCCCTGCACTGTTTAACATCAAATAATACCTTTCTTTTTTTAAAAAAAAATAGGAACAGAATTCCTGCTACTTGTGCATTTTTTGTTTGTTTGTTTTTGGCATTTTAAAAAGTCCATGCCGCTGCCAGGAAAACAGAAAAATGATATCTGCATCAGCTGCAGTTGGTCATCCCTGTTGTAGGATCTTTCCCTTCCAGTTCCGGCATAAAAGAGGCTGCCGCCTTGGAAAAACTGGGCAAAAATGTTTTGCCCCCACAGAATGCTGTTGGCCATTTTGGCAAAAAACAAATGGAGCAAAAGGAAAGAATCAGGGTTTGTGCAATTTTTCAAGGCCCGCTGTGGAGATGTAGCTCCTGAATGAAGTGAAGTGGAGAATATGGGGGCTTGGAAATGTCTCATCCACAGGGTTTCCGTGAGTCAAGACTGACTCAAGGGGCATTAACAACAATGCTAATGGGGGGAAATTAGGTGCTTGGGACTGTTTAACGTAGAAGAAAGACATGCAAAGGGAGCTGTAGTAAAAAGACATAAAATTATGAATGATATAAAAATAGCAAATAGAAAGAGATTTTGTGCTGCATATGTAATGCTAGAACCCAACACCAGCCACTGAAGCTATGTAATGGGAAATTAAGCACAGACAGTGGTAATAACTACAGTTTGAACCTTTGGGATCATAGACATAGAAGTTTGACACTCTTTGTAAGTTAGATTCCCCCAAACGTGAAGCTTTGTTCTTCATGCTGAAACATATGAATAATAGAATAGTCCTCAGCCACATAACGATCACTTCCATACACCATGGACACTTTTGGTCCATGCCATGACACTGCCCATGATTGTTAGATTTTAATGTTATTTACGTAATTTTAATCTCAATTTGCTTAATTCTTTTTAAGGGGGGATATTGTGTATATCATTGTATGATTTTATATGTTGTTCGCTGCTTCGATAGTTTTTACAAAAAGTGGGATAAAAATAAAAGTTTTATTTATATTATTATTATTATAACATAGGGAGCTATATGAAATAGTAACATAGCACTCCTTTATTGCAGGAACTAAGGGAGATTCATAACAAGCAGCAACTGCAGAGGCAAAAAAACACAGAAGCTGACAGGCTAAAACAGAAAGAGCAAGAGAGGAAAACAGAGCTGGAAAAGCAAAAAGATAGCCAGAGGTGAGTTAGTTTATACAATGTATTCATTCATGATTACTGTGAAAAGAATCTGATGAAAACTTTGAACATTGTCTGATGCTGTCCAAATATTTAGGAATGGATGAGCTTCAAGATGAGTATAGTTCTTAAATATTTGTCCCGGCTAAGCTCACAGGTGCCAAGGACAGAGTGACAAACATGTTTGTCACTCTCCTGATCTAATAAGTATCTCCTTGGTATTCATGCTTATTATCGTGGTTAAACCTGATATACTCCAGTTATGAGTCTCCTTATCCTGCCATGCTACCAGGCTTTACATATGACAAGAAAAGGTTGATCTTGTGGAATAGATGAGTTTAGATTATTTTAATTGTTTAAATTTTATTGTAATTATTTATTCATTTTTTAAACATTTTTATCTGTGAGCCACCTTAGGTCCCATCTAAGAAAAAGGCAACAAACAAATGAAGGGAAATGAAATACAGTTGGCACTCCATATTTATGGGGATTAGGGGCGGAAGACCCCTGTAAATGTGGGAAAACCATCAATTACATCCCCCCCCCCGAGGAAGCCAGTTAAAGGAACGGGAGGGGGAGAGAGGCATAGGCACACACCTGCTGCCTCTCTCCCCCCCCCCCCCCCTTCTGTGCCTTCAACTGGCTCAAGAGAGCCAGTTAAAGATAGGGAAGGCTGGTGGGGAGAAGGCACAGTCACTCACTCTTCCTGGCTACTCTCTTCCTCATGGGCTTTTTCCCCCATGAGGAAAAGCCCAAGAGGAAGGAGGAGGAGTACGTGACCATGGAGGCTTAACATCACGAATGATCAAAATCGTGAATGTTAAGTCTGTGAATGTCGAGGGCTCACTGTAAATACATTAATGACATCCAACACTGGCTTTCCTTTCCATCAAATTCTAAGGAAGGTTATGTCAGTATTAAATCCGTGTCTGGTGTCAATAACAGAGCTAATGACAGCAAACAAATTGAAGTTTAACTCAGGCAAGACAGAAGTGTTCATTTGGAAAGCAGATCAAGCATTCAGTCTGTGCTGGACAGAGTTACGCTCTCCTGAAATCTCAGATATGTATTTTGGCTGTACTGTTGGACTCAGACTTAGGCCTGGGAGCCTGGATCTTAACAATGACCAGGAGTGCATTAGCACAGTTAAAGCTTATGCTCCAGCTATGCCCATTTCTGGAAATGCCAGATCTAACAAGGATGACACACATGATTTGATTATATCCCATTTGGATTATTGTAATGTACTTACATGGGGCCACCTTTGGAAACTGTGTGGAAAGTGCAGCAGATCCAAAATGCTTTAGTAACACTGCTGACTGGGGTTCATTGCAGGGAACATACAATTTCCCTGTTGAAACAACTTCACTGCCTACCAGTTTATTTTCGGGGACAATATAAAGTGCTGGTTACGCCCTCTAAAGCCCTAGATCACTTGGGTCCAGACATATATCCTAATATGAGCTTGCCAGAATTTTAAGATTTTCAGGGAAGGCCCTTCTCTTGGTCCCATCCCTTGCACAGGAGGCTAGGTTGGCTCCCTCTCTGTTCTTTTTTCACCAGCAGGTGAACACTTTTCAATTTAACTAGGCATTTGAGTGTTAATATTCTTTTTTAATTGTGGCATTCTTATCATTCTTATTATATTTTAATTGACTTTTAAAACAGTTTTAAATCAATGTTTTAATATGATTTTTGTTTATTTTAAAACTTTTGTATTATTTGTTGATTTAACTGTATCTTGTTTTATTTCATAACGTGAGCCAAATTGAGTCCTATACTGGGAGAAACGTGGGATGTGAATGAATCAGTGAACACATACATACTGTACATACGAGGGATTGCCTGAATTTATATAGTCTTGGGAAGAAAATGTGTCTTGGTTATTGTCATAACTATAATCTAGGGTTAACCTTTATGTGATATGTCTCAACTGCATGTACTTATCCATCCCACCAGGTTACCTTATTAAATTGTCATGTTTTAAAGCTAAAAATTAATATTGATTTGTGTATATTATATTCTGTCTGGCCTTTTCCATTGTGACTTGCATGACTGAAAAGACATCTTCAAAACATTGAAACAGCATAAAAATATAAAGTACTGTAATCATTTAGCCCCTTTGAGATTGATGTAGAAAAAGAAATTTCTAGTATTAGCTTTTGTGGATTACAATTTGCTTCATCAGATGTTACATTAAAACACCTTCTTCACTAACAGACCTCTTACATTACAGTTTGGATTCTCCTGGTGGTTGGATTCTTGCTTTCTAAGTTCCTTGCTTTGGAACTAACATATCACCCATAGTTATTTGCTTTGATTTTCCAATGTGGATGATGTATATCACTTTCTGTGGTATCACTGGTAATGTTGACTAAAATGCCATATTGACTGTACAGCTGTGATCTGGCACTGTACACGATATTTAAGATTTGCCTCTAAGTTAATTTTCTGGAAATAGTTAGTGCTTTCAATATTAAACTATTTAATCTTAACAAAATTTTAAGAATTTCTGTATTTTTATTTTCATTCACAGTGTAAAATACTGTAGAGTGGACTCCCAAGAATATATTTTTGACAGCATTTGTTAGGAAAGGTAGTACAATATTATGCTCATTTTGTTTTTCTGCACTAATAACTGTAGAAGAACTCAAGAGAGAGAGAGACAGTGGCTTGATAGAATACAACAGGAGGAAGACCACGTAAAGCCAAGGAAAATACAAGAAGAAGAAACACAAAAATGGGAAGAATTAAACAAAAAGAGAGAGAATGATGATAAGAACAAACAAGAAGTGCAAGAAAAATTAAATAAACTTTTCCATCATCATAAAGATCCAACAAAGCCAGCTATCCAAGCTCCCTGGTCAACAGCAGGTACAACAGAACATGGGACCACAATGTACATATGGAATTTATAGTCTTTACATTATTATATACAACTGTATATCTCATTTTAAACACATTTTACATTTGTTCAGGAAGGAAAACCAGATCCACACTAGAAGCTACAAAGAATCAATTTGTTTTTCCCAGCACCAAGCTGAATCTGAATCATTATTTGAAAATCTCCCCCCCCCCCCGGCAAAAAAAAATTGCCCAACAGAAAATGAAAAACACCCACAAGCAAAGTTACTAATTCCGAATAAGGATTTAACTGTTGTGGTAGAATGCTATTCATTTCCTTCGTCCCAAACTAGTGAAAACTTAAAAGCATACTTTAAGGGGGGGAGGGGGGACATAAGAACACTACCATTCTTGAGAACCACTTTAAGTCAGGTAGTCACCCAACTTCTAAAGACCAGTGTGTTAACATAGGAAGTCTTTTACTGTATTAATGTGGACTGTTCTAGCCTAGGTATGTTGGCATGACATAAATTTGGTATTTAATTTTTTTCAGAAGTGTTGGTAGTAGTCATGCTAGTTCATTAAGTAGCTGACAATCTCAAGCATAAAAATAAACCATAATAGTTGTGTCCCTTCTCCCCTCTACTCCAATAGTCATCCTCCTATACAAACTAAAAGGGTTTGTGTTCAATTTGTCTAATGCTAGTATCCAGATAGAAATAGTGCATCATGTTCAGCTCTTCCTAAAGCCAGTTATTGTGTAGTGGTTAAAGCTTTGGACTGGAGTTTGGGAAACAGAGGTTCTAAAGGCATAAAACTCCCTGAGTCTCACTCTTGCTCTCACTCTGACCTACCTTACAGGATTGTGAGAATAAAGGAGGAATGAGGAGTGTGGTGTGTACTGGTTTAATTGCATGAAGTAAAAGTTGGGATACAGCTAAAGTTGGGATACAACTAGGTAAAATGAATTTATTTTGTAGATTTAATAACCTTTTTTTTTTTTTTTTTTTTTTTTTTTGGTGGATGTAGAAAAGGCTCCACTAACATTTTCTGCTCCGGAAGATGTTAAAATAGTATATTATCGGGCATTATATCCTTTTGAATCCCGAAGCCATGATGAAATCACTATTCAGCCTGGAGACATCATCATGGTAAGAGAGAAATATTGTGTTAGAAAAAAGCATAAATGTTCTCTATAACCTAAATATTGATTAGTTGTGAAACTAACAAATGGGAGGCTGAAAGCTCATACCAAGATTGTGTGGTGTTTGATAATAGTCTATTTAATACAAAAAAAAATGTTGAAGAAAGCATTTCAGGAGAATGTGGTAATGAATAACAGCACACCCAAGAACTCAAGTTCTGAACATAGTGCCTCTCAACCCCACTGTAGTGCTCACCAAGCTTCCTACCTATCCTTTTTAAAATAAATAAATCTGTTAAAGTGACAATATGGCACTCCAAAATCTCTTAAATCCACCGCTGCCACTATCTTGGTGAGACACTCACCCAAATCTCTTAGATGTTAGCACAATGGGTCTTTTTGATCTCACCGCCGCCACCAATCATGTGATGGAGACACTCAAATGCAGGAGTCTCTTGTATGTATCCTGCACTATAACTCCCTTTTCAACTCAGACCTCTGGGTTCTAAATTTCTCCCCAGCTTGGCACCAAAAATTCCTTGATAGCCATACTCACTATCTAATGTTTCCCAAACCAAAGACTTTTCTCAATGTTGATAGTGTTTTAATGTATTTTGGAAATCACTCCAGACACCTGCTTGTTGAAACAAAGTAATAGATTTATTTACAAGTCAGGCTAAATACAGTATCTCTTTTAGTGGCTGGTGCTCACATTGGATATGGTGTCTAAATATGTTATTTGTTACACAGTTTGACAGTTCGTTTAGCTTGTTTTGTAATTGTTTCCTTATAACTTTATATTCTTTCTGGTAAACTGTGACTTCCCTAGTCACCCTAATTGAACTCTCACACTTGAACTCTCTTAGTTCCAACTGTCACTCAAGCACTTACAGTAATTTTCACAGCCTTTCTCTGGCTGTAATCCATCAGGCTTTTTCTGGACACAGTTTGCAAAGGACTCTCCTAGTCCTTAACCTAGTACTCAAATCCCCTACTCAATTGCTCCTTTTAGCAGTATTCCTCAGCCATCTTGGCTGTTAAAACCCCGCAGGGTCTAATACACCAGGAACACTAACTCAGAGCTCTGTCCCTATCTGATCCCTATCTAACTCAGACACTCCTCTCTTCTTATTTATACTTTCTCTTGAGAGTTGCTTCACCTTTTCTTGGCTTCACTCCCCATTGGCTCTTGCCAGGCTCACTTTGGTTGGATGTTGCCAATCCAAGAACTCAGGTTCTGAACATAGTGCCTCTCAAACCCATTGCAGTGCTCATCGGGCTTCCTATCTGTCCTCCTCCCCCCCCCCCACCCCAAACAGCAAAGTTGACATAACTCAAAGTGAATTACTATTGACCAATGCTATATTTATTTCTAAGAATGTATTTGGGTCCCAGAGGTGAACAGGGTGCAGCTTGTGGTTGCCATGCACCACAGGTGGCCCCCATGTGGCCCCCACAACCTTCCCTAGGGGCTGTGGGAACAATTTTGCAATATTCTGGATGGTCCTGTTTGGGGACAAGGAGGCCTCACTTCCATATGCGGAGGTGATGTAGTTTGTTCATCCCATGCACCTGGGAAAGTTGTCCATCCCTGTTCTATAACAATAAATGAGCATGTGTGGGTCTTAGCCTGTATTTAAAATGTTTACATAATTTTATTAGATTAAAGTTGACTATATTCTGTAGTATCAGTTTCTCTCCCTAGGTGGCAAACTTTCTTACCTGGTAAAGCTACAGGAAGCTTTGAGTTATTCTTTTCTTCAGAAGTTCCATATGCTGCTATTCACTGAAGCCCTTCAGTGCCTTCAAAAAGTTAAAGAAGTAAATGGGGCTCAAGCTGTTTAGTAACAGAACGAGAAGAGTTAGCAGGGACAAAGCCTGAATGCATGTTGGAAAATGGGAAGAAAAACCAATAAGAAAAAAGATGGGGTGAGAAAAGAGAGTTGAACACCAGAGTTGGGAGATGGCTAGTGGGTTTGTAATTGTTGCAAAGCTAGGTAGTTCTGCTAGTAGATAATAGTAGGTGACTCCAGACCAATACTTCATTTTGAAACATACATTGTCACCCAGGAAATTTGCTTTTTACTGGGGATGGTAAGATGCTTCCTGGCAGGTACAAGTATCTGGGGGCAGGGGGCTAAGTTGTTAGGGCTAGTGATGTGATTAGGCAATGTGTTTTGCCTGTGTGTATGTTAGATTATTTGCTATTATTGGCTATTTCATTGGTTTTGTGCAGGCAGATATGTGATTTGGCATTTGGGGCGCAGATCCTACATCTGCCTTGTTTTAATATTATTGACAAAATTAATGGCCATATCTGTTTGCTTGGTGGGAAATGGCTGTCAGAAGAGAAAATCAGAGTACAAAAAGGGGTTTTGTGTTTTGGCGCTCAGATCCTATTTCTTCCTCAAGTGCCTCGGTATATTAGATAGCTTGTAACCTAACTTGTTTGACTTTTGAGAAATGCCATTGCTACCATTTCATGAATGAAAAAGCTCCTCTTTCAGCCCAAGAGTAATATTGTATAATTTCCACACAGCATTGTATAAAATTCCTAATTTGCTTGCTGGCCCTAAAAATCTGAAGACACCTCATTTCCTTCTGGGAGAATTAAAAGACTGAAGTCCTATGTAGGGTGTTCCCTTTTGGAATGAGTGAAATGCTTTTAATAAGAAGGTTTTAATAATTTCTTTGTAATACAAGTTGAGTATCTCTTATCTGAAATGCATGGGACTAAAAGTGTTCCATATTTTTGATTTTTTTAAATGTTGGCATGCCTGTATAATCGGCCTTCACATCCACAGATTTAACTATTCACAGAGAAGATACTTCTCCCTCCAGAAACCCCCCCCCCCAAAACAAAACAAAAAGCAAACCTTGATTTTGTCATTTTAAATAAGGGACACAATTTTACTACACCATTGAATATACAGTAATAGGACTTGAGCATCCACAAATAACCGGTCCTGAAATTAAACCCCAGCAGATTCGAAGGTTCTCTGTATTTGCATATACTGTACATGATGAGGCAGGAGAGAGACTGAGGATGTGTGAAATGGCAGGAGGTGTAGAGATCTGTAATCCTAGACCATATTTGTCTGATAGAAAGTTTGGCGGGGTACAGTAGGTCCGCGGGGGAGCCGGAGCCTTCAGACGGCCCGACTCCCGCGCGGACCGAAAAAAGAAGCTCCAAAATGGAGCTTCTTTTAGCGTCGCGTTTGCGACGTAGCAAGGCGCCAGGGGCGCGCTCGCTACGTCACAAGCGGCGCGACACGTCTGGACGCTGTGCGTCCAGTACGTAAAGATGGCGGCGCCCATGTAGAAGGGGCGCCGTCATCTTGTACAGACGGAGTCCGTACTAGGCCCAGGGGCGTCTAAAAGAGACGCCCCTTTTTTAAAATGGGACGTCCGGAGGACGTCCCAAAGGGCAGTGTAGAAAGCCCCATAGCTTTCTTT
>NC_056524.1:66219540-66222484 GCF_019175285.1 Sceloporus undulatus
CATTGGGGTTTATAGCCAAGTAAGTAAGTACTGTACAGGATTGTACTGTAAGGCATCATTTACGTTTTGAGGCTTCAATCCTTTGTCTTCTTACCTGAGAATCTGTACTAAGCAGAATTTTAATAAATAATAATAATAAAATCTTTATTTCTATCCCGCCCTTCCAAGAAGATCAGGGCGGCTTACAACAGTGTGACATGCACACAATACAAAGTTAAAAACACATAACAACAATATACAACTAAAACAGCAATAAAAGCCCCATAGCCCGTCCTCATGGCCACGGAAGAGGAGGGAGGCCCGCAGGATCTTAATCGGGGAATGCCTGTTTAAATAGGAAGGTCTTAAGGTCCTTCCTAAATTGGGCCAGGGTGGTAGATGAGCGGAGCTCGGTGGGCAGCGTATTCCAAAGGGCTGGGGCAGCTGTGGAAAAGGCCCTTCTTGTAGTAGAGGCCAACCTGGCCCCAGGCACCTTCAGCAATTGCTGCCCAGATGTTCTGAGGGTGCGAGGCGGATTGTACGGGGAGAGGCGGTCCTTTAGGTATCCTGGGCCCAAGCCATTTAGGGCTTTATAGGTAATAACCAACACCTTATATTGAGCTCGGAAGCGAATAGGCAGCCAGTGAAGATCTTTAAGTACAGGTGTTATGTGGCTGGTCCTGGATACGCCAGTGACCAGCCGGGCTGCCATGTTCTGTACCAATTGAAGCTTCCGAGTTTGGTATAAGGGTTGCCCCATGTAGAGTACGTTGCAGAAGTCCAGTCTTGAAGTTACCAGAGCATGTACCACAGTTTCTAGGTCCCTCCGGTCCAGGTATGGGCGCAGCTGGCGAATCAGCCGAAGCTGGTAACAGGTGCTCTTGACCGTCGCATTCACCTGAGCAGTCAGATGAAGCAACGAATCAAGAAGCACTCCCAGACTGCGCACGGAGTCCTTTACGGGGAGCGTGACCCCGTTCAGGACAGGTGGAACCACCGCCATTCCTGGACCGGGGGAACCTATCACTAGTACCTCCGTTTTCTCTGGATTAAGTTTGAGTCGGTTTTCCCTCATCCAGTCCATTACTGACTCCAAACAGGCCACGAGAGGAGAGACGCCATCCCCGGTCACTGCATCAGTCGGAGACATAGAGAAAATGATTTGGGTGTCATCAGCGTACTGATAACCCCGCGCCCCATGTCTCCGGATGATCTCTCCCAGCGGTTTCATGTAAATGTTAAATAGCATGGGAGACAGAATGGCTCCTTGAGGGACCCCAGTTTTTAGGGCCCGCTCGCTGGAGCACACGTCTCCCAGCTGCACCATCTGGGACCTCCCAGAGAGGTAGGAACGGAACCACTGGAGCGCAGTGCCCCCGATTCCCACCTCAGCCAGGCGCCCCAGAAGGATACCATGGTCTATGGTATCGAAAGCCGCTGAGATGTCCAAGAGCACCAACAGGGACACGCTTCCCCGGTCAGCGCTCAGACGGAGATCATCGACCAGGGCGACCATGGCCGTCTCAACCCCGTGACCCGCCCGGAAGCCAGTTTGAAATGGATCCAGATAATCCGTTTCATCCAAGACCGTCTGAAGCTGGAACGCAACCGCCCTCTCGATCACCTTCCCCAAAAATGGTAGCAGCGAAACAGGCCGATAATTATTATGTACCAGGGGGTCAAGGGAGGGCTTTTTTAGGATCGGTCTTACAATGGCCAATTTAAGATCCGATGGAAATCGCCCATCCCTGAGAGAGGTGTTGATAATCCGGCGTAACAAAGTGGTTACCACCGGTCCCCCCTGGGCCGCTAACCACGAGGGGCAGGGATCAAGAGAGCAGGTTGTTTTCCGAACACTTCCGAGGATCTTGTCCACATCCTCGGTACTCACCAACTCAAACTCATCCAGTGTAACGTAGTCCACGGAGGCTCTGGACACTTCTACCCTTGGCTCTGCCATAACGTCGGCGTTCAGACCTTCGCTTATACGAGAAGTTTTATCCACAAAAAAGTCGTTAAACAGGTCACAGCAGGCCTTAGAAGGTTCAAGGATCTGGTTCAGGGCAGGAGGGAGCTGAGTTAGCTCCCTGACCACCCTGAACAACTCTGCCGGACGCGACTCAGCGGACGCAATACGAGCACCATAGAACGTATTCTTTGTTGCTCGGATTGCCTCTCCGTAGTCCTTTAATAATCGGTCCAGGAGAGTCTTGTCGTGTAAGCAAAGGTGTTTCCGCCAACGGTACTCTAGCCGTCGCAGAACCCGCTTCCTCGCCCGGAGATCTTCCGTATACCAGGGCTTACGATTGGAAGCGGGCCTGAGAGGACGCTTGGGAGCGATTCTGTGTATAGCCCCAGAAAGGCCGGTATTCCAGATACCGGTAAGGGCATCAACAGAGTCGTCGTCATTTCCAACCGTGAGCCCCTCTAAGGCTTCTTGGAACCTTTCAGGTTCCATCAGCCTTCGAGGGTGGACCATCCTAACTGGTCCACCACCCCCGGGGGGGATCTGGGTAGAAGCCTTGATTTTCGCCTCTACCAGGAAATGATCCGTCCATGACAGGGGGGAAATATTAACTATTTCCGCCCACGGATTTTCCGCATCCGAACAGAAGACCAAATCGAGAGTATTACCCGCACAATGCGTGGGACCCTGTATTAGCTGGGACAGGCCCATGGCCGCCATGGTCTCCATGAATTCCCGAGCCGCACCGGATGGAAGATAGCTGGCCGTGAGGGAGATGTTGAAGTCGCCCAGGACAAGAAGCCTGGGCGTCTCCAACATCAGCTCAGCAACCAACTGTGTCAGCTCGTTAAGGGAGTCCGCTAATGCACGGGGTGGCCGATACACTAACAGAATCCCTAGACTGTCCCTAGCCTTTAGGGTCAGGTAAATACACTCGATATAGGAGGTCTGCCGGATGTGGTTCCTGGTGAGGGACACGGTGTTCCTATGTACCAAGGC
>NC_056524.1:66222584-66222832 GCF_019175285.1 Sceloporus undulatus
TGGCATTGCACAGGAGCAGCGACAGGGTTTGTGGCACGGTTGGAGAGACCCTCAGGTCCTTCAGGTTGGGAGGGGGACAGGAAGGCGGGATAGGTATAATGCATCTATCTCGCCTTCCCCTGGAACGCAAGTCCCTTCTCCCACCGCCATACCTCCCCCTGCCCCACACAACCTCAATTGGAGCTCCGCCCTCCCAGATGTCGTCCCCGGCCCAGGCATCCCCCGCATCCCTAACCTCCCCCCAACCC
>NC_056524.1:66222932-66223241 GCF_019175285.1 Sceloporus undulatus
CCGCAGCTGCGATGTTTCCCCAAGTCCAGGGGCGGCACTCCCGGGGCGGTGCGCAGATGCGCACCTCCAAAACCACCGGGAGGAGGCCGCCCGGCGAAGGGGGTGCAGTCCAGCGACGCCAGCGGCGGCGGCAGCGTCCGGTGTGGAGGCAAAGGGGGCGTGTCGAGAGGGTCCGGTTGCCCGGCTTTATCCCCGCCGCTCTCACCTGGCGGGGCTCCTCCCAACTTCCCCCCAGATGGTCCTTAAAGGGCCTGCCCACCTAAACTGGCCGCCAAACGCCAAGGCCAGACTGTCCCGGTCTCAAAGGGG
>NC_056524.1:66223341-66235326 GCF_019175285.1 Sceloporus undulatus
GGCCGCCAAACGCCAAGGCCAGACTGTCCCGGTCTCAAAGGGGATGTTTCCCCAAGTCCAGGGGCGGCACTCCCGGGGCGGTGCGCAGATGCGCACCTCCAAAACCACCGGGAGGAGGCCGCCCGGCGAAGGGGGTGCAGTCCAGCGACGTCAGCGGCGGCGGCAGCGTCCGGTGTGGAGGCACACCGGACGCTGACTAAATATGTACTATCTTCTGACTAAATATGTACTGTACAGGATTCTTTCATGCAAGCCACATGGGATTGTTTTACTCATGTGATTGTTTTAGTGAATGGGCTTTTTTGTGTGTTAGGACAGATTGGGGATTATTTTCTCTTTTTTGCCATATGGTTCTTCCCCTGCCCCAGCTGCCCTAATAATTATTATCCTGGTTGTTATTGGGAAAGAAACTATTGGTTGGATGTCCCAGAAGGACAGCTGTTCTGTTTATTTTATTTTATTTTATTTCTATGTCGTCTTTCTCCCAAAAGGGACCCAAGATGGCTCACAATATAAAAACACATGAAAACAAATTTGAAAATACAATTAAAATAAACTAATTAAAATGCTACAAAGTTAAAATTTTAAACATAGAAAAGTTTAACAATGTAATCTAAAACACCTCCCCCCCATAAAACCAGGCTAGCATGATTTTAAAAAGCCTGCCTGCATAGAAAAGCTGTTGCTGCATCCATCTATAGCAGGGGTAGGCAACCTGCGGCCCGTGGGCCGGATGCGGCCCGGCAAGGCCTTGGGACCGGCCCCAGCCCGGTCCTAACGCCGATTGCCACCGGGGCCTTTGGGGGACAATTGTCTATAGAAGCCTCAGAAACATGCATTTATATTAACATTTTTTAAAAAATCAGCAAATTTTTTCACGTGTCCTCCATTTTTTAAAAAAAAGTGTCTTCCATTTGAAAATTTTGTCCTACATTTGTCCTGGTTTATTTATATATTTAATTTTATTTTTTTAAAAAATTATTTAATTATTTATTTTTTGGCTTCGGCCCCCCAGTTGTTTGAGGGACAGCAACCCGGCCCCCGGCTCAAAAAGGTTGCCTACCCCTGATCTATAGTGACAACCAATACAGTGCGCCCATGTCATACATGGGCACCCCATGCCATTTAATGAATGGTGCACACTCACACCGCCACACCGCCATGTGCACGAGCCCCATTATCCTTAATGGGACTTGAGCATAGGCAGAACTTGCCTTACACGGCAGGGTCCAGAACAGATCCCTGCGTAAGGCAAAGGACCACTGTAATAGTAATTACGAGCACTTCCAAATGTCAGTGAACAACAGGCTTGTGTGTGTGTGTGTGTGTAAAAGAGAGTCTAAAGCTTTCAACAATATTTTTTATTAGTAAACATCTTGGATGGATTAGTTTGTAGGCTCTGTATTTCAGGCTGAAAGACTGATATTTTACAAGTGGTCACTGCTGCTGTTGAATTTTTAAGACAAAAGCTAAGAGCAACCCTTCATTTCTCTTTCTGGTTTGTTAGGAGAGTCATGAGTCAAGAATTCTAGTTTGGATACTTCCTGTTTTGTTTAGCCACTGACATAATTTCCAATAGGACAGAATGATAAAGAATTCTGGCTATCATTATGTCTGAATTGGACCATTGTGTCTTCTATCTTTGGGATGATAGAGAATTATTTGGATAATTTCCTTTAAATCGGTAACTCTGAAACAGTACTGGAACTGATAGCTTCAGGCCAGTAACAGGTTTCTTAGAGTGTCTGCTTTAACTGATGTTAGAATTTATCAAAGCATTCTGCCATAATCAGTACACCATACTTAAATTTCATTAACATAACTATAATATCACTGAATAAACTGTACACAGAGTACGAACATTGCTTCATAACTTTCAAATGGTAGCAAAAATATGTAGAATGTAACTTTTTTTAACATTCTAGATTAATTTGTGAATTGTTTATACAGGTGGATGAAAGTCAGACTGGAGAGCCTGGGTGGCTTGGAGGTGAACTGAAGGGAAAAACAGGATGGTTTCCTGCAAACTATGCAGAGAAAATTTCTGAAAGTGAAACTTCAAACTCTCTAAAGCCAGTAACTGATATAACAGCTGTACCTAAAGTTTCATTGCGTGAAACCCCTACAACACCATTGCCACCGCCTGTTCCTACAGATTCAAGTACCACTGCCAACAACTGGGCAGACTTCAGTTCAACGTACGGTTTCATTGGGGTTCAGTTTTTCCTTCTTTCTTCTTTATAACTGTAAAGCAGGATAATCCAGATAGTTCAAAGCAGCCTTGCTACAAGTAGTTTTGAACCATCTGTGCTGATGCTTAGTTATTTGGGGAGTTTCAGAGGTATAACCAAATTGGTTCATCCTAGCAAATGAATTCTCAGAAGTTCCTATGTTCAAAAACCAGTCTGAAACATGAATTTAAAGATCATTTTAGTAAAACCTTTTTCTAATCTTATACAATGGAATACAGGCTTTAAAAGACTACTGGGATTACAAATATTAAAAAGAAAAACCATTGAGTAAAAAAAATTTGGAAACAAAAAAAATTCCTTGTTAACTACAAAGTAACAAAGAAAATAGTTGTGGTCATAGTTGTTTTCAGAGTTTCTAACTTGATTGAAGACAAAACAAAAATTTGTTCACTCAGAAATGTACATTTCATATGTGAACTTCCATATCTCCTCCTTTTTGATTTGGGGGTCTTGCAATAGCTGTGGGAGATGAGGCAGGTATAAATATGTTGCAGTAGAATCTGAGGCATGATCCAGTATCTCAGTCAAGAAGTAAAAGGGGAAGGGAATTTGTCACTGAATCAATTGTATCTGCCTTCTTTTTCCAGATGGCCAACAAGTACTAGTGATAAACAAGAGACTGATAACTGGGATGCTTGGGCAGCTCAACCTTCACTTACTGTTCCTAGCACAGGGCAGCTGAGGCAAAGATCTGCCTTCACTCCAGCTACTGTTACTGGATCATCTCCTTCTCCCGTCTTGGGTCAGGTGAGTAGCTGTTTTTAAGCAAAAGTACTATGGTATGGCTGTAAGGTTTTTGTTTTTTGCTAAAAATGTCAATCTGTTATTTTACAATACTGTCACTTAAAGAATTAACTAATTAAAGGTAAGAAAAAAGCCACACAGACTGTTTGCCTTATTTTATAAGCATGGGCAAGACAGAGTCAATTAACAATTTAAGAAGTCCTGCTTGTACAATAATTAGCATTGAAAAATTCACAGTAGACAGTTATTATGTGGTCTTGCTATATACCGTATTTTCTGGCGTATAAGACGACTTTTTAACCCTCTAAAATTGTGTCAAAAGTTGGGGGTCATCTTATACGCTGGGTTAAACCTGGCCACAGAGGTCACAAGGGAGCCTTGCAGCCCAGCGCATTTGCTGCTGACCTCCTCCTACTTTCCAGGCCTCCAGAGGCCCCTTGAAGCCTGCGTGTGTGCACAGTCAACTGCCGGCTTCCAGGCCTCCGGAGGCCCCTCAAAGTGGCGCGTGTGGGCGCCAGACCCCCTTAACTCGGTGTATAGTAGGTCAGGGCGCTGCCTGCATATGAGGCAGGCTTTGCAGGCCTCAGCAGAGGCCTGGGGAACCGGCACACGTAGCTGGTTTTTAATTTTATTTGGTATGACAAGGAGGTTGTCTTATACGGCAAGTACAGTTACTGCATGCTGTTAGTGTTAGCCAAATTAATGTTTCTTTCATCTTCTGTATATCCAATCAGGGTGAAAAAGTTGAGGGACTTCAAGCACAGGCTTTATATCCTTGGCGAGCCAAGAAGGACAACCATCTTAATTTCAACAAGAATGATATTATCACTGTGTTAGAACAACAAGACATGTGGTGGTTTGGAGAAGTTCAAGGACAAAAGGGCTGGTTTCCTAAATCATACGTGAAGCTTATTTCTGGTCCTATAAGGAAATCCACAAGGTACTGTTCTTATTTTTGCTACAAGACCTTTTCTGTAATATTTGAAAAGAATCATGGCTAAAAAACTTTTATTTGGACAGTGCTGTGTGTTTGTATGAGTGGATCTGGTGCCTTTTAGTACAGTATGGAAGTAATATAAAGACTTATAATCAAAGCCAAAATAAAATGTATTATTACTAACATTGTTACTTGAATGATTGTATTCTGTATTCTAAACTGACATGGTGACAAAAGAGTTCATTTTGAAAAGACATTTTCACTTGTTTTTTTAAGCATGGATTCTGGATCTTCTGAGAGTCCTGCTAATCTAAAGAGAACATCACCAGTTGCAAAACCTGCTGTTTCAGGAGAAGGTAAGAATGTTAGAGAATCTGCCAAACAAAAACAAATAGCATTAAGTCATTGAGTAATACTGGATGTGTTTGAATGCAGTGTAGTTTTGAATAAATACTGTTGTCAAACTGTTATAGACAATATCACTGTTTCAATTTGACATCTGAATGGCCTAGGTTTGGACATGGTGTGCTAAACATTGATTTGTGATTATGAGTACAATATGCCTCCCTTTCCTTTCCTTCTGTCACACATTAAGGAGGAGATCAAGGGTTTTGGATATGAACTAGATGTAGTTCTAAGATCTAAGCTTGGTGAATTATAATTTGTTCTTTAGTTTTTTGTGAGTTTTTTGAGTTGTGTGGCCATGTTCTAAAAGAGTTAATTCCTGGACATTTGATCTGTCTGTTTAATCAATTAAGTGGTCATCATATGGCTTTTATTATATTGTAGAAGATATAGAGGCTATTTTAATATGCTGGTGGGGTGCTGCATTTTCTGAGTTTGTGTAACTGCTAAATTTCATTTCAGTTAAAAACATATACAGTCAGCCCTCGTGGATTTGATTATTTGTGAGTTTGCCTGTGTCTGAAGGAGAACCATGCTTCAGCCCCCTGCACAGCTGGGAAGGATGCATGTTCTCCTCCTCCTCTATTCTGGTCTCCCCTCTAGGACAGAGCAGCAAGGAAGGGTGCGTGTGTGCTCCTTCTCCATTCCTGGCCTTTTAACTTGAGGAAAAATCCCAGGATGGAGCAGCCAGGAAGGGCACACATGTTCCTCCTCTTCCTCAATCTCAGGCTTTCCCCCTGGAAGGGGGAGCCTAGGACAGAGCAGTCAGGAAGGGCACGTGCATGCTCCTCCTCCTCCCTTCCATTGTCTCACTTGCCTAGCCACCACCTGGGAGCCCTGGGCAGGCAGCCTGCTAAGCAAGTGGGTGACCCCCTGCCATCGCCCCCCCACACACACACACAAACACTGGGTGACACTAGCCCTGAGGCACCATAGGCCATGCCTATTCATGTTTTTCCACTTTCATGGAGGTCTTGTGCCCCTATCCCCACAAATGATGGAGGCCAGGCTGTATTGTCTCTTGCCATTTTTGTTTTGAAAATTATGGAGGAATTATACATTCTCGGGATGACAGGGAAGCAATCCACTTCTCTTGGATTTAGTCCCATATGCCATCCATGAAGCAGGAGTCAATAATGTTTTCAGGGTTTTTTTTCTGTTGTGTCTCCTAACCGCCTTCTCTGTTAGTTTTAATTGCTGCCTTGCCATCTGGTCAGAGGCAACCCATTCTCCATAGATATAGATTAGACAGTTAAGAAAAATCACCAAATCAATGACAAGCAGACAAAAATAAAAACAAAGAAGAAAGCAAAGAAAGAAAAATAAAGACAACTTCAACAACGTCAGAGATTATTAAACTTAAGAAAATGCCAAATATCAGTAAAAGGACTATGTAGAATAAGCTTATTGAGAATAAATCCTAGGAAATGATATTATTGTACATGAAGAATCAATGTTGACATTTTATTGTTTTGTGTAGGTCACTCAAGGGGAGGAGGAAGTTACTTGTACTAAAACCTTAAAGGGGGGATTGTTTGTGGAAGGAAACCCTCTGTAATATAAAGTGTTTGTGTTTGTTAACTGTATTTTTTATTTTATAAAATTTTTAATGAAATTTTTTTAAATAAAATAAAAAGAGCCCTCCCAGATTACCACTGCCAAGCGTGTCTCTGGAGATGATAAAGATGAGACTTTTTAAAAATATATTTTATTCTTCTGTTAAAGCAAATTGGAGGAAAATCAAGCTGGCTGCTTCATAGAGGCCATAAGTGGACAGCTTCTAGAGGCCCATGGGTAACTTCTGTCCTGGGGCCTCAGAGGGCCTCACCTGCCCATCTGTCATTCCACCCCCATACCAACTCCCTTGGCTAAAAAGTCTGGAAAATGACCAGTGGTACCATATGGGGGAGTATGATTGGGCATTTAGTCCTATTTGCCCATCAGCCTATGTGGGCTTCCTCCCCGCCCTCAAAAAAAAATTAAAAGTAACCAGTCAGTCACTTTCATTTTTAAGAAATGCTCCATAGACATAAAAGAAGTAGTGGTGGGGAATAGGGCAAAATGGCCGCTTATAACAGCAAAATATATATTGTTCACTTGGGGCAATTATTTCTAGGGTGTGGAGTTTTGATGGGGCCAGAGCCCAGCAGTGTAGGCCTTGAAGATGGATGGTCTCATGTAGCCTATGGGTGGCAGTTCGCCCCATTCCTGATTTAGGCCTTCTCATGTTATAATGAGAACATCTGAAAATGTACTTTTGCTATTCCTTTTTAATAGAGAAAGGAGCACCATATGTGCATACTCTTTTGTACCCATGGGGCTGCCCACTTCATGAAATGAATAGAAAAGCAAGCTGCTGAACTTCATGTTCTCACAAGGAATTTCCTGATTTTAAAATAGATACTGAAATAGAGTCACTTGTTTAAATGCTAATGCGTTTTGTGGATTTAATCATCCACCATTCAACTAACTAAAATTATAAAGCATTTACCTAAATTGTGTGTATACATCATAAGAAGGGAAAGAATGTACAGTGGAATAAATGAAACTATGCCTTTCCTTTTTTGTGTTGAGATTTTAATTTATGCAAATTAATGAATGAAACAAAATCCACCATTTGTTCTAAGAACACAGATCATCTTTAATTTCTATTCTGTATAAATCATGAATAATAAAACCAAAATATCTCTAGCTTTCAGTATCACTGAAACTGTCATCAATTAAAATTGGCTCCTTGGATTGCTAGTCACTGTACCATCTAGCGCAAAGGTGACCAGCAAGTGGGGTTTTGGTGGTGCTTTGGCTCACCACAGGACTCTAGTGTGCTTCATCCATCCATTGTCACCCATTCCCTAGATTTTTTGAGGAGGGCCAAACACATGTTTCCCCAAAACAGGCAATTACTGGAGGCTGTTGATCACATTGCTATCCACTCACCTAGCAAATTTTCTGACATGAGAACATTGCAGTAAATTAAATATTGTACCAAGAACATCAGAAAATGCCCTCCTCCTTAGGTGGGACTTCTTTCATTTTAGGATTGCCTTGACGTTCATTTGTGAGAACAGATGGTGCTGCTATGAAAAATGAAAGGAAAACCTATATTCCATTAAATTATCTTCCTTTCATAAAATACAGTTTCTATTTTGGCTCATTGTTAACACATATTTTCTGATTTCCACCTTCTAGAATATATTGCCATGTACACATATGAAAGCTCAGAACAAGGGGACTTAACATTTCAGCAAGGCGATTTAATTCTTGTGACCAAGAAGGATGGAGACTGGTGGACAGGAATGTTGGGAGATAAATCAGGAGTATTTCCATCTAACTATGTTAGACTCAAAGATTCTGAGGTAAAGTGTGTACACATCCATGTTCCTAACAAAACAATAACCCAGATCCTGCTTTACATTTGTAACTACATAAACATAGTTGCAAATGACTCAAGTAGCAGAAAGCTTGTCACACCATAATTCAGAAGTAGGGAAGGGCTAGCTGCACTATCCTAAAGTGTCTCACTTGCCTGCACTGCAAACCACCATTGTTCAGAGCAGCTCCCTCAAGCTTAAGGTGGGTTCTTTGAAGTATTTACAATTAGGGCATAGTGCCACAATCGTGAATACATAGCATATCTGCATACAGAGTAGATATCTATCTGTAACTCTAGGATATAAACATATAACTGCAATACAGGATGACAATCTTTGTTTACAGTCTCCTTTTCTCTCCTGTACCATAGTAGAGGATTTTAAATTGATGACCTTAAACTGAATGGATGGGGAGGAACAGAAATGTTGACCTGGACAATTTCAAAAGCAGTCTTTGCTTCTGTGGGTTGCGTATAGCCCAGTCGGGATGGTTTGCTTGTTTGCCACCTTTCTCCCAAATTGGACCCAAGGCAGCTCACAAAAGATGTTTAAAAACAACAACAACTAAATAGTATAATTTTAAAGTGTAATTAAAATGCCATATAAAATATAACAGTCAAAAATGTAAATTCCTTAAAAATATGAAAATATTTAAAAGATAGCAAAGCAAACACCCCAATAAGAAGCCTTCCTGGGCACCATTACATATTAAAAGCCTCTTGGAAATGAAAGTCTTTGCCTTCTGGCAACAGGAAAACAGGAACAGGGATAGCCTAGCCACCTGCGGAAGAGAGTTCCAGAGGGTGGGAGCAGCTACTGAGAAAGCTCTCTCTCATGTCCTCAACCAACTCATGTCCTCTGTTTCGTGTCCTTAACCAACTTGTGTGATAGTGGCAAGGCTGAGAAAAATCCTTCCCCTGAAGAGCTTAGATTTCTGGCAGATTCATATAGTAAGATATGGTGTTTCAAATAGTATGGACCTAAGCCATATAGGTCATGATCAGCACTTCGAATTGTGCTCAGAAATGAAACAGTTGCCAAAGAAGCTGATTAAAAGGGGAGTTATAAGCTCTCTATAACTCACCCTAGTTAACCTTCTGGCCACAGCCTTTTGGACCTGCCTGCTGCAGTTTTCAAACACTATCCAAAGGCAGCCCCACATATAGTATGTTATAGTAGTCCAAATGGGATGTAATCAAGGCTGTCACTGTAGCCAGATCTGACATCTCAAGGAACGGGTACAGCTGGTTCACTAGTTTTAACTGTGCAAATGCACTTTGAGCACTGTTGGAATCTGGGCATCCATGCACAGAGTTGAGTCCAGGAGAACACCCAAGCTGCAAGCCTGAGATTTCAGGAAGTGTAACCACATCCAGCACAGGCAGAGTCCCTGTTCTCTGATCTACCTTTTTCAACTGACCAAGAGCGCCTTACTTGTCTGGATTAAGTTTCAGTTTGTTTGCCCTCATTCAGTCCATTACTGATCACAGATGTTGGTTCAGACATTGCTATTGCTGTTGTTTTATTTATTAGTGTTAAGTCAAGGAAATACACATTTAACATACTGCTTGAAAAACAGTGTATTGTGCTTAAGTGGAACAGTTACTCTGTTATGTCAAAAATACCTGTGAATTTGAAAATCCCTTGGTGTTTACAAAGCACCAGTGATGTCACTCTGATCAGGGACCAGTACTCTTTTCCAAAATGTAGTCCTTTAATATTTATCACACTGAATTTGTTTAAGTCACTGCTGTGGCAAATACAAAATACTTGTGCAGAATAACTAATTTTAAGATGATTCAGTTGCTGTGTGATAATTTGAAATACAGCCTTCACTCAAATAAAATATGTACAGTCTAATTTTAGAGAGCACAGTTAAAAGAGAGAAAGATTTAAGTTTCTGTAATACTATAAAATTGCTCTTGTATGTTTGACTTTCAGAATCCTTAAATGCATGTATGTTAAATGTGACTTGGCCAGATTTACAAAGTTCCCACATGCAAGGAACATCTGTGAGAGGATTAGCATGTGTCACACATATAGATTGGGATGTGTAGCAATCCTCTGTCTGTAAAAAAATGCTTTGTGTATACGTCTGTCACTTCTACATGTAAGTAACACATTGGTTCCCACAGATGTGCCTTATATGTTGGTGGTTCCTATTGCTGAAGGTCAGAATAGAAACCTGAATGTAAAATAGCAAAAAGTCCAGAATAAAATTGCACAGGTTTGCCTTAAATTTGCACAATGGATATAAGTGCATTTGCTAGAAAATTTGGATTGCCAGGATTCACAACTTGACATGTTTTATTTTAGCAGAGAATGAGCAGCTCTTAACTATAACCATGAGGGTGTTGTGTTGTTTTAATGGCCTCTCAAATACAAAATGTTAAAATGTTGCATAGGAAAACACCTTGGCCAGAAATAAGGAGCTAAAATTGGGCACAAGCTTAAGATTTTTGCTTCTGTTTCTTTGAACTGCAGGGCATCCTACTATATCACAGCTTACTTTTGAAACACGTTTTAAGTTTTCAAAGAAGCTTGCCGTGGTATGTGGGAACTGCTATCTGGTAACTCTTTGTATAATTAATTGCAGAGCTTTGTAGAATCTGGCAATATTATACAAAAATTATTCTTCAAAATGACATCTTATGTTTGCATTATTATTTAAAGGTGCCTGGAACTGCTGGAAAAACAGGAAGCCTGGGGAAGAAACCTGGTGAGTTGTATTCTGAGTGATATGAAATCAACAGTTGTAAAATATTTCTTATTCTTCCCTCTCTGTTATCATTGTACAAGTATAACTGTTTAAAGGGTCAGTCTATTGGTCTGTGTCTTTATCAGTTTTTAGGAAATATCGTACTGCTGCTATATATGACATCCCATTTCAATGCCTAGCATTCTTTCTGGGTGCTTCTCTAGATGGGACACGCTTACCAAGAAACTGTAGTTACTGTAGCTCCTGGTTTGTTTGGTTTTTGTGTGAGTGGTGTTTCTTTTTTAATCCAAAAACAAAATAACGTTTCTGTTGTCTCAGGCTATTTTCTGGCCATGCCCAGCACCAGTTGCAACCTTCGATCTACCCTTCCCTTTTCTTCCTCTATCTTGTAAAAATTTAAAGACCTATATTGCAGAATTCACACATCTTTAGACCAATCTGTAAGATCCTTGGAGCCCACAGTGCTGAGCTGGTTTTTTATTTGCTTCAGCACTGTGTTCTCAGTGCTTCTATAACAATTGGCCTTGAGATGACCTGCTATCAGGAAGTATACATCTAGTCAGTGTTGTACAATGTTCTTATTACAGTGCTACCTCGGGTTACGAAATTAATTCGTTCCGCCGCTCCGTTCGTAACCCGATATATTTCGCAACCCGAAAAGGCTTTCCGTTAGCGCTGGAAAGCCGCTAGCCGCGCTTTGCGTTTGAATTTCGCGCCGAAATAAATTTCGTAACCCGAAAAAAACATCGTATCCCGGAACAGTTTTTTCCAATCTAACTTTTTCGTAACCCGGAAATTTCGTAACGCGGTCAATTCGTATCCCGGGGTACCACTGTACTTTAAATTGAGAAGAGCAGCATGAAGAAAAAAGCACAAAAAGCTCTTGAGTGAGAAAAGCTCTTGATAAGCCAGGGAACAGGGGGCAAGTATAGATCAACATTTTGTCTAAACCACACTTGGCATCTATTAGAAAATTGTGCATAAAATGAACACTGTCTTAGTATAATAAATGAAAGCACAATAAATGTATGTTAAATTTAATGAATACTGTTACTTTTCAGAGTCTAGATTGATGAAAATATTTTTTTTCGTTTGACAGAGATTGCTCAAGTTATTGCTTCATACACAGCAACAGGTCCAGAGCAGCTTACACTTGCTCCCGGTCAACTAATACTTATCAGGAAGAAGAATCCTGGTGGATGGTGGGAAGGAGAACTACAAGTTAGTTACTGGTTTTGCCTCAAATCTTTTACTGATGTCCAAAGCAAATGAGGGCTAAATTAGCTACAGAAAATATTTATCTACATCAACTGTTTAAAAAAAAAAGATTCACCATCCAAAAGTAAAAATGTTTAAATCTATTCTGGATATGGCAGGTGGAACAATCCACTACCTTTGGGTTTTACCCCATGCTCCAACTGCAAGGCAGGAGTCAACATTCTTTTCGTTTATTCCATTTAGATTCCTCTCCCCTTCTCCATCAGTTTTTATTTACCTGCCCTGCTGACTGGATGTGGGCAACCCTTCTCCAATAGATTCTCTAATAAATAGATAATA
>NC_056524.1:66235336-66236305 GCF_019175285.1 Sceloporus undulatus
AAATAGATGAAATGGAAAGTTGTAAGAGGGACGATAATAAGACTGGAAAAAATACATAAACGAAATGATGCATCAGATCCAGAGACAAATAGATGAAATGGAAAGTTGTAAGAGGGACGATAATAAGACTGGAAAAAATACATAAACGAAATGATGCATCAGATCCAGAGACAAAGGGACTCAAAGAAAAGGTTTTCAATAACCAAATCCACCCAGATGACCACTGTCCAGCAAGTCTCTGTGGAATGAAAAACCAACATTTATACTTTGCCCGGAAACTAATTGACAGCCAGTGGAGTGATTTTAAGTTTGGTGTAATATGATCCACTCCTGGATGTACCAGTAATCAATCTAGCTGCCAAATTCTGGACCAGTTGGAGTTTCCGGACTTGATACAAAGGTAGCTCAATGTAGAGCACATCCATTCTATTGGAAACGCCCTATTGACTATTTGGAATAAATATAAGAAACAACTGTACATGCATTTTCCCAGATGGATATCCTCGTTGGAAGCATTTCATAAGAGAGAGAAAAATCTAACCAAAGACAAGAGAAGAATTAATGCAGATGGACCTCCAGATTAATCGGTTTAAATATTGGCAAAACAGAGAAGACTGGAAAAGGGATACACTTAGAGATGGTATAGAAAGTAAAGAGACAGAATTTGATAAAATCATTAAAGGAACTAGGACAAAATTAATTTTAAAAATCTACAAATTCTTGTTGAGTATGGGAATGATAGAAGAAACAGGTAAAACAAACATGATAAGATGGTGCCAGAATATTGGAAGAGTAATTCCTATGATTAGCTGGGAGAACGTATGAAAAAGGAACTTAAATGTAACAATCTAAGAGAGAACTATTATAAACTGTTCTTCAGATGGTATGTGTCCCCAACAAGGATTGCCAAAATTGCTAAACAACTCATATTGCTGGAAATGTAATCAGAAAGGAGGCTCTTTATACCAC
>NC_056524.1:66236315-66260950 GCF_019175285.1 Sceloporus undulatus
CTTTGGTGGCAGTGTAGTAAAGTTAAAAAATTCTGGAAACTGATACATAGAAATATAACACTTACACTGGGGAAAAATATTCCTTTGATTCCTGAATTATTTTTGTTAAATATTACTGATGCAATATCTGATAATTTGGTCCAGGATGAACTGAGTGTTTTGTATATGATTTCTGCTGCCTGATTGACATTTGCTAAATATTGGAAATCCAGTACTGTCCCAACAATAGAAGAATGGAATTTGAAATTGAATGAACTAGCCACTTTTGATATGATTTCAATGTCTAAAAATGACAGAACTTTACAACAATATGAAGAAAAATGGAAAGGGGCATCAATACTATGAGAAAATAAGAGTAATGGCTAAAATAATGAAATAGGAATTAATGTTTTGTTTGTTAGGTATGTAACTATGTGGTTATTCCAATAAAGCAAAAATAAAATATAATATAGAGCACATTGCAGAAGTCCAGCCTTGAGGTTACCAGCACCTGCACTGCCATCTTTAGGTCCTCCAGGAAGGGGCACAGTTGGCATATCAGCCAAATATGATAACAGGCACTCCTGACCATCACATCTATCTGAGCATACATTTGGAGGGACAGATCCAGGAGCACTCCCAAATTTTCAGAGGGAGTGTGACACCATCTAGAACTGGTTGATACACCTGCAGCCTCAGATTAGGACCCTTGATAGTAAGGACCACTGTCTTATCTGGATTCAGTTTCAATTTGTTTTTCTTCATCCAGTCCATTACCTCTTTCAAGCATTCATTCAGAAGAAATATACGGTCCTTAGTGAAACTGTTTTTGTAGGCATGGAGAAATATATTTGGATGTCATAAAGATACTGATAGCATCCCACTCCATGCCTCCAAATGCTCTTTCCCAGCTGTTTCACATAGCATTGGGGACAGTATGGCACCTTGTGGTATGCCATATGTTCCTTTTTTGAGGAGCAGTTCTCCCTAAGCACCACCATCTGGAACCTACCTGGGAGGTAGGACTGGAACAATTGCAACACAGTACCCTTGATTCTCAACCTCCTCAAGTGTCCCAGAAGGATACTATGGTTGATGGTATCAAACTCTTCTGAGAGGTCTCAGGGCACCAGCAGGGACACACTTCCCCATCAGTGCTGAAGTGAAGATCATCCACTAAGGCGACCACAGCAGTCTCAACTCTGTATCCTGCTCTGAAGCCAGTTTGAAATGGATCAAGGAAGCGTACATCAGCTAAGACCACCAGGGGTTCAAAGGCCACTGCCTTCTCAATCACCTTGCCCCCAAAAAGGAACGTTTGTTCTTGGTTTGTAATTATTAAGCTCCAGAGGATCCAGGGAGGGCTTTTTCAGCAGTGGTTTAACGACTGCCTCTTTTAAACAGGATGGAAAGTTCCTTCCCTGAGAGATACTTTGATGGTATTTTGTATTTGAAGCCCAATTGCATCTCCTCCCTGGATGGCCAGCCAAGAGGGACATGAATGAAGAAACCATGTTGTCTTCCGTACTTGACACAGCGCCTTGTCCATGTCAACAATACTCACCAATTGAAACTGATTTAGTGTAACCCCACTCACGGAGTCACTGGACACCTGAAGCCTGAATGCACACAGCAACAACATCATTGCAGAGTGAGACAGTTGCCTTCTGGATGCTTCACAAGCTACATGTTATCTTCCACAGCTTAGAGAAAGTAGATATACCATTGACAATATTGCTGGTTTCTCATTTTAAAACAACTCACCTCTGAGAAAGAAGTGGTTTTAGATTTAAGAATAAAATAGGTAAGAGGAGATAAGTTAAAACTGTTTTAACATGGATGATGAGAGTTACAGTTCAGCAAGATCTGGGAGGCTGCACATTATCCTCAACATGATTTGTGTGCAAGAACATAAAGAAAATTGATGGTCTCCTCCCTTTGCACAGTGAACTTTAGATTTAAGCCCCCTTATCTCAGCAAGCTCAGAACGCTTCATTGTGTCTATGAAATCACTCAGCCCTTTTCTAATATTTTAAATACAGATTTTAAACCAAGATGCTCCTAATTACTAAGAATATATTCACAGATAGATTTCTATCCATCATTTTCTCATTAGGCTCGTGGGAAAAAACGGCAGATTGGATGGTTTCCTGCTAACTATGTGAAACTCTTAAGCCCTGGTACTAGTAAAACTACACCAACTGAGCCACCTAAAACAACAGCATTACCTTCAGGTAAGTATGCTGGGATGTTCCATGATACATTTCTGTCTGACTTGCATTAGGGGTTTACAAACTGTCTCTAAAAAGGGAGCTCTTTTCATATATATTTGTCTGTTAACTGAATTTTTTATTTCAGCAATAAGTTCTTATGGTCCACTTAGGCCCAAAACACACTGCAGAAATAATCTAGTTTGAGACTACTGACCCAGTGCTAGGGAATCCTGGGAATTGTAGTTTATTGTGGCGCCAGAGCTCTCTGACAGAGAAGGCTAAATGTCTCACAAAACTACAGTTCCCAGAATTCCCTAGCATTGATCCAGGGAAGTTAAAGCAGTCTCAAACTGGATGATTCCTGCAATGTGTTTTAGACCTTAGTTATGAAACACACTGTGTTACAGAGAATAGTCAGTCATTCAGATTATGTACAGTGTAGGCTAGGCCTCTGGGGTTTGAGAGTCTTGTTGTGTGACTGGAAAGTGTGCCTTAGAATAGTATAACAAATGCTCATCTTCTCCCATCTTCTTCATCATCTTAACATCCTCAGTTGCCCAAGTTGCAACACAAGCTGGCCATTAAAACATGCAGTATTTTTTCTCCACCATTTAGTAAGCCCACCATTCCATTACTATAAAGGTAGTTTATGAGTTAGTTACACTGCAGAAGCTATCCCTCAGTCATTTGTTGAGGGATATTGCTGTTGATTCCAACCCCTCTCTCCTTAGTTTTAAGTTTCCTGCCTTGCCAAATACAGTAGTCAAGCATTAAGCCTCCTCTCCTTTCAGTTAACTAGAAAATAAGCTAATGTTAAGAAGTAGGCAAGTATGGTATCAGAAATAAGCCTTAAGAAATTGAAACAACATGAAATGGAGGATGCAGCTGTCAGTGGGCAAAGATAGGGAATCTGTAGCCCTCCTGATGTTGGCCTACAATTCATGTCAACCTGGCCAATATAATGGTGAGGGATGATGGAAATTGAGTTTACCCAGTTATTTAAAAATTCAGATGCTGATTTAAAATCTTTTGATTAATTAGATCTGGATAATACAAAAACAGATTAGCATCTCCAATGAGTAAGTATGTTTTCAAAGAAATTACTGCACCTCCTTGTTATTTCTTTATAAAATAATAGATCTTTATTTTTATACTGCTTTTCCTGGGAGATCAAAGCAGTTCACAGGCAAATATAGATGTACAACACATCGTATTACAGCATAAAATATAGTAAAAAAAATTCCACTAAAAACCTCATATAAAGACATCCTATAAAAACGAATTAAAAACTCAATCTCACATTTTACAATCTCATAATTACAAATTATCATCACAAATACTCATAACATTGGAGGATGATGGGGTAGGAGGATAATTATCTCTATGAAGGATCAGGGGGATATGCCAAGCGGAATAGGTGAGTCTTCAACGCTTTCTTAAAAACTTCCAAGGAAGAGCTGAGACAAATCTCCTCAGGGAGTCCATTCCAACATGCAGGAGGAACAACAGATGTAAATGCTCGTTGGTGAGTTACAGACAGTCTCACCCTAGGATATTCCAATAGATATTTGCCTGTTGTTCTGAGTGTGCAGGGCAGATTATGTAGGGAGAGGCGCTCCCTCAAGTAACTTGGGCCCAAGCCATGTAGGACTTTATAGGTAATAACCAACACTTTGACATAACATTTTAAAGTGTAGCTATCCTAATTAGTATTAGAGGCTGCCTTACACCTCAGAGATGCACCAAGAATCGAGTTATTTGATGTGACCTAAGCTGGTGTTGCATTAACAGAAGTCATTATTTATCCCATACTTAAAACATTTATAATGTTTAAATGCAAGAACTACCTAGCACAGAGAAGTAGGAAAAAGCAGTTCATGATCATGTTAGCACCAGAAAAGCCTTATGACCTTGAGACTAAGGATTGTGAGGCAGGATCAGCATGGTGCATCAGAGGCTCTTGCCTTCCAAATTCAGTTTCACATCAGATGTAATGCTGTATGCTCACTGTAAGAACATGTTATCTCCTATCCATTTTTAAAAAAAAAAGAAAAACATAGTCCATTTTTGAAAATGTTAAATCTTAAATCTCAAAAGTTGTCTATTGTTTTCCAGTGTGCCAAGTAATTGGTATGTATGACTACATTGCACAGAATGATGATGAACTAGCATTCAACAAAGGCCAGATCATAAATGTCCTCAATAAAGAAGACCCTGACTGGTGGAAAGGAGAAGTGAATGGACAAGTGGGTCTCTTCCCATCCAACTATGTGAAACTAACAACAGATATGGACCCAAGCCAGCAATGTAAGTGACAACTTTTGTCAGAAGTTGCTGAAATAATACTTATTTAAAAACAAACAAACAAACAAACATGCAGCATTGCTGTGATTCTGCTGTGTTTTGCAGAACTTGGAACTTGGCCACTGCTATATATTTATCTAACTCTCTTTGAAGACCTTCTATATTGCAAGCCTAAATTTGTGTTGGTTTTTAGTTCCATTCCCCTTGTAGCATGTGACCTTTATCATTTTTGCACCACGCTGTTTACATACCAGGCTCATTTTCCTAGCTTGAATTTTGCTCATTGTTTTGTTTTGCTTATGTGTTGTTTTCCTCCTTTTTCTAGGAATCATATGTTGTCCATCCCCCACTCAGGCTTGAAAGTCCTCAAAGAGACCCACTATCCCATATCACTGTCCAGAGGGATGCTGGGAGATGCAGCCTTGATCATGTGACTTCCAGCATGATCATCTACTGCCTTCTGAGTAGAAGAACACACTGCAGAGCAGTTTACCTCATTTTGCATTAGTTGCATGTAATCACAATGTTTTTATTTAATATCTACAGATATAGAAGCAAAATTACAAAAAAGACAAAAAAACACAGGATAGTGGGTCCTTTTGTGGCTTTCATAGTTACCCACCTATTTCTCCACCTTGACACAGGTGCTTTCAATAGTATAAATATTTTTAAATGCCTATTTTAGCCTTTTAAAGAAAATTAAGTATTTGTCATTGCAATTTTGTTATTGCAAAAAGACCCACTATCAAGGAATGCTGCATGTGTTATTAAAATTGTTCCAAATGTCCAAAAATCTGAGGCTTGTATTCTCACTTTTTCATTTGTCCAATGTTGTTGCTGTCTGTCTTTTTTTTTTCTTTGTGTACTACTAAAAGAACAGGATTTATGTACTACTAAAACTGGTTTAAAGGAAATTAAAATGTGCTCAATTACAAGTTCAGCTGAGGTATTTTGTTTGTTGTACTGTTATATGTTGGATGTTCTTGTAGAGTGTATGTGTGTGTGTATGTGTGTAAATACATCATGGACATGAAATTAATTTCCTTCCATGTGCAAGAAAGAATATTCATGTATAATACAGTTATTTCCATTATGTTATATTTTGCACACTTATTTGTAACTACATATAGTAAGCACCTTTTTGTTCTATGTCTCAGATTTGTTTTGTTTTTCATATAAAATCAAAAGAATACAAGAATTATATGTTTCTTGAGAATTAATGTTTTTTCAGGTTAAGTAAACTTTTATCATCACAGTTACTTTAGTGACTATGGAACAGCATCCTTGAGCAAATAATTATCTTATCTTGACAAAAAGAATGTATAGAAATATCTTCCTGCAATTAATTTCCAATGTTTACATTTTTTAAAAACTAGACTGTGGAATTTATACACGTAATATGAAATGGAGGTTACAGTCAAATTTTATGTAGATATGTTGTAGTCAAAGCTATGTTTGTCTTTCATATATTAGTTATAAGCTCTTAATTAAATACCTAGTGCGGCCAGCACATAGGAGAAAAAGCCCTATGCCTCAAGCACAATATAGCATCTCTACTAATACCTTTAACATTTTATCTCGTTTATGTATTCTGTTTCTAAATTTCATGCTGGCAGTGTTGTAGACTTCCTTTTATCTCTGTTCTTATGGTGCAAAGAACAAGTGAAGCTCCTTATTCAGTTGCACTTCAGTATTTTCTTTGATATGAATGTAAAATATATAAATATATAAAACCTTCAGCTTTAACAACTGTAATACAGCCTTTACAATTAGCTACATGTATAGATAATTAAATTCTTCATATAAAAGCTAGACTAAACGTCTCTTGTGTTGTTACTGTGTACATATGGAATTTAGCAAGTGACACTACAAGGAAATAGCCTAAACTCCAAATTTCACTACTGAAAGTCATCAGCATTTATCCTGTTTAACATTCAAGGGGAGGCTGATCCCAGTTGTCAGTGTTTCCTTAATGCCAATTTTAACACATGTTATGTAAAAGAGTTGCTTTTTTATTAATCTAATTCTCTATCAGGTCACTTGGTCATTTTGTATCTCTGTTTTGCTTCCAATGGAGGGTCTTTCTCCAGAAACATGCTATTGATAGACTGAAAAGCACTGCACTTTTGTACTATTATGTAGAGGACCAGCAATTTTTCCCCAGTGTGCCTGAGACTAATGCCATATTTGTACATGTTGGGTACAGTTGTTCCTTTCTTTTCTGGAAATTCACCAAGGATCGGCACTTTGAATAGCGCTTAGAGTATTCCCTTATGATGCCCAAATTCTGTTCTTTATGTGAAAAGAATTGCATAATTGCCTGAATCTAGCATGGTGTTTACATATTGAATAGATGTGGGGAAACTTTGCTTCTCTAGATGTTTTGGCTCATAATTTCCATAATCTCCACCTAATATGAGCAAAACTGAGCCAAAAGACTAAAGTTTTCCCATACTAAGTCTAGAATGAAACTTACAGCCGGTGCAGACCGGCACTAAAAGCTGCCTTGTGGGGGTGTGGCATACACATGATGCATGCTCTGATGCTACCGTGACACCACCTGGAAGCCACTCGCCTGCCCACACATGGGCTGGCTTCATGGTGCTCCGGCGGTGTGGTGTTTAGACGCCGGATCTGGGCCACAGTGTGTGGTTTCCATGGCCCAGATCTGGTGATCAAAGGGACAGTATCAAGCCTTGCCTTTAGAACTGCCTGTACCGGCCCTTAGTTTCCTAAAATCCATTTAGCTAATGTAAGTTTGTTGTCACGTGGGTTTGTATTTTTGCAGCAGTCTTATCTATAAATGTGAATTCTACTGTGTACAAAATAAGAACATTAATTCCAAAGGCACATAGACATGTAAATGCTTTAACAAATAAATATATTGGTAGTTGAAATAAATTTTGTAAGCCCATTACAGAATCAGTCTCTGAAAGTTTAATCTAGTGAGTGCTAAGATGTTATGCTCTGTTTTACAAGTAGCAGCTTGACACTTTGCACTTGGAAAACATTAAAGCCTGATCTACAGCAACTTGAAATAAACTAAGATAACTTGGCAACTTATATCAGGCTGCCAAAAGACTGAAATGGAATAACAATCCCAGATACAAATTGGAATAAATTCTTTTGGGTTCAGTTAAGCAGCCACCAATGTTAATGGGTTCACATGAAATGTTATTGTATTGAGGTACCTCAACTTGGCCAATAGGGACTTCAAACTCATTGCTAAGCTTAAGCCTTCTTCCATGTGCTATGGGTCCCTCCACCCCTTTCCAATGTGAAGACTTGAGATTTTGTTTGCAGGTGAAAAGGACACTTGAAAGATGCAGAAATAGCATGTTGAGATTCCTTTATGATTCCCACAATATCTTACTTTATACTCTACACTCTTACGGACTCGCATAGTCCTTCTATTCATCACTCAAAAGTACCTCAGTAGACAATAAAATAACTTTTTAATCAGTTTTCTGGCTTGTCACTTTATCCTACAGTAGCCTATGGCTGACAGAATATTGGGACTTGCTACGTTAAGCAACCTGATAAACCAGGAAAGTACCAGATATCCAGGAGAAACCATTTTCTCTGATGAGCTACAGCAGTTAAGCTTTTTTCCTATTGTGGGATGTATTCCTTAAGAGGTACTCAATCACAGAGTCATAGAGTTGGAAGAGACCACAAGGGCTATCCAGTTCCAGCCCCTGCCAAGCAGGAACACACAATCAAAGCACTCCTGACAGATAGCCATTCAATCTCTGTTCCAAAGAAAGAGACTCCACCGTACTTGGAGGCAGTGTTTCCAACGGGACTTCATGCTGGCAGCAAAACAGGGCTGAAGCCAGTGCAGATATGGCCAGAGGCAAAAACAACAGATTGCTCTTTTAGCAGCTTTAACAAGCTATTTGCATAGGACCTTTGAAGTTTGGCTGAGAGTCTCATGTAGCCTAGGCTCCATGCCTTGTTTCTGTTAAGGATTTAAAATATACAAATAAAAATTCCAGAGAAAAATACAATAATTACTATAAAGCAGGGTGGTCCACTAGCAGCCCTAATCCTAGTTTGAAAAGCCATCTGCAAGCCATCAGTTCAGATGTCTGGCAAATACATTCTTTAGCTGTCCACTGAAGAGAAGGGAGTAGGCAGAGAGAAAATGAGAGGAAAGAAAGAGATTCAAGGCAGAAGAAAAGAGGTGATACTTTTGCTGGGGATATTTATTTATTTATTTTATTTCTATCCTGCCTTTCTCCCCAAAGGGACCCAAGGCGGCTCACAATAACAATTTTAAAAACATGTTCCAATAATTTTTTTAAAAAAAAACATCAGCTAAAACATTACAAATATTAAAAACACAATAAAAGCACAAAACTCATCTCATATAAAGCCCATCCCATAACTAAACATTAAAAGCCTGCCTGAACAGAGCTGTTTTTACCTGCCGACAAAAGGCCAGCAAGAAGGGGGCCAGCCTTGCTTCTCATGGAAGGGCATTTTAGAGGGCAGGAGCAGCCACCGAGAAGGCTCGCTCTCGTGTCCTTACCAGGTGAGCCTGTGATGGTGGAGGGACTGAAAGAAAGCTTTACCTGGAAGATCTCAGCACTCTAGCAGGTTTGTATGGAGAGATACAGTCTCAAATAATCTGGACCTAAGCTGTGTAGGGTTTTATAAATCATAACTACCACTTTGAATTGTGCCCAGAAATGAACTGGTAGCCAGTGAAGCTGTTTCAGCAAGGGAGTTATGTGATCCCTATAACTGGCCCCAGTCAGAGACAGCTTCCTTGGAATCAGATGGAATTGAGAGAGAGAGTTGGGTATCATCAGCATACCCAAAATGCCGGATGACCTCTCTCAGCGGTTTCATGTAGATGTTGAATAACATGGGGGACAAAACGGAACCCAGTGGGACTTTTTGTGGGACCAACACCACCTTTTGAGTTCACCCCTCCAAGAAGGACCAGAACCACTTCATAACAGTGCCCCTAAGTGCCATCCCAGAGAGGTGATTCAGAAGGATACCATAGTCGATGGTATCAAAAGCCAGTGAGAGATCTAGCAGGACCAGCAGGGACATACTGCCTCAGTCCAGTTCCTGGCAGATGTTATCCACCAAGGTGACCAAAGCTGTCTCTGTCCCATAGCCAGGTCTGAAGCCAGATTGACATGGATCTAGAAAATCCATTTCATCTAGAAACTCCTGTATGAAACAGATTAACAGACTGAACAGATTATGTTCTGTGTTTGCAAATTACATTTATGAACCTCTCCCCCCCCCCCCATTGTATGTTACGTGATAATGGTAGTATTAAAAGATTTTTTGAGAATTCCAGCTAAGTATCCTAGTTCCAGTTACATCACACCCACATAGACCAGTCATGAATGCAAGGAAATTTTAAGGGGAGAAAGAGTGTTCAGAAGCTGCATATGATCAAAGTAGGAAACTGGGTGACCTTAGACTAGTCACATACTCTCAGCCTCAGGATCACATTGGCAAACCCACCTCTAATGAAACTTGCCAAGAAAAAAACCCATGATAGAGGTCCCATAAGTCAAACAACTTGGACACACAACAGCAGCAACACAGATTAGTGAATGAGCTGCTAGACCTGAAGAGACAGTATGAAATATCCCTGGTCTTTGCTTGACAATTTTATGACTTCTTCGCCCTCTGTTTTCCAATAAAGTATCATTTTATTCTGAGTTATATGAGATCTCATTGGACCATAATGCTAATTCATTTTTTTCTAAAGTGTAATCTTTGCTTAATCCTAGATTTATAATCAGTATGATGAAACAGAAGAGTAAAGTAGTCAATTTTCTTCCAGTAGGCATCAGATGTTTCCCTGGTGAAGTATTTAATTGTACTAATTTTGTAAGTGATGGGAAGCCATCATAAGGAAAACTTTTTTATTTACGGTAATTCTGTGGGCTATATCTTTCTGAGCTGGAACCTCAGTGTTCTGATAGTTGGTTGTTGTGTGCCTTCAAGTCGTTTCTGACGTATGACAACCCTAAGGGTTTACTAGGCAAATTTCTTCAGAGGGAGGTTGTCATTGCCATCCTCTAAGGCTGAGAGAATGTGACTTGCCCAAGGTCATCAGTGGGTTACATGGCTGAACAAAGATTTGAACCCTGGCCTCCAGAGTCATAGTCCAACAATCAAACCACTCTACCACACTGGCTGTGATGTGTGTGTGTGTACGCACACAGGCAAATACATATAATTCTGAACCTTATAGGTCCATTAGTCTCATCAATATTCAGGCAAAACTTTACAATTTATTTTTTTTAAAGATTTGTGATGTGACCTGAGCCTCAGGTACTTTTCCACTGAAGAAAAGCGAAGATTCAGAGATGGCTACTCTTCACCTCCCCTACATGTTTTCTATTAGTAAATTTAATCTAAGAATATAGAAAATTTCTCTCTGCAGCTTTTGAAGGTGATAGAGAAATAACACAGAGATGCTTTCTGAAATAAATATTGACTACATATTATTGGCAATGACTGAGATCCTATACTAAATATAATGCATTTATTCAGATATTTCTTTGATGATGGATAGTGTCTTTCACAGGGCTGCCATTAAGTTTTATTATCTACCTAGAGGATGAAAAGTGATGGTATGCACACTTGCTTGCTTTTTTGTTTATAAATAATATTACTAAATTAATTAGAGCTATCTTCTTGGCCATTTTATTACTATTATTTCTGTCCAGTATTCTAGTAGTATAACACCATTTTAACCCTCCCCCAGCTGCTGTTTCAGTCTTTGTATTGTTATTTTTATGTGGCTGAAATTATTCTCCTGTAGCTGGGGGTACGGATGAAAAAACCATCTAGATCAGGTTTGTCCAAAGCTATAAATGGTTGGGCACAACCTTGAACATTTTAGTAATTTAGCTACACAGTTGGTATATGTTATTGAAGTTTCCTATTTTATGGATCAATGAAATCCATGAACTATTAAGATAATAAATATACAAAATTAAAATTGAAATTGAATAGGGGCTCCACAATTCCTAAAAGCCATAGCCAGCATAGCCACTGGTAAGGGCTTCTGGGAGTTGGAAGTTCCACAACAGATTAATCTTCCCTGGTTGCAAACCACCAACAAGAAGATGGTGAACAAATGAAAAAAGTGGCAAAGTCCACTTCGGGATGTGGGACAAGTTTTAACCTTATAGATTCTGAGAAGGCCCTTGTGGTGACAGGGTGAGATACCTGGAAGCCTCTTCTGGGTTGATCATCATCATTAGTCAGTTTATATGGCTTTCAACCATATGTAGTTATGATTTTTGCCTCTTTTATTCCATAAAACTTCAAATCCAAAATTTCATATTTTGCAGATGTTACAACAGATGTCAATATCATGATCTGAAAATTCAGATCTCACTTGTGAAAATTCTGGGATCCCTGAGTTTACATTTTGTGGCTTCAGAGTTTTTGCAAACCTGAGCGGATAACAAGGTCCCACTGTATCTTATGATTTGAGTTGGATGGTCTCTGAAAAATCAAATGTGTGGTCCCATGATGCACTTGAAGAATTATATTCCAGAACAATGTATAAATATACCTTCAAAAATTCATGGATTTTTATATTGAAAATATTTATATTGTAGTTTTGCAAAAACAAGTGTGACACATAATGTAAAAATAAAATGAAAGAAAAAATGTGTGCACATGTACATCTTTAGGGATGCAGTTCTATGCTAATTTTTTTCTCAAAGGAAGCAACAAATACTTTTAGTGATTTTCTTTTCACTGTAAGAAAGATTTCAAAACCTGTGCCATTTTCAAATACTATTCACATTTCTTCTGTACAGAAAATGCTGTTTTCTGTGCAAAACCTATGTATGAATTTTGCAGAGAATACCTCCTGAACTGTGAAGATTCTCATCAATTGAGGATTCTCTTCACCTGTGTTTTGTGCCACTCAAGCCCATTTTGATCATTTAAAAATATTTTTAATATTCTTTCCATCCATAATCTATATGCATATGTATGCCATGACTGAAATCCCATGGGCAGAAGGGGAAAAGTCTAAAAAGCCATTTCAGAGGAAAAGCATACGGAAGGAGCCACACCTCTGGGTCTTTGTTAGGTTACACATTAATGCTTAGAATTAGCATTTACCTGAACCGATGAACTCCCATTTGCAGAAGCTGCCACTGCCTAGTTTCAAGGATCTCCACCTTTAGGACTTCATTCCACAATGTCTCCCAATCTGGTATGTAGATTTTCACAGAGTTTAAGGAGCTGCACTTACCTACATTTGATCTAACTTCAAATTACTCCCCTTGTCTAATAGTGTTACTGTCCCATTCAGTGTCATCCCTGATTTACAAAATTATGAAGCACAAACAGCTGGGTATTAGATATCTATCTGCTTGTTTCCTGGACATGGTGGTCTTCTGAGGTGTGCTTGCCTCCATGTTCCCATAGAAGAAATCACAAATAAAAGCTTATAGAGTTTCTTTGGAGAACCTAAATTTAGTCATTCCCAGAGCTAACTCATTGAATCCAATGGGTTTTTAGCTAGTCATAACCAGGGGGTGGAATTGTGCAGGCCTTCAGGTGTTGTCAGACTGCGGTTTTCAACAGCTCTAGCCAGCATAATCAGTAGTAAGGAATATTGGGAGTTGCAGGTCAACAACATCTGGAGGGCTTCACAATCCTCACCCCTGGCCTTAATTAACCACTGATGTCAGTGGGTCTGGATCCTCCTGTGTTGAGTAGAGCACAGCAGTGCATCACTCTCCACTGCTTGTATTAAATACTCATTCCCAACCAAACACATTATTCTCTTCCTTTTCCTGTTGTCTTTCTATTATTTTTGGTGGTAAGCTCTTTGGGAACAATGATTTGACTGTATTGACATTGCTGGCACAAAAAAATAATACTTCACCGTGTAATGACTGGCAGAAAGGCCAGGCAAGACACCTTATTTGGACAATACCTCAACAGGATAAAAGGTGCTTAGTAATGCAGTAAGATCAGAATCAGATTCAGATTGTCATTTTGCCCTACAGCCAAGGCAACTGGTTCCTTGTGTGATAATAGAGCTGCACCTGCACTGCAGAACTAATCCATTTAGATACCACTTTAAATGCCCTGGCTCAATGCTGTAGAATTCTGGGAACTGTAGTTTTGTGAGACATTTTGCCTTCTCTGTCAGAGAACTCTGGTACCACAACAAACTACAAATCCTATGATTCCATAGCAGTTAAAGTGGTGTCAAACTGGATTATTTTTGTAGTGCGAATGTAGCCTAGGTGAGGAAAATATTATACCATCAGGGTGCTGCTATCATGGGACATCAGTGGAGCTGGATTTATATTATGAGAATCAGATGTAGCCTGCTTATACCTCACTCTAGCAATGTTGGCATAGCATTCCTATCAGCTTCCAATGGAGAGCAAACAGAACATCAGCTATACTTTATGACAGAATTACAGTCTCTACAGTTTCCTGTCCTCAAGCTGATAATCTGTATATTTAGGATCATTCTTCTAGGGCATGCAGTGAAAATGTCATTCATAGGGCCTTGGGCAGTGTAAGATGACTGCACAAAGCAGTAGATCTTAGAAGGCATGGAACTGCAACCAGAACTGTGGGTGTGTCATGCAACTTGTCCTACACACACACACACCAGATAGCCTTTTCTTGTAGTGTGTTTTGGAAGATGCCATCTGATCACCAGTAACCAGGCTTTCTCTGTAGCAGTGCCTTGACTGGGAACTCCCTACTTAAACAAGTTGGGGTGACCCCATCTCTTTTTTGCTTCCAGTGGACAGCCAAAACAATGCCGTTCTGCATGGCATTCAGTGTTTGAAACTGCTATCTTAGCTGTTTCAAAACTGGTTTCTAGGATTGTTTTTAGACGGCTTTTAGGCCTTGTGGGCTGGGAGGTGATACAGAAATACCTAAAATAATAGATAAATAATAAAATGCCACTATTGATCTAATTAGCTTGTATACATAGAATGCAAAGGGGCACCATCTTGTCCTTTGTCTCAGGGAGCAAAATGTCTTGGACTAACCCTGATATTTTACCTTGTCTTAAAAGCTCCCTGTGTATGCATGCCATTTTAAAAATTATACTGAAATACATTATCTGTAGTTTAATTTTTAAAAAAATGCAGAAAAATTGGTGAAAATGTTATATCCAACAGCTAACTGCTATTAGCTTTAGTAGATGATTTAGATCCATAAAATGGGAGAGGCATTAGTACTTGATGTGATAGCACGTCATCTGTTCATTTTCACTTTTTTTTACAAGCAGGGATCCTCAGTCTTTGGATATTGCAAGCAAATCAGATGGGGGCAGGGGCAGCCTTAGAAAACTGAAATCATGTGAAAACAGGAACAACACAAAAATGCCTGATACATTTGAACAAAATAATAGTTTCTGATATTCTTTTGGGACTTTTTATTGGAAAGCTACCTTATATAGTTTATTCTACCAGTATACAGACAATCTACTTGAGCACCACACACACATCTGTGTTAAAGTCAGCAGTACAACATGAGAACTGCAACCTGAAATTATGGAATCCAGCTTGTGCAAAGAAGGGTCAACTTGCACAAAATTTTCCTTCGTGAAAGTAAGCCACTAGATGTTATTGGAACCAGCTGACAGAGTCAAAAATGTCATTCAGGGAAGAGTTGGATTCTGTAGTTCTGAAGAATATTTTCAGTAAAAAATTGTTATATGATTTCTATTCTGTCTAGTTCATGAGCCTAACAAGCACAAGAGTTTTAACCTTTTGCCCATGTTGCAATCCTAGATGAGAACTGTATTGCCAATAAAACAAATCAATCACTTTTAAGCAATAAAAATGGGAGCTGCAAGGGAGACTTTAGTTGGGACTGCCATGGGGGCAAGGAATTAAAGACCACTTACTCTTCATTTTAGGGGGACAATCCGGATCAGGTCATCTGTACTTAAGAAAAAAACAAAAAAGACAGAGCTGCTAGCTAAGTATACTTCATTTGACCCTAAATTTGTCAGCAGTTGTTTAAAAATGCTACTAAATTTAATCTGACTTGTTAGGCCTGCAATATTAAATTTAATCTGGCCTGGTAGGCCTGCAATATTTCAGCCATGGGCTTGGATTTTCCTCCATACAAAAACATATCTGTATATAAGATGCCAGGGCGGAGTACAATGAGACCTGAGCTTCAATAATTTAAAGAATTTTTTCCAAATAAATAAGAGATCCCACAAACTGAGTTTCCTGCTGTTCACTGCTAAAATAACCAAGAATTAACTAATCACCATCATGTGTTCTGTGAGGAATAATGTTAGTATTTTTGAAAGAGTGAATTTTGCTCCCATCCTTGTGTTTTCCAGGGTGTGCTGATTTGCACCTCCTAGACATGTTGACACCCACTGAAAGGAAACGGCAGGGGTACATCCATGAACTTATAGTTACAGAAGAAAACTATGTGAATGATTTGCAGTTGGTAACTGAGGTGAGCCTAATTATACATGTTCTATAAATGCCTTCGGTCTGTTTCTTCTTGCTGATATCATTGTAAATCTTGTTGTAGGTATGCTTTTCAAAATCATGAACTCTAGTGACTTCTACTGGACTGCATAAGAATTGCTGGGCTCATGTCCTTATGGAAGTCAAGTTGGCAATTACAAATATACATAACTTTAGCTATACCTTTTGTGGAGAGGGGCTATACAGGCTTTACCTAAGTGTAATTGAAATAGCTGTATGTAATTGCCTGCTCAAATGGATAAATGCAAGTTGCAATCGAAATCCCTATTATCCTGAGCCACTACATAATGTGGATGGTTTTAGTGGGCTTGAACAATGGTTTTGACCCATTTTTCTCATTAGTTGAAGTGTTTTGTTGAATGGCACTGTTTCAATGCCATATGTAAATTATGCAAGTTAGTTAAGTTATGCAGTAGGTAACTGCATTCAAACCCATGATGAGATTTTGAATATTACATTTTAAAACTAACGTGGCATATGATGGAGGGGGGAACCCCACTGAAAGTAATGGAAAACCTAGGAAAGGCCTTGGGAAGAATGCTGGAGTGTCCTGTCCCACAGTGGAAAATCATTAAGAGATCTTCTTGATCTGATGTATAAGCAAGAAGACCAGAAGAGAAGGGTAGAATGGGACATAACTCCCCTTAAGCCCCAGCAATGAAGAGTGGACAGGCACACCACATTTTTGGGATCAAGCAAACAACTGCACTGTTATGTTTACTATAACAGGACAGCTGAACTTTGCTGTTGGAGGAGTTAAATTCCTAAGATGCTTGGGGTGAGAAAGACTGAGAGAAGAATAAAATCTAAGCTCTAAATAGTGAACTCCTAACATATGATATTCATGAATTGTGAAGTGGGCCCTGATTTAGTTATGTGGAACTGGATTTATGGTAACAGACTTCCTATTTCCTCTTTCCACAGCACCCCCTCCATCGCTATTAAATATCTACTCAGAAGGTTAAGGATCTTGAGAACTATGGTGTCAGAGTAACAAGGGTGCTCCCCAAAATTGAGTGGTGGTACGGATCACTCTGGAGTTTAATTTTTGATCTCATATTGGAGCACACACCTCTCCCCTCAAAAACTCTACCCAAGACTCCCTATGCACTACAAACTTAAACTAAATTTGCAATATTCATGCTAAAATTATTTGTCATTATGTCAGTTATTCATTTCAGTATCCTGTATGGTAAATTATAAACGCTTTCAGGGAAACCATCAGGTAACTACCAAGGCATATGTTGCTTTTGCCAACATATGCCTAATAATTGTGATCATGATCCAGCTGAGGATAAGGGCACTAAGCCTCCACTGATCTGAATGGGTGAACTGAGCAAAGTTCTTTCTCATTGGAACCAATGATATTTTAAAGTGCTTGCCATTGGCTGTATTACATCCTGTCACATGTTCACAATGAGGCAGAAATTAAGTTTAGAAGAACTCTAATTTTTAGCTGAGTCTGCAAATGTAGTACAGTCACGATGGTTATTATGCATTCTGAACTGTGCACTTGAATCCACAGATCTTCCAGAAGCCACTGATGGACTCTGAGCTCTTGACTGAAAAAGAAGTGGCTATGATTTTTGTCAACTGGAAAGAATTGATTATGTGCAATATTAAACTACTGAAGTAAGTTATTTTTTTAAAAAATCAACAATAAAGTTTTGAGGTATGTTTGTCTTCCTTTTTCTTGGAAAAATATTGCGGGAAATAAAAGTCATGCTTTGTTTGTAAGCTATTATGCTCTAAAAATGTGTTTATGTTACCAACAGTTATGCTGTATAGCATTTTATGTTTACAATGAAATGCTATTCCCATCAACTAACATATCTTGCAATTTATTTTCTTATCAAATATTTCTTACAGATCTAGAATAATGAAACGGTGGGGGTTTCTCATGAACTATTTTAAAACCCATTATAGAATGAACAGTTCACACAGTGAGTGATTCACGACCGGTATGAGGGCAACCTCAAAACTGAGGATGGCGCAGCTTGCTGCTTCACAAAATCCTCTACATTAATAGAGTGCTGCTTTGTCTTTCCACAAGATCAGTTACAACAAAGGAGTTTATATTCAAATTCCTCCATTGACAAGTGGCTCTTTGATCCAGTTCTATGCCTAAGACTTGCCAATACCACAATAATCCACTTGGGAGTCAGAAGCATACATCATGGTTGGGAATCATATGGTCTTTAAGAAGTTTTGAATCACAGGTCTGAGCTGTCCAAGTCAGCTAAGCCACTGGTGAGGAATTCTGAGAATTACCATCCAACAATATTTGAAGAACCACATGATTCCCACCATGATGAAAGTTGAGGCTTTCATCAGCAAAATCAGAAGAGGTTAATTCTTGCTTCTTGGTGCAGCTTCTGCCTCCTCTGTCCTCCAAAATCTGATATGGAGGGTTGGAGAACCTTTCAGTTCAGAATGACAGATACATGGGTTTGCAGAGTAATTTTGGAATCTTCCTGTTCGATCATGGGAACCTTCCTGTTTCCATGACAGAAATATAAAATCAGTCAGAGTCTTCTATCAGTGAAGAACTGGTTGTACCCCAAATCTCTATTGCTTTTGTCTGGAAACCCAGGAGATTCTTATTAATTTAAATGCTTACCAGAATATCTCTGCCATATTTTCTTTTGTTTTCCACTTAGAGCACTGCGAGTTCGTAAGAAAATGTCAGGGGAGAGGATGCCAGTCAAAATGATAGGAGATATCCTGACAGCCCAGCTTCCACACATGCAGCCTTATATTCGTTTCTGTAGCTGTCAACTTAATGGGGCAGCCCTCATCCAACAGAAAACAGATGAAGTCTCTGAGTTCAAAGAATTTGTTAAAGTAAGAGAACATTAGTATTGATGATTTGTTCTGCTCAAAGCTTATTCAGCTCCTTTCATTTCCTTTTCTAAACGCATAAAACAAGGAACATAAATTATTTGGGACTACAATTGCCAGACTCTCTAGCCAGCATAGCTAATTTTCAAACCTTTTTCAAAGAGCACTCTTTTTATATAATGCAACAAATAACAATAGCAATTACATTTCTATACTGCTTATCAGTGCACTTACGCACTCCCTAAGCGGTTTACAAACTGTAAGCTAATTGCTCCCAACAATCTGGGTACTCATTTTAGCGACCTTGGAAGGATGTAAGCCTGAGTCAAGCTTGAGCCCTTTCGCTAGTATTAATCTCGCAACCTTATGGTTTGTGAGTGAGTGGCTGCAGCACAGGCATTTAACCACAGTGCTACCAGGGCTCTGTATTTTCAAAAATGACTTTTGAAAATCAGAGGAGATTCAAAAGCACTGTATAATTCTGCATTGGAGACTTTTATTATTTTTTTAAAAAAACATTTGAACATCTCAAGGAGCATGAGGGTCCTGTTTCATCAGATCCAGGATCCTGTTTCCAACAGCTGCTGGTTAGATGTTTCTTTAAAGCACAATAGTGGGAGCCTTAAGAGCTCATTGAATTGTAAGCTTACTAAAGAATTTTGCACTTAGCAGGCCAAGATTTTGTTTGCAGAGAACATAAATAAATGCAAGGACTATAATACTTTATCCCAATGCTTCTGTAGAGGGATGCTCATAAGATATAACAGAGCTTTGTCTCTTCCCCATCCCACAATAGAAATTCCATTTTTTTGGAAGTATTAGGAAAACTGTGCTATGTAAATCTTCTGTATTCTGTCTAACACTTCCCTCTCCACTTGTTTAAGGAATGCTGGTTTTCATTTTGCCATAATAGTCTGGTATGGTATGTACAGTTGCACTTGACCACATACATTGTGATGGACCAGGGCTCTCTTATACACACAGGGCAACCAGATGTCCTAACCATAAAGGAGAACAAGGCACCACAAAATGTAGAATATACAAGGAAATGTAGGACATTCCCAAATACAAACTAAAAATACTCATATCAAGATAAATTCAAGTTTTTTTATTGTGCTCAAAATGGAGGACATTTTGCAATTCCTCTTGGACAGAAGGTTGACATGTCCTGGAAGAGAGGACATCTAGTCACTCAGTATACACTATATGAGTGTGGAGGAAAGGATTACACCCAAGAATAGGAAGTAAAACCATGTCTCTCCCTCACGGTTCCCAAGCTGCTTTTCTTCTCTAACTTCTCTAAACGTGCACCTTTTGTTCAGTGCTGGGAAGGACTATGAAGAGGGGTGGCTTCCACATTGCACATATGAAATTACAACATTATTTGAAAAGCTCTGTTTTTAAATAAATAGTATCAAACAAGCAACCTGATACTATTTATTTTGATATTACTCATTGTGACACACAAGGAGGAGTAGGAGTTTGGAAAACTGAAGATATTAAACCTTGAATGATCTGTGCATTATAAGCAGTGTGTATCCAAAATAGCATGTGACATATTTGGAATACCATGTGGTATAGTCACAAGCCTAAAAACATAAGCATTTAAGTTGTAATGACTTAGTTAAGTTATAATGACTTAATCCCTTTCCCACTCTCAGGATGTGACTTTTACCTAAATGTAGATAATAAATGTGGGCTACAGTTTGCTTTTGGCATTTTGAAAATACACTGTTTGATGGTTTTTTGTACTCTTTTCCTATTTCAGAGGTTAGCTATGGATCCTCGCTGTAAAGGGATGCCACTGTCAAGCTTTCTTCTAAAACCTATGCAACGAGTAACACGATACCCTCTGATAATTAAAAATGTAAGTCTTTTGGCTAATGGGGCAATATGCAGAACTGCTGTCATTGAGAAGCTGGAATCAGAGGCCTAAATCTAATTCTCAGTCTTAACTGGAACAGACCCACTGGGTGACCAGATCTGCATAATTTATCATTCAGTAACTGATTCAGTAGATCTAGATGGGACTGGTAATTGGATAAAGTAGTGGCAAGGAAGATGCACCATGTTTTTGCTGAGGCTCATGCCTTTCACATGCTTCTGGATGTATGATTCTTCATTATTTGTTGTTTTTTTTCTCTTTCCTTTCCCCCCGCTTTGGGGGCTGCACAAGAGGCCTTGGCAGTTTGCACTCCTACTTTAAATAAACACAGGTACCCTGCAGGATTGTATAAAGCTCTTAGAAAACAACATGCAATTGGAGTCCCTCCTCTTCTTCTTTGGGACCTTTCACATTACATAATTGCTATGATTCCACTGTAACTGCCATGATGTCATCTTAGAAAATCCTGGGATTTGCAGTTTAGCATTGTCAGTCAGAGAATTCTAGTGCTTCACTAAACTAGAAATCCCAGAATTTTCAGACATGGCAGTTAAAGTGGAACCAGAGTGCTATAATTGTGTGTCTTACCTGCAGATCATTCCTGTCAAAGTGCCCTACCTGCTTCATGGCACAAGAGCACAAGTGATGACTCAGTTTCCGACTTCGTTAAATGATTGACTATGTAAGGTTTGGGAATTGTAAAAATAATGAATGTTCAGGTTATATAGGATCAATGCGAGGAAAATAAAAATGAGATTGCTTTGAAGAGAAGTACATTTTGTACCATTTCAACAATCAAGTGACAAGTGTTTCATTTTTTTTTTACTGGTTTAGGCCTAGATTTAATGAATTAAGTTATACTTTTCAATTTCATTTAAAGATATAGCATGTTAGTCTGGAAGATCAGTGTGCAAAGGCATCCTGTGGCATCTTTGAGACTAACTGAAGGTGCTACAAGATTCCTTTGCACACTGATTTTCAATTTTATGTATTTTTATATGGCTTTGCAGATTTAGCAAAAGTGCTTTAAAATGGAATAGATTTCTAATTTAAATGGAACTGAAGCAGTTTGTTTTCCTATAGATATTAGAAAACACTCCTGAAAACCACCCTGATCACAGCCATTTGAAACATGCCTTGGAGAAAGCAGAAGAACTGTGTTCACAAGTTAATGAAGGTGTTCGTGAGAAGGAAAATTCGGACAGATTAGAATGGATCCAGGCTCATGTTCAATGTGAAGGATTATCAGAGGTAAAGCTGAAATTCATAGAATCAGATTGTGTTTACTAAAAATCAACAAGAAAATAAAAGCAATGCTACTGAAGCAATGCTGATGAATTTCTGTACCTAAAGAGAGACTAATAAGTAAGCCTTGCAATTTGGCATTTTTCTCCTACATTTCATTGGGCGTAATTTCTTCAACTGCTAATTTCCTTCTCCCCTTCTTCCTAGATCCTTTTGCACTATCCATAATGTGTTGTTTTCTCTTCCTGAATAAACAGTTCTACAATACATGAAATCTCCAGCTTTTGTTCAGTCCATAACTTTCCCTCATAGTAGCAATGCATTCAACCAGTGTAGTAGCAACAGCAGAGTGTTTCTAGCAGGATAATTACAAACATTTCTACATGAACAGTGTTGAAAAAAATGACTTATCTCCAAAAATTTCTTCAAAAGTCAGAAAACAGAAACTCAAACAAGTCCTATTTGTGACTATAGAAAGATTAATCACTTCATATTAGTTAAATATGGTTTGAACTTTCTGGGATTTAGAAATTAGACATTCGAGAAAAGAATCCATGTGAGAAGGTTGCAACAAAATATCACACAGTGCCATTGAACATTATTTATTATTAACATATTGATCACTATCAATGTGCACTTTACAGTATAAATAAGAAAACAAGTCCATACCCCAAGGAACTCTAGGCTAAAATTCAGCATAGGTCATTGCATTTCCTTGTCACACAAAAGTGTAGTTTAGCACAACATGCACAAACAGCATGAGTCACAGCAGGCATCAACTTCATATTCTCTTTCCTTTTCTCCTTCTCTGCACTGCCAGGAAGACAAATTCAGAAGCTTTGGTTTTTGCATTCCCATAACCACCATGTGATGTGTTAAGTCAGGGGTAGGCAACCTGCGGCCCTGCTGGGCTGGGATGCGCGCCCGGAAAGGGCCTTGGGACGGCCCAGCCCGGTCCTGCCGCCCTGCCCGCTGGGGCCTTTGGCTCTTGAACGCCAGGGGGCTTGGAGGGGGCATTGTCCATAGATGCCTCAGAACCCTGCATTTATATTAACATTTTTAAAAATCAGCAATTTTTTTTTGCATGTCCCTCCACTTTTTAAAAAAAGTGTCCACCATTGAAAATCCTACATTTGTCCCGGTTTATTTATTTATTTAAATTTTTAAAAAAATATTTAATTATTTGTTTTTTGGCTTCGGCCCACCAGTTGTCTGAGAGACAGCAACCCAGCCCCCGGCTCAAAAAGATTGCCTTCCCCTGTGTTAAGTGGAGCAACTTGGGAGCTTATTGCATGGACAAAAAAACTGACTGCACCCCAACGAGATGCAGCTGGGTTGCGAGATGCATCCAGGAATTATTGCAAATAATTTGCTGCCGATGCTGCATCCTGGGTCCCAGGCACACTTCGAAGGCCACTTTTAAAGTCAGAAAACTCCCGGCTTTGAAAAGCGGCCTATGAAGGAGGCCTGAGACCCGGGATGCAGCCGGGCTGTGCTTGCCTGGTGGAATTGGCGGCAGATTATGTACAATAATTCCCTCCTGTATTCTGCAACCCAGCTGCATCCCATTAGGGTGCAGTCAGGGTTTCTTGTCCTTACTATAAGCTCCAAAATGTGATTACAATTAAATAATTATAATTGCCAAAGTAATTTTAAAACACACCAATTTCAAAACATGGCTTCTGATGTTGGCTTTTATAAAATAATCATATTTTCTGTTTTGGTTTGTGTTTGAAGCTGTGATGACATTAAATGAGAAGTAAAAGCTTTTAAGTGCTCCTCTTTGGTGACATTGGAGGAAATGGGGATGATGAGGGTATGAATCCAAGCATCACTTCAGCTTCTTCTTCATGATACATTAGCATGTCTAGTGTTGACAGCAGAGGGAAAAAGACCAGGCAGTAGCAACACTAGCTCAATGTATTTATGGCACTTATCTTTAATAACTCATTGTTTGTCTCTGTGGTGTTTGTGAGTTTATTATATGGGTTCTTCCAATTCATAGCCTTAACTGGAAAACTCAAAGATTGAGATGTTTTGGCAAGAAGTCCCTTCAGTATCCTCCGCACACTCTTCCTATGCACTTCCCTTTCAGCCAGGACAACAGCACCTAGAAATGTTCTCTCCAATGAGTCTCTAGTCATCAAAACCTAATTGGTTTATCTCTTTTTTTCTTATTTTTCTTCTTCCTCTTTTCCTCCCCATGTATTTTTCTTCTGTCGATTAACATTAGTTTTGTCTTATTATGTCTTGGGTCTTATGGCCTCAAATATGTTTTTCTGGAAATGGTCTACTTGCAGGAGTAAACTTCCATCTACTGATAGCCACCAATTGTACCTTTTGTGAGTGGAATTCACAATTTCACATTGTGAAATTCCGTCAGCACTACCATAGTTTCAGCAAACTAGCCTATTGGAATTGTTAATTGCCTCTTCATGATGAGTCTTCTAAGCCACCAGTCATTCCTGTGTTCTATCTGAGCTCTCTTGATCTATCTTTTTTTGCTGTTGATTCTGGTACATATTTGCCTTTGGAGCCAGACATCTCTGTAGATAGATGGATGTAGGGTCTCTCAAGGTCTTTCTTAGCTTACACTTCCTAGACCCTAATGGATGGTCTGACCCAAGTTTGTCCAGTGTTCCACCACTTCTTCCATTGTTTAAT
>NC_056524.1:66260960-66319764 GCF_019175285.1 Sceloporus undulatus
TTTTCAGTCCTTTTGTTCAATAAGATTTACCAGTCTATTTCAAACTCTTGCACGATGACAAACAGGAGCTGGCAAAGGTTTCCAGGCAACATATGACAGCAAAAAACAAAACAAAGTCCTTTCAGTCTTATGACAGACTACATATCTAAGGCTTTCAGGAGACATGCTTGATTCTGATTAGTGAACTAAACTAAATAAATTAGATGACATATAAAGGATCTGCCACTGACTGATGAGGGTTTGTTTCCAGAGCAGATAATATTTTAGATTGGGGTGAGCAAGTGTCTGAGGATAGAGGATTACATTGCCACTAATGGGGACTCCTTGCTGCATTTCACTGGATAAAAAATGATTTATTGCCTATCCTCAAATGCCCCAATGCCTCCTAGGGGATATGGGGACAATTTAGCCATGGTTTGACTTACTTTGGGCCATACTGGGGCCAGAAGAAGCCTTTTTTCCAATAAGAATTGATCAGGAAGTCAGCTTTCTCTTTTGGGCTTAAAACAGCTCAACAGGGAGGGAGGCAAAAAACACTAGAAAATCTCTCTCAGGGGCACTTTTGGCCAATTTCAAATTGAAGAGATCAGGGAATCATAAAAATGGTCCTAGGGAGTGTGTGATGCCCATGGGTCAGATTTTTTGTAGGGTTGTCAAAGTGAGAAATGGAGAGAGCCTCAGGTTGTGTGACAAGCAACATCAGCTGAAAATCCTTCATCTACAAACCAGTTAATGTGCCAGAAGACATGCCCAGTTTTCATTTTGGCAAACCTAGATTTTCTACTGATCCTGTTTTAGATCAAAGGCGGGAGTTTTGTAATGTGCTAATCTGCCCCAGTCTATTCCTGATGTATGCATTTTAGCCTGAAAATGGCCACTTGTGTTTCTTGAAAATTCCAAGGAGCACACAATTGGTAGTTGAAAGGGTAGTTTGTCCCCTAGACCTTTTTCAGCCCCAAATAGCTTCTCTTTTTGTGGCCCAGCAAAGTCAGGTGTGTATGAAAATGGAGCAGGTTTGTCCCTCTAGATGGTCTGTAGCTGCCCACCATTGCCCTAGAGACTGTGGGGCTTGACAGACGGGCAGGAAGGGATGGCGAGATGCCTCCCCTTTCTGCATCAGATCATTGCCATAGCAACCGCATGTCGCGGCAATGCTCTGCTCCCTCTTGGGGCCAAAAAAAGCTTCTGTAAGCAGCTTCCATCATGCACCATGATGACGCCCTTTCTGGCCAGTGCAGTTTGGGTGCTGTGCTACCCTTGCATCATCATGGCATGCCCCGTATGGACAGGAGCACACCAAGATGGTGCACGGGCAGCAAAAATAGGGCTGGGCATGTGTAACTGTTCAGCCCTATCTAGCCATACTTTCTGACCCAGGTTAGCACAAAGTGCCAGTCTGTACAGGTCCTTTGTTTAGAAGATGAAAGCTAGGATTTTGGCAATTAGTAGACTTCTTATACTAATGGAACAAAGTACAGTTCGCATGCTTAATATCCAGCTCATCTATCTCATGGTCTGCTCACCTGCTATCCTCTCAGGATTCACTGAGTTCTATGTTTTCACTTACAGCTTCCAAATTTAGGGATATCTCTATGTGTAACCAGCCTGATAGCACTGATACCTTTGAGTACTTGACAGCTGTACTGCTTGTTACCAGGCCTGTTTTGGAAAATAAAGTCTTTCTTCCTGTTTGGTAATGAATTGTACAGTACTAGCGGTGTGATTCCTCACTTCTTTCAATGTTGGTGTATATTTGTCCTACTCCTGCAGCCCAGCTCTTGCTGTACAAAATCTGATTGTTCTTTATTTCACTGCAAGATGGTAGCCTTGTGATGCAATCTCTTAAAGTTTCCATTTTGACATTTTATGAGCTGCTCCATTTCCATTTGCTATCACGTTATTGTTTTCTTGCACTCTTGCCAGGCTTATACAACCAGTTTCTAACTCTGTTTCTACCTGGAATATGTCAGTGTCCTTTGGCAAACTTATTGTGACACCATTCAGCTCCGTCCCATCAATCTCAAAGTGGCATTCCTCAAAACAGTCATGTCAGTGAGCTTTATGCCCTGAGAGCTGGTATCCCAAACTTTGTTTTTTGTAAGATCAGGATAGTTACGGGTTTGGATTTGGCCTTTCTCCAACCTTAATCAAGACCTTATCTTACATATATTTTACTTCATAGGTCTGACATTGCCTCTAGATGTTTTTCTTCCTTCATAGTTCACTATGCCATCACCTTTTATCTTGCCTGCACAGCACCATAACAAAAGATACCCAGGCTGTTAATATGTTATGAATCAGGTCCCCATTTCCAAACAAGAAATCTACCTACTGCCACTACCATCCACAACAATAATCACATTTGCTGCATTTGTCTCTGGAGTTCCTTTGCTAGGAACATGCCAAGCTTTGAAAAGGTCCCAGACTCTCAATTTTGTGGACTACATATTCTGTCTAGGTCTAATAACGTAGCCACAGTAATCCATGCACTGGTAACTTCCTGATTAGTCTACTGCACTGCATTATTTATGAGGCTGTCCTTGAAGATAAGTCAGAAGCTGCAGCTAGTGCAAAATGCAGTAGCTACATTACAGATCTGACACACCATCTAGAAAGCATATAATGTTGGTTTTAAAGGAATGGTATTAGTTGATGCTATACTTTGGTCTGGGGTGTGGCTAGAGTGGGATGAGGGCATTTTTCCTTGAGTCCCCAAATTCAAAACAATTCCTAGTATTGCAGAGAGTGAAACATTAAAATTTGTTCAGTCTTAGAATTTTTACAGTATATTTGCTATGCTCACATTCCTTTGGTAATTTTGTTTGCTCCTTTTCTTTGGATGCCTAAACTGTATCTCTAAATGCACAACTGAAGAGTTCAAAGATACAGCCGTGTTAGTCTGTCAAATCAATATGTAGAGAGATCTTGTAGTACATTTGAGACTAATGGAAAGAAAGAAGTTGACAGTATGAGCTTTCGTACACTTAAGTCTACAAAATGCATCTGAGGAAGTAGACTTAAGTCTACAAAACCTCAAGCTGCCAACTTCTTTCTTTCAGTTAGTCTCAAAGATGCTACAAGATCTCTCTACATACTTTTAAATTACTGCAATGCTAGGAATTTGGTGATGGAAGAAAGATTTCATTCAGAGGGTAGAATTCTTATTTGGAGGGAACAGTGCTTTCACACACACACACACACCCACAGCTACAGTTCTGTTTCTGGACCAAATTCACAGTGCTGCTAGAAATATTTTAAAGCTCTAAATTGCTTTGAAACTTGTTGAAACACCACTTCCTATATATGCCTGCCCAAAGATTAAAGTCTGCCAAATCATTGTTTTTCTGTATCCCCAGTCATGGCAGTACACTGTAGGAGTCCACTGCAGGAGGACATGTGAGAGGGGCTTTTTGCTGTGACATCCAGTTGTAGAATACAGTCAGCCCTCCTTATCCACAGATTTGTTATTCATGGATTTAGTATGTCATTGTATATAATGAGACTTGAGCATCCACAGATTTTGGTATCCACAGGGGGCCCAAACCCCAGCGGATACCAGGGGGCCACTATTACGGGCCTCTTGCCATCAACTCTGGTGTCGCCTTGGTACCAAGTAAAAACATGTATCTTTACTAAAATCCCTGGGACATAAATTGTTTCCACCCAAATTTGATTATGTTTTAAATTACCATAACTGTTTTAATTAGTTTTAACTGTCCTGTTTTAACTTGTTAAATTGGTTTAGCCTGGATAAATTTTTCCTGTTTTAAATTTTTTTAAACTATTTACATTGATTTTATTGTATGCCAGCCAGAGAGCCTTGCATATAGAGTAGGATATTTTAATAAAGAAACATTATAATGTCATATTTATATCAACAAAAAGCCCTGTTCAGAACATTGTAGAATGGGTCTTTCTTTTGATGGAAAGACTGTCTTTTTTCTTGCCACAATGTGCATACTTAAGGAGCACATGGCTTCATTTTTCTCATCTTTTCCAAAACCACTGTAGCAAAAGGTCTTCTCATTTTTTTTCCAGGTCCTTGTTCCACCTTTAGTAAATCAGCATACTAATCATGGATGTGTGATTTAAATAGATCATGAAGAAGTAAAACAGGTCATTGACTTGTAACTGTTTCTTTGCATGTTCATTCGTGTATTCCCACAATATCTTCTCTGTGCAACAGATGTGGTCTGTACTTCTCTTAACTTCTGCTGCAGAAGTCTCAAAACAGAATGAGATGGAATAATGCACTTTTGGGACATGTGCATTGAAAAGAGATGAGGGGGCTCTACACCAAAAACTCAGTTCTAGAATGTTTTGGTTGGGACTTTGTGTAATTGTAGAATCCCCCCCCCCCCCCCCACACACACAGAGTGGACCTTGGTTTCTGCTGCAGTTTGGTTCCAGGGTCCCCTGTGAATACCAAAATCTGTGGATATTCAAGTCTCGTTAAATACAATAGAATAGTAAAATGGTGTTCTTTATATAAAATGGCAAAATGAAGATTTGCTTTTTGGAATCTTTAAAAAATATATTTTCTAGTGGTGGATGGTTGAATTTGTGGATAAAGAATCTGTGAATACCAAGGGCTGACCATACAGAGATGACCACTCAAAGAATCCCAAATAGTAAACATCCATGCTGCTTCCTATGCTACTCTGGAAAAGCAGAAAAGAAAATTAGGCATCATTACTTCTATTTTCATTCCTTTTAAAAAAAAAAAAATTCAGTAGGATTTTGAGGTCAGATGGTTTTTAAAAGGAGGGCTTTAAGAGTGTGCTTTACTGTTTTGTCCTTTTTTTAAAAAAACTGGTTTATAACATTTTTAAAAATTTTTGTTAAAATTTAAATCTTCCTCAGAGTACAAGTTTATATATGCTTTTAAACATTTTACTGTATGTTTTGATTTGGTAATCGTTTAATTCTATTACTGTATAATGTCCACCTTCTGTATTTTTTAACTATTTACATTTTTTTAAACCTGTAAGCCACTTTGAATCTTTGGGGCTGTGCACACTGGCACCTTTGGTTGAGTTGGGGACGGAGTCAGAGCGTAGCGTCTACATGACGCACACCGCGGTTCTGCCCCGAGGGTGACATGAAACCGCGTGCCACACCACATGGTGTGTGGCATCATGGTGTTCCTCTGGCACTGCGTCTGCATGACGCAGCATTGAAAGAATCACTGCCACGGCTATCACACCCTTTGCAGGACACAAAAAGGAACCGCTTTTTGCAGCTCCTTTTTGCGCCCTGCAAAGGCCAGATCAGGGACGTGGCACGCGATTGCCGTAGCGCCAATCTGACTGTAAAAGGGGCCACCCCTTTGGGACTGTCCGCACAGCCCCTTAGTTTGAGAGAAAAGTCAGGAAACAGATGATGATATTATTGATGTTTAGGATTGCTTTCCTCCTTCATTGATAAGTGAACCCAGCATGGTTAAAGAGCATAGCAGTATAAGACTAACCCTCCAAATTACAAATTTCTTGCTGTATCACTAAGTGCTGATCTTTCACTGGTAACACCAAAGCATTAGTAAGCATTATTCCTGCAAAACAAACATTGTCAGCTGCATACCAACAGTATCATGACTGTTATATTTTTATACATCTCATTGCTTCTGTCTTGTGTGTTGTGTATGTGTGTGTGTTGTTTCCCCCAGCAACTTGTCTTTAATTCTGTTACAAACTGCTTGGGGCCGCGCAAATTTCTACACAGTGGGAAACTCTACAAGGCCAAGAGCAACAAGGAATTGTATGGCTTTCTGTTCAATGACTTCCTTCTGCTGACACAGATCATAAAACCTCTGGGCTCATCTGGCACAGATAAGGTCTTCAGCCCCAAGTCAAATCTGCAGTATAAAATGTACAAAACAGTAAGTATCACTTTTAAAGGGGAATTTGGATATTTTGATAAAAATCCACAAGGCTCCCTCATCCACCCATATTAAAATATATAGACCATAAATGTTTCTGTTTGGCTGCATTTGCACTACAGAAATGATCCAGTTTGACACCATTTTAATTGTCATGGCTCAATGCTATGGAATCCTGAGAATTATAGTTTTTAATGGCACCAGAGCTCTCTGACAGAGAAGGCTAAATGTCTAACAAAACTACAAATCACAGAATTCCATAGCACTGAGACGTGGCAGTTAAAGTAGTGTCAACCTGGATTATTTCTGCAGTGTGGATGCAGCCTATATGGACCTTTTTACACAATACAAGTCTTATATGGATTTCTGTGTAGGAAGACTATTGAACCACCAGAGTCTGTAATGAAGTCAGATTTGTCTGTCTCACTGGGTGTTCTCAAAGTGGGATCTTTTTTTATCATCATCATTCCTTCTGAAACCACTTCAGATTTTCCAGTACGCATGCAAATAGAGCAAAAACCACACTATTCATCTACAAGAAGGAGGTATCAGTAAACTTCTGGTGACCCCAAGGCTTGGAGGGTAAATGTAGAATCATAGAATCATAGAGTTGGAAGTGACCACAAGGGTCATCCAGTCCACCCCCTGCCATGCAGGAACTCGCACTCAAAGCACCCCCAACAGATTGCCCTCCAGTCTCTGTTTAAAAACCTCCAAAGGAATGGGAAGGGGACTCTGAAAACCAGCCCTGTAATGACTCATTGACACAGAATGTTGACATACTGAGAGGAAAAATAAGTGACAACTGGGTGGAAGGCATGAGGGAATTTAACTGGCTGGGAAGACAACATCCAGGTGGAGTGGAAATGAACTGGGTGGCCACACAAAGAGGAGGGAGTGGGGAAAAATAACCACAGAGACTAAAACGGTAAACAGAAACATCTTATTTTCTGGCTAGGTCATTTCCTGATTCACAACTATTTTTAACATGTCCCCAAGGAAGAGCTGATAATGGATACCAGTGAGGTTTTTTTTTAGAAATGTGTATCAGAGAATGTGGCATGAGATACAATAAAATAGGTGTTTGAAAACTTGCATGTGAAGTAAATGTCTACTGAGTGTTTAACTGAACTACAAACAAGCCTGGGTTTGTTGCTGCATTGTATAAAATTGATCCCTTGTTATTTCTATACCATCAAGGGAGCATTTTTAATTTTTTTTTTTAAAAAAAGATAGGTTGCTACTTGCTATGACTGGTCCAGTGAGTAGGAGGGAAGTTGAAATGTACTGCAACACTAAAATATTTATGTAAGGGAAAGCACAGCTAAATGCTTTCCTAGCTATATAGTCTTCTGTCCTCTCTCCCTCCCCAATCCACCATTACTGTCATAAAGTATGTATGTGGATTGTTCTAACTCAAGGATTTATCATGATCATGGTTCAATTTAGAAACTCACAAATGTTTACATTTGTTATCAAGGTTCAGGTAGAGAAATCTAGTTATTATTTGTATATTAATCCAGAAAAAAGCTGCATTCAGTTATGAGTCCAAGAGTTTGTTAATTAGTCATAGATGGAAAGAGGAAATTGTTTCTCTCTTATTTATTTGGTCTGTTTTTCCCCACATGTTTACTTGTTTTTTGGGCTGCCATATTCCATTGAGGATAGGATGGTGGAATATTAATCCTCTTTTTGTGCATGCCTGCAAACGAAATCATCCAGAAATCAAGCAATGTTCATAAACCATAGTGGATAACAAGTGGGAACTGCAACAAAATTAACAGTTCAGTGGTTATAGATTATAGAATCATAGAGTTGGAAGAGATCACAAGGGCCATCCAGTGCAGTCCCCTGCCATGCAGGAACTCCCAATCAAAGCACTCCCAACAGATGGCCATCCAGCCCCTATTTAAAAACCTTCAAAGAAGGTGATTCCAACATACTCCAAGGCAACAGATTCCATCCATTGTTCAACAGCTCGTACTGTTATGAAGTTTTTCCTAATGTTTAGGTGGAATCTCTTATAATAAAGAATAACAAGTCATTTGTCATTATTAACTTCCCAGTTCTGTAAAATTTATCATAGAGCACTGAGGACATACATCAAGCTGAGATCAAACTCTACTGAGCATTTTCATCAGATTACTGTAGTAATCAGTAATTCAGCTATAATCATAGTAAATGATCCAGCCAGCCACCTGTGCCCTCTTTCATAAAAAACTTGATTTCACCCCTTTCCTCTGTTATTTTGCCTGTTTCACTAATGCATACATATATAGTAATGTCTGGCCACTAAGCATGGTTTTGTCTTCCTTTGGGTCGTTTTGACAAAGGATGAGGGGCTCCTTAAGAAACTCTGTACTTTCACAATCTTTACCATCTTGCTGATACCTTCCTCTTGTTTCTTGGGCTGAAACAGAAGTGATGCTAAGCATTTTATTACTATTTTGTAGTACTATTTCATCAATTTGCTTGCTTAGGTAGATTATGTTGAAAATCACACCCAACCTCATGCACACAGTTATGTGCTTTAGGAAAAGTTGCTTCCCACAGGCTTTGGTATTGGTGAAAATGAAGGCTAGCTCAGCTGAAGAGCAGCCTTTTAGTATCCCACTGAATTTCCATAGGCTTCATGCTTGGTATTAAGTGAACAAGGAATACTCAGAGGTGGTTTGAAATATAGCCTACAGCATCTGGTATCCATTGGTGGTGATCTGTTCAAGTATTAACCAGGGCTAACCCTGCTTAGCATTCCAAGGTCAGATGGGATCTGGTTCCTTTAGGTTATTTAGGCCCCTGCAAGCACTAGTTACTATGATCTGAATCAAAAAACTATTTAGTATGAGTTAATGTTTCATATTTTTAAATCAAAGTGGATGATATTATGGTTAATCATCCCTCCCAGACCATCTGTCTGGTTTGTTTCTTTTCTTTCTTTGCTGTGATCTCTGCTTTGGGGAACTTGAACACACATAAGCTTGAGGGAACCTTAAAACAGATAATTTTCGCTGTGCACTTGGGATAATAGTGAGATGTTGTCTACCATGTTGTCATCTTTTTTTTTCTTTTTTTGAATAAAAAGCCCACAACTTTTTAATTTTGCTATAGCAGTGTGTGAACCATTAGGTTTACATGGCTAGCAGCTCAGTGTTTTATACTGGCCCTCACAGTGTGAACTGGGTATATTTGCAATTATGTCATGTTTTCAGGATGGTGGTGGGGTATTTATTTGTTTATTTAATTCTAATTTATAGCAAAAGAAATTGGGAAAGTTGTAAAAATACAGTAATACGTATATAGAAATATGTCAGTCATTGTATGCTAAACATGACACCTGTTATACAGCAGTTATTCAGATCTGACGTAAACTAATATTTCCTAATATTTCTGCAGCCCATATTTCTAAATGAAGTCTTGGTAAAACTACCTACAGATCCTTCTGGAGATGAGCCCATCTTCCACATCTCTCACATTGATCGAGTGTACACACTTCGTGCAGAAAGCATAAATGAAAGGTAAATTATTGCTGAATTAGCACAGACTTTAACTAGTACTTTTAAAAGCTTTTGTGTTTGTGTGTGCATGTGCATACACACATCCATCCAGCCTTTAGTGTGAGCACAAACAGTTATGCCTACTGGATTTTTTTTAAGCTCTTTGGTAGTTTCTCTTTGCTTCATCCCTTAGATCCTTTGTTACATGACACAAAGTTTTACCCTCGACTTATCCACGGGCCATATCAAAATCCATAATTTTGGCATCAAACCTGCCCTCAACTTATGCATGAGATTGACTTGTAGTCCTAAAACAGCAGGCAACTCAATGTCTTTAGCCAGTTCTTCTTCCTATCCTGCATTTAATCAGTTTTACATAAACTTTATAGTAGTATTTCACTTTATTTTTGCTTTTCTCTTTCTCAAGGACGGCTTGGGTTCAGAAAATCAAAGCTGCTTCTGAACTATACATAGAAACAGAGAAGAAGAAGAGGGAAAAGGCCTACTTAGGTACCACAATGGGGGTACAGTATTTATAAGTTTTCCCCAAAGTATCTGAAGAATATTTTAATGAATCTTGCCTGTTCTTGCCACAGTCCGGTCCCAGAGGGCAACAGGCATTGGAAGGTTAATGGTGAACATTGTTGAAGGTATTGAATTGAAGCCCTGCAGATCCCATGGTAAGAACTTTGCTTCCTTTCTATTTTGTTAAGCATGTGCCAAAAAGAACAGCACCTCCTAGGGATGCCTGATAAAGTGGGTTTTAAAAAAATATTAATCAAATTGTGGGGTATATGCAATAGGCTCATCTAAAATGCTTGTGAATATCCTTGAGGCAAATTACAAAATCCATGCAAATATTTGAACATGGCTCTGCTTCTGTCTTCTCCTTTTAGGGAAGAGTAATCCATATTGTGAAGTGACAATGGGTTCTCAGTGTCATATTACCAAGACTATACAGGACACTCTCAACCCCAAGTGGAATTCTAACTGCCAGTTCTTTATCAAAGATTTAGAACAAGATGTGCTCTGCATAACAGTGTTTGAGAGGGATCAATTCTCCCCTGATGGTAGGTGGCAACTCTTATTTTTAGGCTTTGTCTTTCGGTATGTGCATATGAGTAATTGGAGCATACATTCTTTGGATGGAATGGAGAAGCAATCTTCCTACAAATGGGTTATTTTCCACATGCCAATATGAGTTGCAGGATTCTCTAAGCATATTGCCAGGAGCACTGTGCTCTCTTGGCTGTCTCATCTTTGCTTTGACTTTGGTTACAGAAGCCAAGATGCAAAGGGCTTCACTGGGGCTTTCAGTTCCCTCATTCCCACTATAGTCTCTAACAAGCAGGGAGAGCTGTAACTGGAAGAAAAAATGTTGCATGTTTGCACAGGGTTCTTGGGATCCTGTCCTCAGCTGCTTTTTCTGCAAAACCAAATTTCGGTCCCAATGCAAGTATAGAACTGAAGTGCTAGGAAACACTATCTGTAGTGAAATAAAAAAGAAATTAATGGAAGCCCACTGACAGACCATAAAATAACTGTAGTCATGAGACAATTTCCTGCTTCTGTTTTCAGTTTGATATGAATGCTCATGCTGTTTTCTGAAGGGCCATTCAGACTACCTTTTGTACCGAATTGTATCCTGGATTAAAAGTCGGAAGTTCCCACTGGCACTGGTTTAAACACATCAGAATGAGGGTTTTTAAAAGGCGAAAGATTTTTTAGAAAACCCCTTAGAGCGGTTTTTCTGGAAGTGGATTATTTCCCGTGTCTTTTAGGAAAACCCGTTTCTTCCCTGCTGCCAGCAAATGTGAACTTGGCCCCGGCCATGATCGGGTCAAGTTCAAGGGAGGGATTTAGGTCAAAGGGAGGGCAGAGGACAGACCATGCCTCCCCCTCACAGGCAGCTTTCTCTCTCTCTCTCTCTCTTTTGTAATTTTATTTTTGACAGATTATGCAAATGCTTGTTCTACAGGTCGGTACATAGTGATAGCATGTGTATGCTTGTGCTACATTTCTCTTTTGTTTGTTTGCTGCCAGTATGGCACCTCACTTTGCAAGTGGCATTTTTAAAAAGTGTGTGTGTGTGTGTGTGTGTGACAGAATATGCGAATGCTTGTGTTTCCTTTTAAATTTGGCAAATTGATACAATGTGTGAATGCTTTTGTTACATATGTATATGTGTATGTAAGGCATTCTGGGGTGGCAATCAGAGGGAAAGCAAGGAAAGAGGATGCAGAGATGACATTCTGAGGTGAGGTATTATTATTATTATTATTATTATTATTATTATTATTATTATTATTATTATTGTGACAGATTATGCGGATGGAAGGGAAGGGAAGAGGTTCCAAAGAGGAGGAAATGCTGGGCTGGAAGTGAAGGGGAAGCTAGAGGCTGGCATTCAGTGGGAAGGCTGTGGAAACCCATGACTTTGGGGGAGTCACACTCTCTCAGCCTCAGGGGAAAGGCAATGGCAAATCTCCTTGGAACCAATCTTGCCAATAAAACCCCAGGATGGGGTCGTTTTAGGGTTGCCATAATCTGTAATGACCCAAATACACACAAAACACACACACCTGGAGGTTTTTAAATTTGACAAGTTGACAGAATAGGCGCACACTGTAGGATATGTCACCTTTGACAAAAGTGGAAGTGAATTTGATAGACAACAAAGGAGGTTCCATTTTAAAGCAGTACTAGAAATGTGAACTTCAGAGGGGCAAATTGCATCAATCAGGGTAAAGGATAGTCAGAACTATTACCCAGGGAGATTTGGTATAGGGGAAACTGGATCTGCCCAGTTCTATCCAGTGCAAATGGGCTAGTGAGAATGGGGCCTTAACTGACTTCTTGCCAGAGATGGATCTTTACTGGGGAAGCCTTGTCATTTCCAGTCATGACATGCATTTTATCTCTTTCAGACTTCTTGGGCCGAACAGAAATCCGTGTAGCAGATATTAAGAAAGACCAGGGGTCAAAGGGACCAGTTACAAAGTGTCTTCTCCTGCATGAAGTCCCAACAGGAGAGATAGTTGTTCGACTGGATCTGCAGCTGTTTGATGAACCTTGAAAAGGAGGTGCTTCTCTCAGCTGAAATGACTATAATAGGTGTTTACAAAATCTTTCCATAGAGATTCTCAGTCCTTTTATATGGAAAAAAAGTACTCCACATGGAAAGAGATTTAGCAAAGCCACACAAAACTTTATATCTTGCTAATCCTTGCAGAAAACTGAATTTCAAGTTTGTGGGGGGCATGCCATCTTTTTAAAAACAGTTTGTTTTATTTTATGTTGAAATTCGGCTGTAGTTTCAGGATTTCTAGAGTAAGAAGAGTTGTGGCTTGCGCTCTTGACAGAGAGGTTAAAACACTGCACTTTCTCTGGTTGCTTCAACATTCCATGTCAACCGAAGAAGGGTGTTGCTGCCATGTCTGCAGATTTCTATGAATTTCCCCTAGAAATGTTGTGCCTATTGCCCCACAGAGTGGTGTATAAACATAATGTGAATATATTTATATACAAAATGCTGTTAACATGAATGCATTCTTGCCATGTAAGATTTCTGGATTTCTTTTAAGAAGTTTGTGATAATATTTGAATCTGTTTTCAAAAAATAAATGAAAAAAGAAAAGAAAATTCCAATCTGAGGTTTAAATGACAGTTTCCTGTAGACTGGAAAGCTTTCAAGAGGTGAGGTGAAGATAGCTTTTTCAAGATATTCGTACATGTAAGCCAGTGTTATGTGGATGAAAGATTGAATTACTGGTCTGGGACCTAGTAGTTCAACCCCCTCCCCCACCACCATTAAAGGCAAGACTGTAACCAAGACCAGATGTTGGTTCTTTGCCATTTGCATTGGGACATCTTTTTCCCAAATTGTATATCCACAGATCAGTGTTTTTTACAGCTGTGTTTCAACTCTGTTGCAAACAACCGTTGATCACATTAAAAAAAGGTTTGACAGATTCCTGCTGCGTGTCTGTACTGTACCGCTGAAACATAATGATTAAACTGTTGCTCAATTGTGAAAGGCTGGGGCGGGGGGACCAGCACTGATAAGAAAACAGCTGCTCAGAAAAGTTGTATTGAGACAAGACAAGCAGTCAAAAGAAATTAATTTATGAAATTGTACTGTGCCTAAATAAAAATTTGACACCACAGTTTTGAAGTCAGGGTGGCAGCATACTGTAGCTCATCAATGATTTTTAAATGCAAACATGCTTAATTGCAAATTTGTCTATTTCAACATTAGGTGTGATCAGAATTTTGTAAAGTAAGTGATCCCAAAAGAGTTGTTGCTGTTTTGCAGTTGTAAACATTCAATCGGACAGCAATCCACATAAAAAAGCTTGATTCAGCAAAGTCCTGTCAAATCAGTTGAATAATAAAAATACACACCTTGCTGAACAAGGCATAATGTTAATGACCAAATTTGGGAAGCATCTTCATTTCAGTATCAAGGACATTCGTTCTCTTTGTGTTTTCAGTCCTTCAGTTTGTTACCCAAGGATCATGCATAAATGGGTATTTTTGTATCAACTTTCAGAATGGAAGGTGTTGACTGGTCTGTTAGCATGTCAGTGTTCTTGTGAGGTATTGGCTTTGCTGTTTTTTGCATGTTGTTTTGGTATCAGTTTCCATGTTTCCTGTGGAGATGGTGTTCTCTAGCACAGCAAATCTCTATTATTTCCATTAGGAAATTAGGACAGCTTTATACTTGATAGATAGATAGATAAGGTCTGGTGATAAATGTAAACTGTGCTTGAAAGTGTCTGTGTACTATCATTTCCAAGGAGACCACTGTATTATTTTCAGCAATTATTTTTTAAAAATCCTGTATGTTGGAGGGACAAAAAAAGTTTACATTTCATACTTTTAAGAATTGCTTTATTATTTATTTATTGAAGATAGTGTAGAATTTTGTATCAGAAATTACATACTTAAGTATTTTTTTGAACAGAGAAACACACTTTCGTTAGAAATTTCAACTGACCAAGTTTTAGACGAAGTTTAACTTAACAGGTATGAAGTTATTTAACACTGACTGGTTGAAAACACAATTAAAAAGCAAACAACGTTTATGTTTCTATTTTTCAGTGTTGTTACAAAAATGTTTGAATTAAAATTTGTAAATAGAACTAAACCCATGCTTTCCTTTTTCCATATCAGTACATTTTATTGAAATATAATGTATATGAAAATAACAAATTGTTGTGGTAGAAGGGAAAAAAATAAATCCTTTAGTGGTGGAAAATATTAAATGTCATGATTCCAAACCTTCTTTGGCTGTCCTAATTTTACTCAAGTGCTGCAACTAAGCAGTTGCTGTGTTTTTAGTCATTCAGACATAATGATAACATTAAGAAAGACTTATCATTGGACTGTGAGAAGAGAGAGACCTGTATACCCTGAAGTAAAACAAATTAGGTGTGTATTTGGAGAAGCCGCAAGGGCAAGATCTAAATGAGACAAAATTCCTAGACTCTCCTTCAATAAAGGCCCTATTGGTATAATTTCTTTGTCACCATTCTAAGTTACTCTTACCATTTCAGAGCCACACTATAATAAAGCTGAATTCCAGTTCTAATCTCCTGCACAGAACCATTTTCTGTAGCTTCAGTCAGAAATCTTTTCACTGCACTTTGAAGCCAAACATATTATTAACGGTAATTTCAATCGTTCTGTGTACTTCTTTATTCCATTTTAGACTGCTCCTTAATCTAAATCCTCTTGATGGTAAAACGCTAACATAAAATACAGACTCTAGCTCCCTCAAGTAATTGTGTTCCAAAATCTTTGTGACCCTTAGGGTAGGTAAATAGTGCTCCATTAGGCACTGGCTTTTATGTTTGTGTCCAGGGAGCTGTGGGGAAGAATATTAGCAGTGTGTTGTGTCTTGCACAGCCTGGTGGTAATATGAATTACCAGATTGTTGTTGTGTGCCTTCAACTTTTTTCCAACTTATGGTAACCCTAAGGTAAACCTATCACAGGGTCTTCTTGGAAGATTTGTTCTGAGAGGGCTTGCCTTTGTCTTTGCCTTTCCCTGAGACAAAATGTGACTTGTCCAAGGTCAACCAGTGGGTTTCCATGGCTGAGTAAGATTCGAATCCTGTTGTCCAGAGCTGGAGTCCAACACTCAAACCACTACACTATGCTAGCACTCGAAGGTAAAGAAAGGTCTGCCTATTCCAGACTGTATCTGTCATCATTTGGATCCATTTCCCCTTACATGAAAGCTCATTCCTCCTGAGCAAGGTTTCTCATAACCTGTGGAAATAAATGTTTCTCGTCTTCTCTGGCTTATAGCCTACATATCCTTGCTATTACTGATGCCTTCATTTAGGCTGACAGTCTAGCCATGTATCTTGCTTGTGTTTCATAACTTAATTATCACAGAAATTCAGACCTGCTTCCCACCCACCTCCATTTTTCAGTGAATTGGATCAAATGTATCCTCAGGTATGTGTTACTGATTAAATTACACATATTGTTTGTAACCTGAAAATGACAAAAACTTGGGTCTCGTAGGGAAAAGGCTATCTTAAAACATTGATCAGCAGCCACAACAGGATGGGGGAATGGCCCTGTCATGACACATCAGTGACAATAGGGGCAGTGATTCATGCCTTTCTCTATGCACAGCAGAGAAAAAGTGGGGAGAGGATCTTACATTATAACAGTGATGGCGAACCTTTTTAGGTTCGCATGCCAGGGGGCAGGGCTTCAGTCCCCTCGGGATGGGGCTGTGTGCTGGGGAGGGGCTTCTGGCCCAGGGGCTGTGGCTTCCACCCTCCATGGGTGGAGCTTCCACCCTCTGGGCAGGGCTTCTCCCCTGCTTTTTTCCCAGCCCCCAGCTGTCTCTCAGCTGGGGAGACAGCTGGGGTTCAGCAAAGGCCCGTGAAGGGGCAGAGCCATGAGCACAGCCCCAGTCCTCCTCTTCCCAGACCTTTCTTCACCTCAAAGGGCTCTCTAGAGCCTTTAGGGGGTGAGGAAAGGCAAAAGGGGAAGAGGAGGAATGGGCAGGCCCCCTGCCTCCCTCCCCACGGACCTTTCCTTGCCCTCCAAGTGCCCCATTTGGGACACTTGGAGGGCAGGAAGGGTAAGTGGGGAGGGAGGGAGCTGGGCAGCCTCCCTGCCTTCCTCCCCCCGTACCTTTTCCTTCCTCCAGCTGTCTCTCCAGAGACAGTTGGAGGCCGCCAAAGGTCCCTGGGGAGGAGCCACTGGGACGTGCTGGTCGCTCCTCCTCTCCCCACCCTTTTCCCGGCCTCTAGCTCTCTTGAAGAGGCAGCTGGAGGCTGGGAAAAGGCTGCGAGGAGGAGCCAGAGGCGCGGTCCTCTGGCTCTTTCTCCGGAGCGCCCTTTTCTGGCTTCCAGCTGTCTCTGAGAGACAGCTGGAGGCCAGGAAAAGGCAGGGAGGGGGAGGAACGGGCACGCGTATGCCTCGTCTGCCTTCTCCCTCGCCCCGTGCCCGAGGAAGTGGTGCAAAGTGCCACTTCCGGCATGCGTGGCATAGGCTCACCATCACTGCATTATACTATCCAGGGTGGCAACATGGTCTTATGGGGCAATTTGGTCTCAATCGGCCCGAACAGATAGGCCAAAATAAAGTTGCTTCGGGTCACTTTGGAAGTGTGCTGTTTCAATAATGGATGTGTCCTAAGGGGCCAGAAACCATGCCAAAGCCACGCTGTAGTCCTAAGGACTGGAGGGCAGCTTTGGTGCAGCTTCTGGCCTCTTAAGATGTGTATATAATTTAAACAGCATACCTACAGAGTGACCCGAATAAGCTTTATTTTGGCCTGTCTGTTCAGGCCCTAAGATTGCTATAGTTCCTCACCCTGTATTATGGTATGAATTTAAACACTTGTTCTGGAATAAGGAGGGGGGAAATAAATAAAATGAGACATCTATAGCTGCAGGCCAGGGCCCAGTTCAGGCCATGATTTGGCTATCTAGAACATACTGTGATTTTTCTCATTCATGGATGCCATAGTATGACATCATTCTGTCATCATGCCTATTGCAATCCTAAAAGTTTCATTAAAGAACCTAGATTCAGCATGTTTTGGCCACTGGTATCAACTACAGATGATTTACATAACTTTAAAGTAGACAATGAAGACACTGAAACAGTTCAAGATTTTTCCATACCTTGGCTCTGTCATAAATCAGAACAGAGACTGCAGTCAAGAAATCAGAAGACTAGAACTTGGTAGGGCAGCTATGAAGGAACTCAATAAGACCCTGAAGTGTAAAGATGTATCACTGAATAATTTTAGGATTGACCATTCCATTGTATTTCCAGTTTCTATATATGATTGTGAAAGCTGGACAATGAAAAAACTTCTAGGAAGAAAATCAGTTAAAATTGCCAAAGTGACATATAAATGGGTTCTAGAGTAAATTAAGCCTGAATTCTCCCTAGAAGCCAAGATGACTAAACTGAGACTGTTGGCCATATCCTGAGAAGACATGACTCACTACAAAAGACAACAATGCTTGGTAAGGCAGAAGGAAGTAGGGAAAGAGAAAGAACACATTCCAGATGGATAGACTCAGTCAAGGAAGACATGGCCCTGATACAGCAAGACCTGAACAGGGCTATTGATAACAGGATGATCTGGAGGTTTCTCATTCATGAGGTTGCCATAAATTGACGTTGACTTGATGGCAGTTATCAACAAGCTATCTCACACTCTTTATTTATTTGTTTACAAGGAAGCAAGTTACAATCTCATAATACTGCTCAACTCAAAAAATGGTTGCTCTTAAAGAAAACATTATGTTGAAACTCTATTATGGGAGCCTCTTAATCACACTATGAATTAAGAAGATGGGATCCAGTTTAGCTGTGAATTATGAATATGCAACAGCAGGGCTGAAGAATCTATAGTCTTCCAGCTGCTATTGAATTGCAGTTCCCATCACCTTCACCAGTGGTCATGTGGGCAGGAACCTAATACAGGTCACCAAACTTATTTGAATCTGTCTCTAGTTCCTAACAGTGTTAACAGTACCCAGTTCTTCCTCTCTTTATGGCCAACTTGTAGTTTTCCAGTACTGTAGTTGTACTACAGCTCCCATTAACCCTAGCCAGCATTGCCAGCAGTGAAGAATCATAGAAGTTGCAGTCCAAAAACATTTGGACAACCACCAGTTGCCCACTCCTGCTCTAGGTCATATGCAGACTCATCCATGTACCACATTTTTCAACATAGCACTTCATAAAGATTTGTGGGACCATATTATGTGTAAGCACAAATCTAGCAAGTTATATTTTAAACTTCTAAAAATTATTTCATCATGTTGACCATATTGCTCTACTGAGATGCTTAAAGACTACCAATGGTTTGATCCAGGAACAGTCCTACAAAAACCTGAATGATGTTACTACACCTAATCATAGTTTCATTAGCAAAACATGATTCTATGAAAATCTATGACCTCAATTATGTAAAGATATACATCTGAGCACTAAAGTCAGAATTGTCCAAGCAATTGTATTCCCCATCATCATGTACATATGCAAGAACTGGACAGTAAAGAAAGCAGATAGAAAGAAAATAAACTCATTTAAGATGTGGTGCTGGAGAAGGGTGCTCACAATACCAAGGACAACCAAAAAGACAAACAAATGAGTCCTTGAACAGATCAAGCCTGAAATCTCCCCGGAGGCCAAGATGATCAAACGCATGTGCATCATGGCGATGTGCTAGGGTTGCCTTGGGGCAGCATGTGCACACGTCCCGCAACGCTAGCACGTCGGCATGATGCCATAGCTGTGCGGCAGCGTCCAGACGGCGTGCACAGCTATGACGTCACTGCTGCACGCCATCCAGATGGACCTGCACAGGTGCAAAGTGCTCGCGCCGCTGCCAGCAGTTTGCAGCGGCACTAAAAGGAGCTGCTTTTCAGTGCTTCTTTGTTTTTCATGCAACCACACCGTGCAATTTGATTGCTGCAGTGTGGCTATGCGCAAGAGAGGCAGCTCCCAGCCGCCTCTTTCTGGCGGTCTGTACCCTGTCTAAGACAATAACGCTAGGAAAAGTAGAGGTTAGTCGAACGATAGGAAAACCGCATGCCAAATGGGTAGACTCCAAACTGGGGGGTCACGGAAATGAATTTGCAGGAACTAAGCAGAGCAGTGGAGGTTGGGGGATCTTGGAGGTGTCTCATCCAAAGGGTTGGCATGAGTTGGGGTCAACTCAAGGGCAGTTAACAACAATGTTATGATCTGGATCACTTTTATTGTTGGATTAGCCACTATTATTTTATTATATATTCTGCCCCCCCCCCCAGTTATGCCAGCAAAATATCTTCTATTCTGATTAGAAGAGGCATTTGCATGTTTTCTGTCAAGGCAGAGGCTCAAATCTCAAATGTTTGTCTCTCAGTTCCTCTATTTCAGTTTGGCCAAGACAAATATGCCTCCCTCTGTTTTTGCACAGTTAGTTTCTTGGCCACTGTCCATGACAAAGTACTTCTGCTAATATTGTGTGGTCATATACAGTCCAGTCCCCCTGCTCTTAAAGCATAGTTTAGGCCATTTGATTTCGATCTTCACATACATCTGCTTAGACAAACCTCATTCATACCAATATATTTAATATGAAAGACACTTAGAACTACTCCATTAAGTACCAAAAGATATTAACAATCCCTCTCCTTAATAGGCAGCAACACAACCCATTTTGTTGTCTAATATAAAGTAATAGAAATCACAAAAACTGTTCCTTTGGTCGTGTCCCACAGATAACATTAGAAGAAATGGTAAAAAGGCATGCCAAGAAGTTGGTTTTGTGAAATCAGACTCCCCGCAAGGCCAGTATACACAAGCTTTAAGGCTGTGCTTGTGTCATCCAGACTGAACAATGCAGTCCATTAGCCCTGGGATAGGATCGGCCAATCCAGACACCAATCTAGTAGTCCCAGCCCAAGGGGGTCTTAATCTAGTCCAAAAAGACTGGCTGTTTGCCATGGAGTCTCTGCAGTGACGACTGACAGAAAGGACAACCCCCCGAACATCTCTGCCACAACCTCTGATGTCAGAAAGGGCTGCCTGGCCATGTTAGTATAGCCAGATACTGTTTCCCCCTTACGGGCTACGACAAAGGCCTCCAGGGTATATGCAATGATGGCACCAGGTAAGGGGTGTGTGGCAGCAGTGGGTTCATGGCATGATAGCATGGATGTTTATGTGTAAACACCATCACTATGCTGGCCCAGGCAATAACCCAGGTCAGAACCAGGAACAGGATATCACGGACTTGGTCTCTTGTGTCTTGCCCATCTGCTGAGGCCCACAATCAGTTGACACAACCATGAATGAAACCCCAATAGAATAACTTTTCTCACTTTTGCCTTTAATACTATTAAGATTTCCTAGATGAAGCAGATTCTCTTGATCCATGTCAATCTGGTTTCAGACCTGTTCATGTTCGTGCCTAGTCTGATCAGTGACACATGCTTGGATTGCATCCCAACTGGAAGGATGCAATATGCTCTATGTAGAGCTGCCTTTGAAGAGTGTTTGAAAAATTCAGCTGGTACAGAGCTGCAGCTAGTGTTAACTGGGGCTGGTTACAGAGATCATACAATTTCTCTGCTCCTACAGCTTTAATAGCTGCTGGTCCGCTTCTGGGCACATCGAAGTGCTGGTTATGACATTAAAGCCCTACACAGCTCAGGTCCAGTCTATCTGACACACTGTATCTCCTCATACAAGCCTGCCCAGATCCTGATATCCACCTTAGATACACTGCTCTCAGTCCAACCACCTTCACAGATAAGGTTGGTAGCAATGTAAAAGAGTTTTCTCGGTGACTGCCCCTAGACTTTGGAACTCCCTCCCTAGGGAGGCTAGAATGGCCCTATTGTTGCTGTCCTTCCATCAGTAGGCAAATGCCTTTTTAATTCAAACAGGCTTTTAGAACTGAAGGATTTTTTATTTTTTAAAAAAGAGCTTTAAGAAATGTATTGGTTTAAACTGTAAAATAGCTTAATTTGGCTATAATATTGACTTTTTAATAATTTTAAGTGCAATCTTCTAATCTTTTTAATGTGTAATCCGCCTTGACTCCAAGCCTTTGGAATAAATATGGATGATAACAGTGCTGATGATGACAATTATAAAAATGATACAAGTAAACAAGCCTATGCATGAAGAAATCAAGCTTGTAAAATGTAGCTAAATTGGCTAAACATATCTCAACAATGGTCCAAAACACACTGCAGAAATCATCCAGTTTGAGACTGCTTTAACTGCCCTGGCTCAATGCTAGGGAATTCTGGGAACTGTAGTTCTGTGAGACATTTAGCCTTCTCTGTCAGAGCTCTGGTGCCACAGTAAACTGCAATTCCCAGGATTTACCCTAGCGTTGAGCCAGGGCAGTTAAAGTGGTCTCCAACTGGATTATTTATGCAGGGTGCATTAGACAAAAGCCAAATGTAGCTAAACACATCTTACCAAAATCAAGGGTAATCAAAATAGATCAATTTCTAGGTGCAAAATCAAAGTAACATCACCATCAGTTCAAGAAGAATTTTTATTACTGGCATAATAGAGCTAAATAGGTTTTCACTGGAAAAAATTGCTGAATGATCACTAGATAGTCTCTTTCATTATTTTGCTCAGCTTCTGAATCTTGGTCTTTGTAGACATGTCAATGTATTTATCACCAATGCTGACAACCATTCCTCCCAAGATGGATGGATCAGTCTAGAAAAAATGGACAACAGTCCTTATTATACCAGTTACAGGAACAATTGATTCTCTATATATTATAACAGTGAAGCTCATTAAACTAGAACATTTGCATCTGAATGCTGAAAAACAATCCTATCAGATAGAATTAATTACATGTATACAAAACAAACTTATTTCTACAGAACCATTTTTGTAGGTTTGTTTTGTTCTGGAGCATTCATTGAAACAAAATTACTTTACTATGCCAGGAAAAAGTTCCTGTTCCTACTGATGGCTCTGTTTCAGTTATAAAATACTTTCCAGACATCTGAAGGAATAAGAGAATTAGAATCTAGAATGTGTCAGCAGGCAGAAAGTTTATCTCCTCATTTTTTTTCTCTTATCTGTCACTCGGGTATAAAGGCTTCACTGTAATTCTTCTTTTTGTTATCACTCTGTCCCCACAGCTAAGGATGAGACTAGAAAATTATTCAGTGTGGGCTGCAAATTTTTGAATGTTTTGCCATGAGAAGACAGCATGCGAGATGGAAAAATTCCAGTGTAAAATGATGAAGTGCCTCTTTTTCCTGCTTTATTTTTGTGTTATTTTATTTATTTATTTTTGATTTTTAGAAAGCTTCTGCTTTCTAGACAATACATACAACTGTACCCTTACCTTTGTTTCCAGTTTCAGTACTTCTCCTTTAGCTAGAAAGCCATTCAGAGTTGTTTTCAACTCAGTAAGACTAGCTTCATCCAAGGCCTAAAATATTAAGGTAAAAATAGAAAAGATTTTAAAGGTCAAATAACAATAATGTAACAGTGAAATATTCAATCCCCAAATTTACTGCCCATCTGGGATGGAAATGTGGTATCTTTCAACACAGAGTGTTGACTACCTTACTTAATTGCTGTTTCAGTAGCATACAGTCGACCCTTCTTATATACTGATTTTTTATACACGGATTCAAGCATCCATGGTTTGAAAATGTTAAAAAAAGATTAAATTTCAAATATCAAACCTTGATTTTCCATTTTTTAATAAGGGACACCATTTTGCTATGTCATTATATTTAATGGGACTTGAGCATCCATGGATTTTGTTATCCATGGGGGATCTTGTAACCAAACCCCAGCGTATAACAAGGGTCCACTGTATATTAAAATTAAAATTCACCACTTAGTAGATTGAATATGTGCAAGCAATTTAATCTCTACCATTTCCTAAGTGAAAATAAGTTTTGAGATCCACAAGACAGTGACAACCATGTTCTCAAGATGACATCTGGCCCAAGAGCAAAACCTACCAACCATAATTTTTTGAAATATAGCTATGTTAGTCTGTAGAATCCACATAGTTTTTCTTTCCAGTTACTATGACTATGCTGTAGCCTAAAAAAACTCTTCAGAAACCCCCTGTTACAAGGAAGGATAAGATAACCTTTTACTCCCTTTTTCTACTACAACTCCCACTACAGAGAACAAGAGCAGAAAGAGCCTTTCCTGCCACGCCCCCTTTGCCTCCCACCGGACCACCGCTGCCAGAGCCGCGTTTCTGCCGGGCGTTTCTGCCGGGCGGCCTTCTCCCGGGGCATCTGCGCACCGCCCCGGGGGAGCCGCCCACGGACTGGAGAGAGGACAGCAGCAGGACTGTTTGTTTTATCTTGGCGTCTCTCGCGGCAACCAGAGAGAGGTCACTTTAAGGGACACCTGGGGGGAAGGCAAGGAAGAGGCGCACCGGTGAGAGCAGTGCGCATAAAAGCCGGGAGACCGGGCCTTTCCTGCCACGCCCTCTTTGCCTCCCACCGGACCACCGCTGCCAGAGCCGCGTTTCTGCCGGGCGGCCTTCTCCTGGGGTGTCGGAGGTGCGCATCTGCGCACCGCCCCAGGGGAGCCGCCCATGGACTGGAGAGAGGACTCCATCTGCGCAGCTGCGCAATTGCACATTTTTAGCAGCAATTTGAGGGCAAGGGAGCTGTCACTTTGCTGAATGGGAGAGAGAATGACCGAAGTGTCTTCTCTTTACCCTTATTATGGTGTTACAGGGGGAGGGGGGATACGGACTAGGGGAATGTTTTGGCTGGGGAGGTAGGGGGTAACTCTCAATGCTTGGATGGGGCTCCTATCGAGGTAGTGTGGGGCATGGGGAGGTATGGCGGTAGGAGAGTGGGCCAGCGTTACAGGGGAAGGCGTGATCGATGTGTAATATCTATCACGCCTTCCTGCCCCCCTCCTAACCAAAGAGACCTGAGGGTCGCTCCAACCGTACCACAAACCCTGACTCTGCTCCTGTGCAATGCCAGGTCTATTAACGACAAAGCCCATATAATACATGATTTGCTCGAGGAGAACAACTGTGACCTGGCTTGCATTACTGAGACCTGGCTTGGGCCTGAGGGAGAAGCTGTATGGGCTCAGGCCCTACCTACCGGGTACTCAGTGAAGGACCAGACCAGGTTAGGTAGGCGGGGAGGGGGTGTGGCCTTGGTGCATAAAAACACCTTGTCTCTAACCAGGAACCATGTGCGTCAAACTTCCTATATCGAGTGTATATACTTGACCCTGAAGGCCAGAGACAGTCTAGGGATTCTGTTGGCGTATCGACCACCCCGTGCGCTAACAGACTCCCTTAACGAGCTGACACGGCTGGTCTCGGAGCTGATGCTGGAGTCCCCCAGGCTTTTAGTCCTGGGAGACTTCAACATCCCCTTCGCGGCCAGCTATGTTCCATCTGGTGCGGCTCGGGAATTCATGGAGACCATGACAGCCATGGGCCTGTCACAACTGGTCTCAGGGCCTACGCATTCTGCGGGTAATACACTCGATTTGGTCTTTTGTACGGACACGGAAGTTCCATGGGCGGAAATATCAAACATTTCCCCCTTGTCATGGACGGACCATTTCCTGGTGGAGGCAAAAATCAAGGCTTCTACCCAGATCCTCCCCGGGGGTGGTGGACCTATTAGAATGGTCCACCCTCGAAGGTTGATGGAACCCAAAAGGTTCCAAGAAGCCCTAGAGGGATATACGGTTGGAGTTGACGGCGACTCTGTTGATGCCCTAGTTGGTATTTGGGATACCAACCTTTCGAGGGCTATACACAGTATCGCTCCCAAGCGCCCTCTCAGACCTGCTTCCAACAGAAAGCCCTGGTATACTGAAGATCTCCGGGCTAGGAAGCGGGTTCTGCGACGGCTAGAGCACTACTGGAGGAAGCACCAGCACTTATCTGACAAGACTCTCCTAGACCACCTTTTGGAGGACTATGGAGAGGCGATACGGGCAGCTAAGAATTCGTTCTATGGTGCGCGTATCGCGTCCGCGGAGTCGTGTCCGGCAGAGTTGTTCAGGGTTGTGAGGGAGCTAACTCAGCTCCCTCCTGCCCCGAACCAGATCCTTGAACCTTCTAAGGCCTGCTGTGACAGATTTAACAACTTCTTCGCGGATAAAATCTCTCAGATAAGTGAAGGTCTAGATGCCAGTATGAAAGCAGAGACCAGAATAGAGGTATCCAGAGCCTCCGTGGACTTGGTTAGACTGGATCACTTTGAGCCTGTGAGTACCGAGGATGTGGACAAGATCCTTAGGAGTGTTAGGAAGACGACCTGCTCTCTCGATCCCTGTCCCTCATGGCTGGCGGCTCAGGGGGGACCGGTTGTAACTCAAATGTTACACCGGATTATTAATACATCTTTCAGGGAGGGGCAATTTCCATCAAAATTAAAATTGGCCACAGTAAAACCACTATTAAAAAAGCCCTCCCTGGACCCCCTGATGTACAATAATTATCGGCCTGTATCGCTGCTGCCATTTTTGGGGAAGGTGATCGAGAGGGCGGCTGCACTCCAGCTCCAATCGATCCTGGATGAAGCGGATTATCTGGACCCATTTCAAACTGGCTTTCGGGCGGGTTACGGGGTTGAGACTGCCATGGTCGCCTTGGTCGATGACCTCCGTCTGAGCATCGACAGGGGAAGCGTGTCCCTGTTGGTGCTCTTGGATATCTCAGTGGCTTTCGATACCATAGACCATGGTATCCTTCTGGAGCGCCTGGCAGAGGTGGGAATCGGGGGCACTGCGCTCCAGTGGTTCCATTCCTACCTCACCAGGAGGTTCCAGATGGTGCAGCTGGGAGACGTGTGCTCCGATGAGAGACCCCTAACATCCGGGGTCCCTCAAGGAGCCATTTTGTCTCCCACGCTTTTTAACATCTACATGAAACCGCTGGGAGAGATCATCCGGAGACATGGGGCGCGGGGTTATCAGTACGCTGATGACACCCAAATAATTTTCTCTATGTCTCCGACTGATGCAGTGACCGGGGATGGCATCTCTCCTCTCGTGGCCTGTCTGGAGTCGGTAATGGGCTGGATGAGGGAAAACAGGCTCAGTTTGAATCCAGAGAAAACGGAGGTACTTGTGATAGGCTCCCCTGGCCCAGGGATGGCGGTGGTTCCACCTGTCCTGAACGGGGTCACGCTTCCCGTGAAGGACTCCGTACGCAGTTTGGGGGTGCTCTTTGACTCGTCGCTCCACCTTACACCTCAGGTGGATGCGACGGTCAGGAGCACCTGTTATCAGCTTCAGCTGATACGCCAGCTGCGTCCCTACCTGGACCGGGGGGACCTAGAAACAGTAGTACATGCTCTGGTAACCTCTCGGTTGGACTTCTGCAATGCTCTCTACATGGGGCAACCCTTGTACCATACCCGGATGCTGCAATTAGTGCAGAACATGGCAGCAAGGCTGGTCACTAACACACCTAGGACCAGCCATATAACACCGGTCTTAAAAGACCTACACTGGCTGCCTATTCGCTTCCGGGCGCAATACAAGGTGTTGGTTATGACCTATAAAGCCCTAAATGGCTTTGGCCCAGAGTACTTGAAGGACCGCCTCTCTCTGTACAATCCGCCCCGCACACTCAGATCTAGTAGGCAGCAGTTACTGAAAGTTCCAGAGGTTAGATTGCAGAAGACCACCAGAAGGGCCTTTTCGACCTCGGCCCCCATCCTCTGGAACACACTGCCTACTGAGCTCCGTTCGGCAACCTCCCTGGCCCAGTTTAAAAAGGAGCTAAAGACGTTCTTATTCAGACAGGCTTATCCCTAGGCCTGTCTGAGAGCTCCTTTGTAAAAAAAACCCCTCTGTGAAGATCTGTGAATTCCCCCTCTCCTGATTCCCCTGTTAGCCATTATTGAGACATCTAGATCTGGCACAGTTTATGTAATTGTATTGATGGTTTTAAATTGTTGACTGTATTATTGTTTTTAACTGTATGGATATATGTTGGAAACCGCCCTGATGCTTGCGAAGGGCGGTATATAAATAAAGATTTTATTTATTTATTTATTATTATGTTCTCTCCAAGTTTTTATCTGAAAACTATAGCTAGGATTTGTTGACCTGTAGAAAATCTAAAATGTTAACTGAAATTTAAAGCCTTGAAAGAATGCTCAAAATAGGAATTTATTCATGAATGCATCAGAGTATCATGCAGAGCCACAGTATTATATTACTATAAAAGAAGCAAGGTTTGTCATGTCTCAAAGTTATGAACACTGTCCTGCTTAAAATTAAGAGAGGAAAAGTAAACAGGAAAAATAATATATTTACAGACTGTTTCTAGAGATAAACTTAAGAATGTTTGACTAGGCCAGACAATAAATGCAAAAACTTGTTTTAATGTGAGTGCTGCAAATAAAATAACCCATTATACTTATTTTACATGCTAGTAAACCATTAATTTTGCAGCTGTAATGTACATTTCCTTTATTCACTACAGTAATACTTAAGAAGAGTCTTACAGCTTACATGTTATTGACTTACCTGAGCAGTAGTTACAGAGCATAACACTTCTCCACGATGTGCACTCATAATCTTACCAAATGCAGAAATTACACCTGGAGTGTAACTCAGGCGACCATTTTCAGCAAGCACATCTCAAAAAAGCAAGAAATGGAAGTGTTAATAGTTGAATTCATTCAAACTTCTAAAAATGTAATGGAAGACTGACAATTTGTTGAGAAAAGTGCCTTCCAATTTACAGTATCCAAGATTACTGTCTATTATTCAACAAACACTTTCAAAGCCCAATCCTACTACTGGGTTCATCAACTGACAGATTACTTACTGAAAAAATTGACAGTGATAGGAGATAGCTTCTCTTTAAGCAGAACGTCATTCACAGTTTTTTGCTTTACTGTACCCTTTACATGAGGATTCATAACAACAGCAGATAATTTAGGGTCCTTGATTAGTGTCTGGAATTACAACAAAGGTACAAAAGTATCACTTGATCAAAATCTGCTTCTCATCAGTTCAGTCACTATGAAATAACTTGTTCTATCAATACAAAGAAATTTAGTATGTGCTTTTAACTAAATTACAGACACTCACTAATGTACTACAACACTAAGAAGATTTCACATGGGACTAGTTCTAATGACATATGGCTTCACAAAAATACCTCACAAAATATTGATATCCAGAGCATTAACAGCAAAATCCTATGCACATTTACTCAGATGTAAGCCAGACCTGCATTTTGACTATTTTCATAAAAATGTATTATGACTGCTGGACAAGTTAGCTGCACAAATTCAGTATTGTTAATGCAACTGAAAAGGACTTCATGGGATAAATACACTACTAGAGTGATCTTAACAGCCTGTTTTTAATCCATAACAGAACAATTTACTGAAGAACTGAAATTATATTATTTTCAGAAGATGCATGGAAACTCATTTTAAAAAAACAAGATTTCAGTTTACTAAAGACTTGCTTCATTCTGGCCATCTTAACCCTCTTAAGTGCCTATAACCATTTTAATGCACAAAGGAGTCTATAAAAGTGTAAACCTAAAGCAACTTATTCTGCCCTCAATTAATAATGGGAAAATAAAGAACGGCAATGCTCTTTGAAGCAATAATATGCTACATTTAGAGCAGCTACAATCCATAAACATGTAATGACACCCAAGCCTGCAAATTCTTCTGTCAAGGCTAAAGATAAAAACATTCCTATGCTACAACACTTTATCTCAATACAAGATTTCACGAGAAGCTTGTTTTCAATTTCTCTTGTAATTAACTGCCTGCCCATTTCAAATTTTAACTGTGTTCCTTACAGTTATCATTTTTATCAGGTATGGGTAGGGGGGTCACATTGGCCCCAGGATGGCCAACATCACTGTTGCATCCCTTGAAAAAATTAAAAAAGATCAAATTTTGCCCTCAAAATATCCCTGAATGCCTTCCAGGGAGTGTAGGATGCCATGTTTTTGCCCCCACCTCAGGCCATTTTAGGCCCAGGAGATGCTTTTTATAAACAGTAAGTAACCCAGAATTCACTTCCCATTTTAGAAAAAGGCCTCTTCTGGGCCTAAAATAGCAAAAAGAGGCAAAAATGTGGCAAAACTACCCCCGTGCTGTGGTGGAAATTCCTTTTTGAAATATAAAAACTATAGAAAGATGGAGTCACTTTTGTCAGCCAGAGAGATAGTTTTGAAATAAAGGCTTGGAGTTTAGGGAAAACTAGAGCAAAGGAATAGTGAGTGCATCTTGACCTGAATGGAAGCTGGCACCAGTAGAAAGACATAACATAAACTACTGAGATAAGGACATCCAGAAGCAAGGTTAGAAGGAAGGCTACAGGAGGGGGTAAGGAGTGATGATGCAGTTTTAATGTATGCATGTATTTCTGTTCTGATTGTAAGAATTCTATATGTTTAAATTGTAATTAGCCAATCAGGTGTATTGAAGAAGCCTCTTTGTCTTGAATAATATAAAAAGAGCCATTTTGTCTTGTTCGGGGTTCTCAGCTTTTGGAACTTGAATTCCACTGAGTTCAATGTTTTCCTTTGTCGACAACTGGAAATAAACTTATGGATTTTCAATTATTAGGTCCTCTTGTGAATTCCTTGATCTGCCAAACCTAGAAATCTAAGATTCCTGAAATTTCTGTTACAGTGCCTCATCGTGGATGGCTGGAGTCATTGGGGCAAAATAAATAAACACTGGGAGGCCCGGGAGGCTGTATGTAGCTTGTAGGTCACCCTTTGTCCATCCTTGCTTTCACATGATTAATCTTTCTCAACCACAACAGGGCTTTTCTACCTGAAAAAAAGTGGAATTAAAACTTACTGTTTTTATTTCTTACAAAACACATTTAAATCCAACTTTTCTTGTTCTATAATAAACCATAGGTATTAAGAAATTATTTTGCCTCAATTCAGAAGAGAAGAGCACGAGAGAGAAAAAATGTTCTCCAAATATTATTCATGAACTGACACCAGCAAAGTCAGTGAAAGAGGTATGCAATAGGTTGATTCAAAATCTTATTACCAACACTCGAGCCAGCTCTTTTTCTACATTTTCCAACTTCTTCTGCTTAGAAGCAGCTGAGTAAAGCGCGGTGGCATATCGACCTTCCAGTCCATACACTTGAATTGGGGGCTGCACAGAAAAACAGAACCAAAAGCTACCAACATTAATACACAAAGCAACAGTGATACTGGACAATTTACAAAAACTACCCAAGAACACGTCAATCTAAGGAATCCAACTAAATCCAATAAGAGAATGTTTAAATCATAAACCCCTGTAACAAAATCTTGCAGTATTCTCCTGGGATGCATGCACCTATGTCAGAATTGCTGTTGATTTAAAACTGAAGTAGGTTTTTTGTTGTTGTTGTGGAGAGAACACAGGTGAAGGCTGTATCACCCAAGGGGAAGTGCTTGATTCTGGTTCCCCGAGGAAAACTACAACTCCTGCCACATTTCTTTGACCAATTGTTATACTGTCTTCTTAGCCACTCATTCAGGGCTCTCTCTTTGCTTCATTGTCATCACCTTTGCTCTGGAATTCTGCTGTTTTTCCCCATCTACTTTATATGCATTTGAATACTGCTTATTAGTGAACTAGCACTCTTTAATCAGTTTACAAAGTGAAAGCCAATTGCTCCCAACAAGCTCGGTACTCATTTTACTGACCTACGAAAGGATGGAAGGCTGAGTTGACCTTAGAGCCCCCCAGGATCAAACTTACAACATTGTGGCTGCAGGACTGGCATTTAACCACTGCGCCACCAGGGAAGAAATACTTTCTATTTCCTCTCCAAGTTTGTCTGTCCCCATCTCCTTCATTTCTCCCTCCTCATCCAGCCAATTTTATTCCACACTCCCTCAGTTCTAACAGCAGACATGCTCGATCTTTACTGGACTGTGTGCATGTTGGAAGGGAGGTCCCCTTAGATTAGTTTTTTGGTAAAACCAAAAGAAAATTCAACAGAATTTTCATAACCTCTGAACATTTACTTGGTAAGACAATGGATCTTTTCAGTAAATCTGCATACCTCTGCCCTGTAAATTATTAAAATGTGTTACCTAATTTAGCAGTTTCAAACATAGCATCTAAAATATATCAAGTAAAATTAAATTCAGTTCTGATTACAGCACAATCCTTTAAAGTTGTATTCAAAAATAAGTTCCACCGAACCGAAAGAAGCTTATTCCAAGGTGACTTTATGAACGCAGCCTTAAAAGCCTTGGTGCAAGTTAGCAGCATGATTTCAAATTTTGATCAAACTTACCTGCACCAGTTTTGAAGCTGGCCTAACCAGAGAGGTACTGAAGTGGCGTACCTACAAAAAGACATTTATAATTTGAATTCTCTTTTTAAAAAAAAAACAGGAAAAATACATGTTGTAACATAAAGCAAATACGAGAGGATGACTAGCAAATCAGTTCTAAAACTTGTGTCTAACCACAGACTTCTACTGAAAACAGATTCTTAAGTTTAATTTTTAAATCCTACTATTTTCAACAGATGTCAGTACAATTAATTAACCAGCATCCCAAGAAACAACACTACACAGAAAGATGAGTTTTGATGTCGGCAACACAATTCCAAAACTCCCTCTGTATGAGGAGCCTTCAAACTCACTTGTATAAGTGTTATTTTATGCATTTTTTAAATTTAGTGCACACCACCATGGGACCTTGGAGCTAAGAAGGACAAAAACCTGACCAAAACAGCTCCACAATTATCATGTTGGTCATGGCAGAAAGAACATACAGAGGCAAATACTGTACAATGTCATACTACGTGGGCATCCAGAACACATGGACAACAAAGCTATCTAAAGATAATGCAGATAATGTGAACTCTGCCACCTTAAGCAACATGCCACCTGATACTGAGAAATACTCCAGCAGTTGTTACTGGGAAGTTAATAGGCAGCTGTCACCAACTGGCCTTTTCTACAGCAAGTAAACAAAACAATGCCGTGGAACAAATAGAAAGCTTGATTCTTTTTGGTTTTAAAGGGAAAAAATTATTATTTTTGTCTTTTTAAACTAGGTGGGCAAAATGCAGTGTTGCAGCCATTTGCTACCTCCAAGCCTCTGTTGGTTCCCAACAACCCCCTTTTTCTTGCCAGAATAGTGAACTGCCTCTCCTGGAATTCTTCTGGACCAGCCATACACATTTTAAGCAGGCTACAAAGCCCCCCTGAACTGTTTAACATAAAAAGGGTGTTTTTGTTCCAAAATTAGATACATTGTTTGCATTGCTGGCAATCTATGCAGCCCCTAGAGAAGTCTGGGGCAAAAAACTGGCTACTGGACCATGTTTTTTTTAAGCAGACCATCAACATTCCTCTATTTGACCATCAAGGTACCTATGATACATTATATGTATGCATATGTGTTGTTGTACATAGAATGACAGAGTTGGAAGAGACCACAAGGGCCATCCAGTCCAACCCCATTCTGCCATGCAGGAAATCCAAATCAAAGCATCCCCAACAGATGGCCATCTAGCCTCTGTTTAAAGACCTCCAAGGAAGGAGACTCCACTACACTCCAAGGGAGTTTGTTCCACTGTCAAACAGCCCTGACTGTCAGGACATTCCTCCTAATGTTCAGGTGGAATAACTTTTCCTGTAGTTTGAATCCACTGCTCTGCATCCTGTTCTTTGGAGCAACAGAAAACAACCTTGCCCCCTCCTCAGTATGACACTAGTGCTTAAACAGGGCTATCATATCACCAATTAATCATCTCTTCTCCAGGCCAAATATACCCAGCTCCTTAAGTCTCTTCTCATAGGGCATAGTTCCCAGACCTGTCCCCATTTTGGTGGCCCTCCTTTGGACACGCTCCAGCTCTTACTGTCAGGAAGTTCTTCCTAATATTGAAGTGGAATCTCTTTTCCTGTACTGTAGTTTGAATCCACTGCTCCAGGTCCTAATCTCTGGAGCAGCAGAAAACAAGCCTCGATATGGAGCACTCCTTCAAATACTTAAAACAGGGCTATCGTATCACCTCTGAAGCGTATCTTCTCCAGGCTAAACTAGTTGTCTGCCTTCAGGTCATTTCTGACTTATGGCAACCCTTTCATTGGGACTTTTTTTTTTAGTATGTGCGCAAAGTTTCTTCAGAGGAGGGTTGCTTTTACTCTCCTCCCAGGTTGAGAGAGTGTGACTCGCCCAGGGTCTGCCAGTGGGTTTCATGACTAAACCGGGATTTGAACCCTGGCCTCCTGGAGTCTTAGTCCAGGGCTCAAACCACTACATCACATTTGCCCAATACACACCCCACATAAGACAAGCATTCCCAGTCACCAGGGCAGATGAAACCTGTACCCACGTGCCTAGGGTTAGGGGCACAAGACCCCCATGAATATGGGGGAAATGCAAATAACAAAAACACCATGTTTTTACCTAAGAGGACACCTCTCTAGGAATCTCTGGGTCCTCCAGAGCAACTCTGTGGTCAACGTCCAACAGACACTGACCATAGGACTGAGCCGGAGGAGTTACAAATGCCTAGTAGAGCATTCACTCTAGGAATCTCTAGGTCTTTCAATGGGATCTTTGGTTAAAGCTGACCATAGAGTTGCACTGGAGGAGGACCTAGATATTCCTAGAGAGAACGTATTAATCAAATTCGTGAATAATCAAGGCCACAAATATGGAGGGATGAGTGTATTTACATGTCCAACCCCATCTGTGCTGCAGAAACAAACCAGGTTGATATCGCTATAACTGCCAGGGCTCAGGACTATGGAATCCTGGGATTTGCAGTTGACTCTCTGACAAGGAAGGCTAAATGTCTTCCCCCCAAAAACTACAAATCCTTCCACCTTCAGAAGGAACAAAAGACAAGGGCTTGTTGCCAGAAGGCAATATGACAGTGGTTCTCGACCTTTGAGAAAACCCTCTAGATTTTTTTGAGACTTCAACTCCCAGAATTCCTGAACGATGAATATACTGACTGGGACTTCTGGGAGTTGAAGTCCAAAGGTTGAGAACCATATACATCCTGCCAGGCATACATGTGCTCTTTAATTCTGAGCTCCCAGACGCCTTTCCGCCCCAGAAGCCCCGCAGAGATCTACCAAGACTCAGAAACCGAAGAGAGACCTGCAAGAAAAGCTCTCCCAAAATGGGTTCACTGAGTCTCCTTCTCACCTTCCCAATCAGCCCCGCAGCAGCCGCCATTTTGTTCTCCTACTGGTGTAGGTCAAAGAGGCGCATGCGCAGTTCTGCCAACGCGCATGCGCGGCGACGGCGGCTCTGCCCATGGCTTTCTGGGAATCGTAGTTTTCCCTCAGCGACAGTAATTTCTACAGTGTAGGCCCAGCGGCCTTACACTGTGAAAATAACCCGCTTTGACACCGATTTAACTGCTATAACCCCATTCTAGGGAATCCAGGGCTTGGTAGTTTTACAAAACCTTCAGGCTTCTCTGCCCAAGCTTTAACTAGCCAATGGCTCCAATGCTAGGGGTTTCTGGGGAGTGTAGTTTTGTGAGACATTTATTAGCCTTCTCTGACTTTGTTTACATTAAGCTACATTTGGCTTAATAATAATAATAATAATGTTTTATTTATATGCTGCCTTTTCTGTAGGATCAAGGTGGCTTTGGTCCAAAACACACTGCAGAAATAATCAGTTCGAGACCGTTTTAACTGCCCTTTGGCTCAGTGCTAGGGAATCCTGGGAATTGTAGTTTATTGTGACACCAGAGCTCGCTCTCTCTGACAGAAGGCTAAATGTCTCACAACACTATTCCTGCAGGGTGTTTTGGACCTTTGGTCACCCAGATTTTCTGGATGTCAGCTCCCAGGATTCCTGACAGTCTGGGGCTTCTGGGAGTTGAAGTCCCTAAAAAACATTTGGAGGACCACTAATAATAATGAAGTTTGAGAAACACTGGTGTAGATGCATCCTGGAATCTAAAGTTTGTTCTTTCAAGGTTTCCAGGAACAGGGTGACCAGACACCATGTCCTCCTTTTCCAGGACATTGTCCTACATTCCTCCAGGAGGAATTCCAAAATACAGTATCCTCCATTCTGAGCATGGCAAAGAAGCATAGGTTTATATTTCTTCAAGGGGTGTTTTTAACTTTTTTATTGGGTCATCCATTTTTCTTGAATCTCCAACATTTTGCAGAATGCCTCATTCTTCTTTGAGGTTATGACATCTGATCATGCTGTGCAGGGAGGATGATTGATTATTTTGAAGCCATGGGTTCCCCAGGCTCACACAGTGTGTGTGTGTATATATATATATATATATATATATATATATACATATACACACACACACACACATACACACACACTTTTTTCCAGGCAGCATTCTCTGAAGCTGCCAGCCACAGATGTTGGCGAAACGTCAGGAATAAACTCTTCTAGAACATGGCCACATAGCCCGAAAACCCCACAAAAAACTATGGATGCTGGCCATGAAAGCCTTCAACTTAACAATGGCCCTTTAATTGTGACATCGTGTGAAAATGTTAATTGCGACTGCACAGTTTTCATGGGATAATCACTGTTTAAACCCCCAGTTTTCCCAGTGTGATAAAGTCTTCTTATTAGTATGGTTTCAGTTTGTACTAAAAAGATCTCAAATTATCCACCCAAAAACTATCAGCCCCCTTTGTAACTTCTTTGCTTAGATCTTCATCTGTTTCCAAAAAGCCAGGTGTTCCTATTTTCTGCTCCTTTTCATATCACCCATTATGCCCCAAGCCTGTATTTGTAAAAAATAAAATAGAATAGAATTGGATGCCAGTGCCACCTTAAACTTAACACATTTATTATAATGTGAGATTTCATAGATGATAGCTCATTGAAATTAGCTGTACAGTCAGCCCTCCGCATACACAGATTTTTTATCCATGCATTCAGGCATCCATGGCTTCAAAATAATCAAATATATACAGTATATATAAATTCAAAACAGCAAACCACCATTTGACGTAAGGACCACCATTATCCTATCTATTATATTTAAAGGGACTTGAGCATCCACAGATTTTGGTATCCGCTGGGAGTCCTGAAACCAAATCCCAGCAGATACCAAGGGCCCACTGCAAGACCTCACACTGTTGTGGTTGTGTAAAATTGTGCTAGTGATGGATGTGTCTGTTAAACAAAAGGACATGGGATAGAGCTTGTAAAATATACTTTTTTGGGTTACGCCCAACAGAACCCACTGGCTAGGGAATTCTGAGGTTGCATCCGTTCTGCAGAATAATCCGATTTGACATCACTGCTATGGCTCAATGCTACCACCAAACTACAAATCCCAGAATTCCATAGCATTGAGCCAGGGCAGTTAAAATGATGTTAAACTAGATTATATCCGCCTTAAAAGCTGGAGTCCAACAGAAGAATTTTTTCCAAGCTGTGGTACAGGGATGGTGTTATGTGTGTTACTTCAACAACCTCAGTGACGCTCACAGCTCTACTTTCCACTAGTGAATTTGAAATAATTCTGCTCTTTGAGTATTTCACTAACATGCTTGTGGCAGCACAACTGATACAATGTCAGTATTGTAGCAGGGTTTGCCAATTTATTTATTTTATTTTTATTTATTTTATTTCTGTGCTGCCTTTCTGCCAGGAGGAGACACAAGTCCTGATGTTTTATTTGAAATACTTTGGTTGAGTGGACAGATGGAACAGTTAGGATAAAAACAGATTACAAAAGCTTTTTGTTTGTTTGTTTTGTTAATAGAGAAGTAACAGTTTGATTAACTTTTCCCTCCCAGCCTAATGCAGCTGCAGCCTCCTTCTTCCTTAGCTGACTATGCAGGCATGCTAGTCTTTACCATAATCAATGCCTAGCACACATGTATAAGCAACAGGAAAGAGAGAGAGAGGACAAACTATGGGTTGTCTTGTCTTACCTTTGGCTGCTGCTTCCCCCATTTCTTCAACTTGGACAGTACAAATCCTGCTAGACGTGTTGTAAACGCTAGATGATGCTGTTGCTACAGCCTCTTTTGAGGACCACTAGAGAAAATTTGGTGACCAGTATTACTGTAATCCCATAGACTTCAGGCTGAACAATAGCCAGAGCAGTATAAATTAGAGCCATATTCAGCAATCAAACCCATTATGTTTGCACTTTATGAAGGGGGGAAGTAGGGAATTTGAATGGTTTTCCTGTTTCTATAGAACTCAAAGCTAGCTAATTTTTCCAGATTTCAGCTTGGACAGCTTGGGGAGAGAGAAATCTGAGCATGCCAATATAATGATTTGCTGGCCTATGACACCAGGCTGCTCCTACCTCCTTCTGCCTTTTCCCCCCAGCAAGTGTTCAGTTAATTAGCAGGCCAGATCAGGCTCATGTTTATCAGGAAACTGAGCTTCTGGATTGGAAGATTTTCTTTCAGTGCCCTCCAACATTTGCCTAGATTTTGTGTCTTTTGGATTGGCCTGTAGGCTGTACCAGGCACTGTAGGTTATATTTCCAAGAAAGGAATTGGTAAAACCACCTCTGAGTATCCATTGCCTAAGAAAATCCTATGAAATTCTTAGAGTCACCACAAGTTGACAAATGATTTGAAGGCACGTACAATGGTATTGCACAGTATGGATTTTGGAAATTGTTTTACAGCCAGCACAGCTGATCCTGCATTTTGTATTCCTGGTGGTTGTTATACTACAACAGTGCAAGAAACCCATGTTGAATAGATGTGCAGCCATTTTGTGTATTGCTATTCTTACAGTTCTTCTCTAACTAGGTTTTAGCATTAATAGGTTTTAGTGCCTGAGCTCTGGCTCAGATGAAAGATCTACTTTGGCAAAGTACTGAAAAAATAAGGGGGAATTTGAAAAAGGAAAAGAGAGTGGGAAAGATTATAAAAACAGAGATGAGAAGACAATATGATGGCAGGAGAAGATAAAGGAATGGAAAGGAAAAGGATCTTGTGGCTTAAGGAATATCACACTAGTGAAATCCCGCTGAGAAATGGGATTTAAAGTAGATTTAGATTAGAAAAAAACCACAAATGCGGGCAGTTTATCACATAACGTTTTGCCAGACCAGAAATAATGCAAAAATAAAGCAAAGGCAAAAGGGACAAAAATGGCAGTTTTTTACTTTTGGAACTTCCCAAAAGTAAAAAGCTACCATTTTTGTCCCTTTTGCCTTTGCTTTGTTTTCATGTTATTTCTGGTGTGGCGAAACATCATGTGATAAACTTCTTGCATTTGCAGGTTTTACAGAGTTTGCCAGAGTTTGTTACTAGAAAGCCAGAGGGACATGGCACTTTGCAATAAATAAGTGGGTTTTGAATTGCAGTTTGGGCACTCAGTCTCTAAAAGGTTCACCATCACTGGATAACAAGAAATACATGAAGATCTGGAAAGCGGTGGAACTGCTTGGAAGTAAACATTGGGGAAATATGAGAGAATGAACAAAAGAACAAAAGAAAATGAACAAAATAATAAAAAGGATAAAAATATGAAAGGAGTAGAAGAAAAGGAAAAACTTGGACCTGAATCAGTGGGTTCAAACTACAAGAAAAGAGATTCCTCATCAACATTAGGAAGAACTTCCTGATAGTAAAAGCTGTTTGATAGTGTAACACACTCCCTTGGAGAGTGGTAGAGTCTCTTTCTTTGGAGATTTTTAAACAAAGGTTGGATGGCTGTCTGTCGGGGGTATGTTGTGTCTTCCTGCATGGCAGGGGATTGGACTGGATGGCCCTTGCGGTCTCTTTCAACTCTAAAGAGATTATCACACCGGCAAAAAGATGGGAACATAGCTGTATCATGTGATAACATGAAGATTATCACATGATGTTGCTCAATGTTGTGATTATCCCGTGAATAAAGAGGAATTCTAGCACTGCTTTTAATTTAAAGGGATTCTATGTTCAAATGATAGTGGTAGCTATCGTGGGCTATTCTTCCTGATTCCCACAGCCCATTCCCTCTACTGGAGGACAGAATTTATTTATTTATTCATTCATTCATTCATTTCCAGGATTTATATCCTGCCTTTCTCCCACAATGGGATTACTGTCCACAAGCCTGTGCTGCACCCTCTAAAGTAGTCTTCTTCCTTCAGGTCTTAGAAGACACTATCCCATTACCAGTGATGAAGAAAAAAATAACTGTCTGGTCACGTCTAAGTGTGGAATGGTGATGAGGGAAAGACAGCTTGTCCTTTTCCTAAGGCAGGAAAATGTTATGGATTGGCATTTTTTCTAGGAATTGAAAAGCCTCAGCTGTCTAGAGAGTAAGGTTGACAAAGCAGCTATAAGAGAACATGAAACCTCCTTATACTGAAGTATTCAGTATGCTTAGGAACAGAGGAATCTGCCTTATACTGAGTCAGACCATTGGTCCATCTAACCTGTCAGTTGCAATTGGTGTGGCTCTCCAAGGTTTCAGACTCAATTCTTCCTTAGCCCTATTTGGAGATTCCTGGTACTCCCTGGTGGCTCCCATTCAAGTACAAACCAGGTCTGGTCTGGCATAGCTTCTGAAATCAGATGGAATTTATGGTGATACTTGTGGAAGTGTTTCTAATGTGTAGGTTGCATTGCTTATACATGGCTAATGTCTTGGAAATTAGAGCTTGCTTATTAGCCCTGGAGAGAAAGTACAATCAGCCCTCCATATACATGGATCCCCCCCCCCCCGAGATTCAGGCATTCAAAAAATACATAAATTCTTTTAAAAAAACTGAGATATTGTCATTTTATATAAGGAACACTATTTTGCTATCCATTGTATTTAATGGGACTAGAACATCCATGGATTTTGAAATCCACAGGCAGGTCCTGTAATCAAATCCCAGCGAATACCAAGGGACCATTGTATATCTGAAAATATGGCATCTCCTGGATAAATGGTTTCTTCTTTTCACAAAGTAGATCTTAAATTTGAGGACTTCAAATAGACAATAGAGAGAATAGCTGTTGGTCAGCATGCCATGTAGTAAATATAGCATAAAATGAATTACATGGTTTCATCTGCCATATCTCAACAGCGTGTATAAAGCAGAAAGTTAGGATAGCATGGATTTCTTTCAGCCTACACAGAAGCCAAGGGAAACTTGGCTCTGGTTAAATCCAGTAAAATGAAAATTCGGTTCCCCCTCATTTGACCTTAATGCTCTAGAACTTGTAAGGCATAAATATTTTTTAACAAATCTCATAGTCATTTGACTTTGAAAATAAAGCCTTTTTGTTTAAGATGAGTGTAAATATTTTGGGCAAATATGGTAATGTATTCTTACTTACCTAGTAACATCTAGTAGACTAATGACCAAATGACTCTGAATAATTAATATTTTGGTTAGAGAGCAAGTAGTCCTTATTGTGGTAATCAAATGAGGTAGGAGACATGACATATTTGGTGGGCATTTTTATTACTGTTTTTATTGGTTCCAGGAATTATAACGTTCTTTTCCACTGTTGTGCCCAAAATGTAGAAAATGCCAAACTTCTTCAGCAAAGGGCAGGACCCCATTTTTCTGGGGTATTAACTGAGAGGACCAGTACAGCCCACTAGCTTCCAACAGTTGCCTGCCTCCATTGTGGCAGTTGTATTTTTTTCAGACTTGTGTAGAGTGGTAAGGGAAGGCACTGCCACTCCACTTCTCTGCTACCCGCCCCCCGTGGAGAGCTACATCAGGCACATAGGGTGGCCAAGGTTGCTCTCGGCAGAGCTGGTATGGCACAAATGCCTGAATTTGAGGAGACCTTATTTGGAACTGGGCATTTAAGACCTAACTTATTCCAGAGAACCTTTTTTCTAAGGGTCACCACTGCTGCCAGGAGTGAGTATGAATGGTGCAACGTGTTCTCTGTTTCAGTTGATTGCACATGTTGCCATATCTAAGAGCAGGGCTGGTCCTACCTGAAACAGCAGAATAGGGCACCGTGTCTATGTTTCAGAAATGTTGTTGCTGTGTGCCTTTTATTTCTGACTATGACAATCCTAAGGCAAACCTATTACAGGTTTTTCCAGGGCTGAAGTGTGTGACTTGTCCAAGGTTGTCCACTGGGTTTCCATGGCCAAGTGAGGAACTGAATCCTGAACTCCAGAGTCATAGTCCTACCTCAAACCACTACACCACGCTGGGGTACGTAACTAGAAATGCTACATTTCAAAAATTCTCACATGTATGATTTACACATACAATGCTTCCATTTAGGACTTTATTCCATGAGCCCCATTCTCACAACGGTCATGCTAATAATAATAAAATGGGAACATATCACTTTCCAGACAACTAACACTGCATCTCTCTCAGTTACGCAACTGGGGCTGCTGCTTTCATTGCACTCTCTTCCTGACCTCTCCCTTAACCCTGCTTTATGTCCAACACAGCATGCCTTTAGGGATTATTTTTGCCCCCCCCTTTTTTTTTTCTGTGCAATTCCAGAGCTCTGTTGCTGCAATTTAAGTTTTGAAAAGTTTTTTTTTAAAAAAAGAAAATAAATAAAGAAAAAATAAAGAAAAGTAATCAGGTCACTTTGGAATAGTGAAGGGGAGGGGGGAGATTTCCACATTTGTTACAACTGCCTTGGGAGTGACATTTTGCACTTGGGAACTTGTGTGATTGCAAGGTCACTCATGGGTTTCCCCTGTGAAGGAAAAGGGATGGGTAGGGTACAGGGCTGCTACAGGCTGGAGGCATTATTGTGTAATGAGTGTCACCAAAGCCACATCTTTCCTGGCGTAATTGTGGTTTAAAGGTTGTGTTCAGTAATGTCCTCAGAAAAATTTAAACAGTGTACATTTGGAAGAATGTGCTAAAGTGCTATACATACTTGTGTGTATGTCAAAAATTTTATTCCAAAAAAGTGACCCCAAAAACCTGGGTCGACTTATACATGGGTCAATACGGTAAAAGAGTAACCAATTGGGAATAAAAGAGACTCATTAGAGGCAAGTTGATGTGGCCAAGTCCTCCCCTTAAAGCTCCATGTGTGAGCCCTGCCCCAATTGCTCCAACAGTCGCCCAGAGCACCCCACCACCACCACGGCCAGCACTTCTCCCTCTCCCAGGTGGGGCTTCCCTTTGAGAGCCTCCAGGGCTGCTTTAAACCTGGATGGGAAGTGATGACAGAGCTCACAGATCCAGTTTAAAACAGCCCTGTCTTTTTCTTCTCCTTGGCGTCCCCCCACTCCCCCCATTGGCTTTATCCTGAGAGGTACCCAATGTGTGGGGGAGAGTGGAGGGAGAGCCCTGACTCCCAGACCATCCCAAGCTCTCGACTGTTGGAACAATTGGGGCAGGGGTCACATGTGGAGCCTGTAAGGAGGGCTTTGTGGGGAGGACTCGGCTGCATCAACTTGCCACTGGTGAGTCTCTTTTACTTTTTCTCTTATGCTCGATATTTTACCCTCAACCTATCCACAGGTCACATCAAAATCCCTGATTTTGGCCCCAAAACCTGCCTTTACATATACATGAGGTTGAGGTATAACCGAGTACATACAGTAAGTCTCACTTTGCAATATAAAAAAGCAAAGGTAGCTGCATTGAAGAAGAATACTCCAAAATCCACATATGAGCAATACTTTTTATTAGAACCAATGAACACGATACAAAATAATGAGTCCACTAATAACTGTTAGAAGCCTTAGCTATTGTTTTGCCAGAAATGAGCAGAAATCATGATACTATAAAAAGCTCCAGAGTGATTTCAAATTGTTCCTTGATTGGTTGCCAACTATGAAGACAAACTCATCAAATGCATATGCTGTTAAAGTATTGAGTATGGTATGGAATACCAAAAAGAAAATAAGTTAACAAGGAGGTCATACTGAAAGAACAGGCTGCCGTGAGTGTTCTGGACCTGCATAAGACCTTGGTTTCAGCCATTGTACAAGGTTGCACCATTTCTTGCATAACTCCTTCCTCCAAAGAAACAACTTTTCCTGTATGTTTTTACAGCAGCAACTGATCCAGAGCTTAAAAACATTATTTGGGGGTGCACTACTCCCAGATTTCCCCAGCTGGCAACTACTGGGAATTGTAGTCCAAAAGGTTACCTGTTTCAAAGCTCTGAACTTGACATTTCTGGATGCCATTGAGGACTTCAGCAAGAGTTTTGGGTGAAATTTGGAAGGGGGAAGAAGCATGGAGGATATTAAGAATGTTTAAGATATTCTGTGTTTTTCAAACTTTGGTTCTCCATATGTTTTGGACTTCAGCTCCCAGAATCTGTCATCACAGGCTGTGCTGGCAGAGGAGTCTGGGAGCTGAAGTACAAAACAGCTGGAGGATCAAAGGTTGATAACTCCAGCTTTAGATGCTGTACTGTGCAGCGCGCAATTCTAGGCATGTCTGCTCAGAAGTTAATTCTCATGGGCTGAGTAGATCATATTCCCAGATAAGTGTGATAAAGACTGCAGCCTCACACAGATAGATTAAACATTTTAAGTAAAGTATACCCCTGATAAATCAGTTAGCAAATTTGATTTGATTTTACATTAAATGTGGTTGTTAGTAAACGGTACACTCCTGTGAAAAAGAAAAGCCACTCCTACAATTTTGTTTTAAATGAAACCCATTTTTTTCTTAAATGCAAATATATGTAAGCAAAAATGATTGGCTAAGTAAAACTTATATGCTTCATCAGTTAAGAATTCTTTTTTAAAAAAATTAAAGTGCTATTAACTTCCTGAGCTTTTCTGCAATTCTAATGAAATAAAGTCTAATCTTTCTTAAATACATTCACTATCATTTTATGGATTTTATGTTGGAACCTTTTCTTGCAGACAGGGATCATACTGAAATATAAAGGAGAAGAAAGGCTTGTAAAAGAAACACTAGATTTATTTAGTCAAGCCAGCAGAAATGCTAGCAAAACCTCAACGTAAACTGTTACAAGTACACCCCAGGCACATGTGCAATGGCAAGTCATGATGATGTGGTTTGCTGGTGGCTGACAGTGTCCACTGTTGAGGGCCAGTGATGTGGGAGAGTGACACTGATGCCCTTGTGGGGAAAACATGTAGGGACTGTTAATACAGCACTGTGATGGCAAAACATTTTGATATCTGGGGCAGATGAAACATGCTGGCTGGAAGATTGTGGGAGAGAGAACTTTTCCAAGCTTTGGCACATTCCCTCTTCATAACCCTATAACAGTCCCAACCATTTCAACTAGGACTGAGCTATATTAAAAATGAAGTACCAGATGCAAATTCTGGATACAGTTTCCCAGTGGAAAAGACTGGAGAAGTTATACAGAGGTACTATTGTGATAATATAGATCTTCTTATATGTTTTAGGATGCCTCTTGCTTTATTCCTCTCTTCCTATCCAACCATGTCTCCCCCATTGCTGGTGTAACCTGGGTAGGGTTTCAGAAGACCTGCCATCTTTGTTTACTGCCATGCCAACAGTAGAAAGGAAGAAGTAGGAAGATGAGAAGATATTAGGACCCTTCTTACATCTTAAGCATGGCTCAAAAGAAGCTACAGACACATCTGGGCTGATGAAGCGGAGCAGAAGAAGCAGCCAGCTTTCGTCCAGTATGTATGTTTCCCCATCTTGAAGTGTAGGTAGGGTAGGAAATAAGAGAGAAGGCACCTGCTTGTGATCATGACATTACAGTGGAACCTCAGTATCCACAGGAGATCCATTCCAGACCACCCCATGGATACCAAAATTCACAGATGCTCAAGCCCACGTTGTCTCCAATGGCGGTGGGTGATATATAATCCAGTTCTAGTCCCAGACAGAGTTATCCCATTTAAGCAACTGTATTTATATAAACCAAACTGATTCAATTGGTCTACTGTGGTTGGGATTACTAAGTGGATCTTGGCTATTACTGACACATGGGTAAGTGTCCAGCGCATCCTAGTCTACTTCTAAAGCTATTGGTATCACTGATGGTTTTCAGGAAAATTACAGCTGTTTCAGCAAAGGAAGTACAGTGGGATCTCGGTGGGATTTGAGCATCTGCAGACAGCAAGCCTATGTAGTTCCCAATGGCAGCATGTGCATGTGGCTGCATCACCATTAGGGACAGCCCCCATTGTCCCTAGTAGTGGCATGTGCATGCAGCCACACTGCCATTGGAGACAACAGGACCTCACCTGAATATATGGGTACATGTCTATCCAACCCTATATCAAATAATCTCTGGATGGTGTACAGTAAAATCAGTAGTAACAGGTCACAACAATTATAACAGCAACAATTATTTAAACAGACTGTTTAAACACAGTGATGAGTTAAAACAGATTTAAAAGATCAAAACGGTTTAATAACCCGCTCCAATAGCATTTGAAGTAAATAACTGAGCCGAAAGGTTTAATAAACAACCATGTTTACTTTGCACCTAAAGAAAACCAATCAGGTCTTTAGGGGGCAGGCATTCCACAACTAGAAAGGCAAAAACCTTGTGATAATATAAGGATGCTGCCCAAATTAAGATGTAAGACTGGTAGAAGTAAATCGATTTATTAAGCGATGCTATACGCTCTAACCAGTCTCAGCCTTTAGGGAGCAGGTACTTAATTGTTATTGCAAGCACCTTGAATTCAAACCAAAAGTGTACTGACTGTCATATTTAGGCCTAAATGTTCTTTGGTACCAGCTCAAGACATGTTGGCGGGGTACAGACCGCCGCTTTGCAGCGGTCTGGCGCCGCCACCAGAAGGTCCGCGGGGGAGCCGGAGCCTTCAAACGGCCCGACTCCCGCGCGGACCGAAAAAAGAAGCTCCAAAATGGAGCTTCTTTTGGCGTCGCGTTTGCGACGTAGCGAGGCGCCAGGGGCGCGCTCGCTACGTCAGCAGCGGCGCGACGCGTCTGGACGCTAAGCGTCCGCTACGCAAAGATGGCGGCGCCCATGTAGAAAGGGCGCCGCCATCTTGTACGGACGGAGTCCGTAATAGGCCCAGGGGCGTCTAAAAGAGACGCCCCTTTTTTAAAATGGGACGTCCTCCGGACGTCCCAAAGGGCCGTCTAGAAAGCCCCGTTGTTTCTTCAGACGAAGAACAAGATGCTAGCCATTCCACCAATCCTGACACAGAGGCTAACTGGTCTGGCATTTAGCAGGGTATTATCCTCTATTCCACTGAGGCAGCAGGCTAGTTTAGGAGGACCAGGAGCGGGATACACATTGCCATCCTGGAACAGATAGGGATGACTGGAAGGCTGTTGTTACTGAGTTTGGTTTTATATAAATTTTGGGTGCCAAGCGATCAAAAATCATGACCCCTGACTGACCCCATCGCAAGCCGCCATTACCCTAAAAGTGAGCCGACTACATAGCCAGCAAGCTTGCTAGGCTTGGTCACAGAAAAAAAGGTAAAATGCAAACCTTTCATCAGGCAGCCCAAAGAGAAGAGGACAAAGGAAGTAGCCTCTCTCCTAATGAGCGAGTGATTGTCTTAACAGCTCTGCCATCTAGATATTTGTCTTCCCCTGAAAAGTGTCAGACCTCTTCTTTGTGTATCCATTGTGTAAGTTTCAGCTTAGACAAAAGATAGCCATCAAGACCTTTGTTCACCAGGTAGCCATAGCCTGAGGATATGTTTCGCAGTATAAATAGGACCTAGATTTCTGCCCTCATTGGGCTTGTCGAACTGAAGTTCCAAACCTCATTCCTTGCTTGTAGAGCACCTCGCTCCGAGCTTGTGAACCTTGAGCCCTGGGCTCTACTGAAATCACTCGAGCTAAGCCAAAAGCTCACTGTCTCTTGGGCCTCATGTTAGCTTTGCCTGCCGGAACTCAGCTCCCAGCCACCGCAGTCGCCACTTGCTTTTCCCGTTCCTGCGGCTGTGCTTCACCATCCACCCTCCCTCACATCCGTCGCTTTGGAGAAGACTCCTAAGGTAATTATCCCAAGGTGCCTCTATCCTTTCTCCATTGGCAGAGTGAGATGCTCTGTTAGGCAGACTATTTTGAGTATTATAAAAAAGGAAATAAATTATTACTTATTTATTCATTATAATTGTTATTTATTTACTGGGAAGGATGGAGACAGGTGCTTGTGAAAGCTTCTGTCTTAGCCATCAAAAATTTAGCTGTCTTTGGGTACTCTGAGTATCTTGAAGAAATAAGGTGGCACTTGCTGTTCCACCTCAGGGACCAAAATTTCTTGAGCTGGCCCTTGTAGTTTTGCTCAGCTAACTGTGATACAACCCCATTATTAATCCACTATATTGGCTCATCTTTACCTTCCAATCGAGCAGGACTTAAAATGCTGCTCTTGTCACACAGTAACTTGTAAGTATAACTTGTGCTGTGAAACCATACTTTGCAGGATCATGTAAGTGATATCTATGTGACTAGTCTAAGAGAAGCACAGTCTGATCAGTTAATCTAGCATCCTTTTAAAATGGATTTTCTATAGTACGTACAAATGAGGGGGGGGGGAGGGAAAGGGAGAAAAGATCTAACATTTACTTAATTTCTTCCTAAAGAAGTATGATGGATGCTTATATATTTTAAATGCAAGAATTTTAATACTGGGCAAATAATTAGGTGCTTAGGGAAGTTATTCTAGGAAAAAGTATATAGGGACATATACCCTAACATCCAATAAATTTCTTAGGGTGGCTAAATGCTGCTATGTTTAAATCATAGCACAGGTGAAAAATGAAGGTTTGTTTTTCAGACTTGACCCCACTATCATTTATACCACCCTGTTTTAATTTTATAGAGCCTGTGTGGTGTAGTGGTTTGAGTGGTGGACTAACAGAAACCAGGGTTCAGTTCCTGCTCAGCTATGAAACCTGCTGGGTGACCTGGGAAAGTCACATGCATTCATCCTAAAGGGAGGTAATGGCAAACCTCCTCAGAACAAATCTTTCCAAGAAAATCCCATGATAGGTTTGCCTTAGGGTCGCCATAAGTCGACTTGATGGAAACGATTCAAAAGAACACAACAACAGTTGCAGTCTTCTTTATGCCAGCATAAACTTTTTTTGCTTTGTGATTTTGCAATTTTTTCATTTCAGTGTGGGAAAGTTGGTGTTTTATTTTTGCCACTCCCATAATCCCTCATCCAATTGGAAGATTTGAGAACTGTAGCCCAAAACATCAACAATACGACTTTCCTAAGTTTTATTAGTTCTTTAATAAAACCTCCAGTAGTATCTCTGCCCGTATATCTCTACCCTTTAAATAAACCTCAGTAGACTCAGTAGGATCTTCCATTAAGCAGGGTAAGGCAGCCATCTCAAACAGCAGATCTGAGATGTTGTGAAAGAGCAGCAAATTGTTTACTCTGTTGTTATTCTTGCCTTTTCCCTGCCAACGATGGGGAAAGGTATTTGTGGGATTTTCTGTTATGCGTGCCAAAATAACTTGGCCACCTTTGCATACTGTGCATCTTGACCTGGGTGAGGGAGTGTGTGGCATTTGTTACTGTGCCTCAGACAGCAATATGTCTTGGCACAACTTTGCATATGAACCATCTGTCTAGAATATGCCCCTGTCCCCCAAATCTTCCAACAATATTTACACTACCTGTTTTCCCACCCACACACTTGCCTGGAAGAAAAACCTCTGAATGTCATAATGAACTTCAAGAAAGAAGAAAAATAAGCAAAACTTTGCATGCAGAATTCAAGACGGCTGTAGCAGCGTCTATCTTTAGCTGCAACAGTGAGTCACATCATTGTGATCTGACTGCATGGCTAGGCTGAGGTAATATGCAGGCCAGGGGACTGAGACAAAGCATGATGGGATTAATGCTGTAAAATTCCACTACTCTCCCAATCAGGTTTATAGAGACTTAAGAGGCTGTGGGCTTTTTTTCAGCCCAAGGATAATTACTTGAAAAGCATGGATGCAGATTCCACACTCCAAGGAGTTATAAAGAAAGTGGAATAACGTCCAGAATATACCCACATTTCCTTGAATAATGTGTGAGAGTATCTATGTATCCGTGTGCTAAGTGTCACGTCCAACTAGCCCTACCAGCCACTCCAAGCTAATGCTGGATTTTCTTGGATGATGCAGTGTTGCTTAGCAACATTGCTAGGCAGCAGGCAATACATGATGCATAGCACTGGCAACTGTGTAGTGCGGGACCGAATTCTATTATTGTTCATTAAGCTGTAAAATATTAATTTGTAGTTTGCAAACAAAAACTATGCCAAGAGATTATGAACCTACTTCTCGTAAACCATCCTCCCCATCAATGTGTCACAGAACCTATTGACTCCAGTTACTACGGGCAGCCCCGGGTTGAATTTAGCCTGATGTAGGTAAAATATGGATGGAATTCATGAGAATCAGCTACTTCTCATGCCTTGGGTAAAAGAGGCTGATATGTGCAAACACTTCTCAAGGTGACATTGTGCAAATTATGTGGCATTTATGTACAGGCACTCAAGTAGGTCGGGGTGGGGGAGAGAGAAGTCACCTTGTTGTTCTCAGTTGCATAAATACTAGGAGGGGAAGCAATTCAGAGAGAATAAAAGAAGCACAGATTTGATAAAATGTGAAGACTTTTAGAGAGGTGCAAATCTGCTGAAAGAAAAGTGTTTAGATGCATTGAGATGATGATTACTCATATTGGCTCTGCCGGCCAACATGCAGGATTCAATTAGAAGTGGTCTCACTAAAAAGTTTTTTAAGACGTGGAGGATGGAGAGGAGGATTCTGAAAGCACATGAGGCCAGAATTCATTGCTCGTCAAAGACCTTGAATGCTGTATCCTGTGCAGTAGGATGGTTATGTATCTTCTGTTTCAAGTGGGTTGGAGGATGAGCTTGTTTGGAGCAATAATCTACCTGAAAGCCTATCCAGATAAGGCTGGAACTGGGATGACAGAACAAAGAACATAAAGCTGACCAGAAACCATTAGCATCTGAAGCACAGATTGACCAGGCACACAAGTCACCAGTACAGGGACTATGATATTCTCCTTTCTGTCATTCCAAGTCACCTTGCCACCTGGCGTGATATACTGACTATTTCAACTAGATGTATAAATGAGCCAGCATGGTATAATGGTTTGAGTGCTGGACCATGACTCTGGAGGTCAGAGTTTGAATCCTAGATTGGCCATGTAAACTGACTGGGTGATTTTGGGAAAGTCACACTCTCTCATCCTCAGAAGATAGCAATGGCAAAGGCAAAACTCTGAAGAAATTTGCCAAGAAAACCCGGTGATAGGTTTGCCTTGGGGAATTTGAATTCCATAAATTGGAAATGAGTTGAAGGTACACATTACCACCTCCACCACCATACTTGTTGTGGAACTCTGCATGGTCTCTTGTCATGTCTCTCATTCTTCCTTTTTTAAGGTAGTCATTCTTTTGTTACGTGAGGTTAGTACTGTTCTGTAATTCATTTAGAATTGAAATATAAATTTTAGATTTATCCAATCTGAGGGTTCAGGAAAGATTACAGGATTACATTACTATTTTGTCTAAGGGATTATAATTCTAATTATATTGCGGTGTGCTCCCTACTCCGAGCAATGAGAACTTCTAGAGGCAGCACTACAGGATTTAATTTTCTTTAAAAGAGATTACACTGGAGACTTATGGCATACTTTGTAATATTTGCTTCAGTTACAAATACACCATAAGTGGAGGACAATACATTCCTATAAACAGACAGTATAATCTGCATCAGATTTCCCAAAAGTAACCTGTGTAATCTTCCAAATGTTACATCCCAGATTCTGGCTAACTCAAGCTGCAAAATTCTCAGCTCTCTCTCTTAACTCACAAATAAACTCATGAATGAGCACCAGGTTCTTGGCTCCCCAATTTCTTGCAATAAAAACAGCATAGACAAATGTAGTTATTTACTGTAAAAATAGGTTTGTTGTTAACTGCCTTTGGATTGACCTCAACTCATGGTGATCCTGTGAATGAGACACCTCCAAGACACCCTATCCTCAACAGCTCTACTCAGGTCCTGAAGACCAAAGGGTGGTGGGATGCACCCTTGCCTGGCCCTCTTTCTGATTAGAAACCAAGCGTGTTTTCTGCTGTTCCAGAGAATAGGACCTGGAACAATGGATACAAGATACAGGAAAAGAGATTCCACTTAAACATTAAGAGGAAGTTATCATTTTCAAGTTCACGTTAGCATTTTTTAATTCATTTATCTGAGTTGTCCTATAGCAAACTTAAATGGCAAAAATAACAAATAATAGCAAGATAAGACAATACCCACAGAGAAAAAAGGAGGTCTCAGAGGCAATTATAAGATACATCAGAGCTATAGAGTATATAGCAAGTTATAAAATAATATCAAATTGCCTAATTATCCCTAATTATCTGATAATTACCTAATGGCAATTGTCCTATACCTAAAGCTCTCATAAAGATAACAACATAACACAATAAAATAAATAAAACTCAGTTAAAGACTGAGAGTTGCCACAAGCAGCCATTGCTTTTCATGTGTGGTAGGTGATCTTCCAAAGGTAAGATATTTCTTAATCTTTGAAGGCTTTTTTTTTTTACACAATTCATAATAAAGGAAAATCAGATCTCTGAATGCTGTGGGAAATCTCCATGCACACAGGAGAGTCTTTTGTTAATAAAATCACTTTATACAGTATATGAGGTTGGGGATGGGGGGTAGCATGCTCTGCTTCCTTGTGCATGAGTGTCTGAGTCCTCATTCACGTGTCATTTTTTTTTTTTACTGGAACAATGCAAATAACCTCACTCACACATTCTGGGTTTATTATTCACCCCATGGAACAGCATCTTTCTGGGAAGTTCAGTTGCTCACAGATGTGGGCACCCTTCATTTGTCCCCACACCCAGCCGGACAGAGGGGGGGTCAACATCCTTTTTTTCTCCCCCCTTTTCCTCTCTCTTTCCTCTTTTCTCCCCAGTGGCAGCTGTTATTCTGGGGAAGGAGCAGGGATGTAGCCAAGGGGGGGAGTTCTTGGGGTCTGGACCCCCCCTTCCATTAGATAAAATGAATGGTGTGTGCTGCCACGCCCCATTATAATGGTGGCACTTAGTCTGGACCCCCCTTCCCAAAATCCTGGCTACGTCCCTGGAAGGAGTGGTGCTTTCTCGACCACATGGACTGTTGATGATGCAAATATATTCGAAGCCCATTTTATCCCAAGTTTTATGGAGAGTTTTATCCTGAGTCTCTTCAGGTCTATTTGCATCATTGTTCACATAGCAGACAATGCAAATCTTTTGTACAAACTCAGGGAAAAGCCCGATATCAATTACCCTGGGGTACATGGAGTTTTTGGCAACTCCCCAAACTTGAGTGCATTCAGGATGCATGTGATCCACAAGGATTCATCACAAATTTATCTTGGTAGTCATGTGAATAACCCCTGAAAAAGACTGGAATGGCATCTAATTCTTCCAGAAAGTGGTCACACGGTTGATGAGTTAGAATGCTCCTACTTCTTGTGTGTTTAATCCCCACAGCTAGAGAGTGCCCGAACAGAGCTTAGCCTTAGCAATATCCTGATTATATTTTTGTAATATGGTTTCTATGTCAATGAAGGGTTTTCTGAAACTTCAGAAATGCTCAAACACAAAATGCCTATTTGTTCAACTTGTATGCATACCATCCTACTAAATGGAGTTACACTAATGCTGATCTACCTATATATTGGTCAGCAGTTATTTGTGTACCTGCTACTCCACTGAAAAAAATGGTGACTGCAAACCATCAAAGCTGAAATTCAAACAGTACCACATCCTGACTGCCTAGTCCTTCCACCAACTTGTTCTGGTCACCGAAAACTCCCTCCCTTGGCTCCACTCCCATTATGCCTTAAGAGTGCCAGCCACACATATGATTACCTGGATTTTCCAGGTATATGCAGGGTAAAAGGCAGTTCTTTTTAAATCAGATTTTTGGCAAAAAGCCCTGCATTGCCTGCAAATTGTTACGAATGCTGTGGGTCCAAGTTGCAGCAGCTGTGAGGTGAGTTTGGGTTTTTTGTCCAGTGTAGACATGCACTGATTGTCTGGCAACAGTGGAGAGAACTCTCAGAGAGATATTTCTGACCACAGAATTATATTTCTCAGAATTATATCTCTTCTGAGAGATATAATTTTGAGAAATATAATTCTGAGGTAAGATTGTTTGAAACTGCTTAAATGTTTCCTTAGAAAAGTGGTGAGGCAGAACCTCTGGATGGAAACAGTATAGAACATGATAAGTTAACAGTGTTAAGGAAGGGCACCAGCCAATTGTTACTTGGAAGTAGGTTGATAGGTATGTTCTTTACTGACAGTGCAAAGAGATCTAACTGAGGCTGCATTAATTTTCGGGAGATGCATAACTGAGGCGATAATATTACATGTAGGTCCCTTGCTCCCGCACCATCAGACACTGATAGGATATACAGTAATCACTTTTTCCATTACAAATAATCTTGGTGGTGGAGAAAAATTTCCCAGGGATTAATGTCCAGCTGGAGTCAATGGCACTCAGCTGTGCTTCAGTTCATCACACAGCTCCTCCTGGTTGGTGATTGGTCCAAGGAAATGCCTTGCACCCAAATTACAATTGCTAAATGAAACTACTATCTCTGATGGGATGAAAACAATAAACAAATCTTCAGCCAATACAATTACTTGTGCCATTTCAAATTATACATATAGCCACATCCATTTTATTATAGCATCAGGCATTGTTTCTCCTTGTACTCCTTCTCTGTGTAGTGTCTGTTTCCAGAAATTGCCAAGGGAAAGAACCAGCTGGTTTCTCTAATGTGGGTCATAGTTGGATCAAATGGTTTCACTCTCTCTCTTCATGGAAGAACACAATTATAACACATAGGACTCATATTAACACACATGAAAGCACTAAGATTCATGCTGATCCTGCCAGACTGGTCCAGTTTTTACATGCTGAATACAATTGTTGTACATTTAGGCATCTGGAATGAAAAAGAGGTTTAGAAAGAACCTGGATTGTTATGAAATCTATCCTTGCACTAAAGTATTTAATATCCCACTTTAGTATAGAAAGGAGAGAGAGAGAGAGAGAGAGAGAGAGAGAGAGAGTATCGAAAGTGTGTTTGTATACCTACTATACTCTAGTACAATGATACACATACACACACAGTACTAATACATGTCCTTCTTTCCTTGCTGTATTCTTCAGAATTGGCAGTTACAATAAATAGATTATCCAGGAGCAGGAGCTGTAAAAAGCAGTTTTCAACAGGCAAACAATTGCAAACAATACATACAATTCACATTAGTTCATACATATGTAACTATTTCAAACTCTGATCCCTGTATTTCATTTAGATCACTCTTTCCCACTAATTCCAGCTGCAAGGAAAAGGCACTCTGTATCAGGTTCACTGGAGGAGGAGTTGGAAAGAACATGTTCTGCTCCAAGCAGCATGAATGAATCATCAGGATGTGTGGGTACAAATGCATGCATTTGTATACACCCATGTGCTTGTGCACAAGCATATCCAGGGCCATGCAGCAAAATATGGCAAATCCAAAATCCACAAACAGCAGTACCTTTTTTGGGCAAACTCCAAAGCATAAAATACATTATGCAAGTTTTAGAAGCTTCATCAGATGAAGCATACAGGAGAAAAATGGCAATAATGTTAGAGTCACAGACATTCTGTCTGAGATGTTGTCATTAAAGATGGTATTAAGGGATTTCAATACATGCAGGGGTGACTCCCATTATTCACCATGTGAGGATTAGAGACAAAGAGCAATAAAAGATAGTTAACAAGGATGTACATGTACAGCCCCAAACTGCTAAACCAGCATTGGCTCTCAGTATCCAGTAGTTCTGACTAGTGTCATTCCACTAGTGCCTAGGTTCTCAAACAGTGGGTCATCCCCCCCTCCCCCAGGAGTGTCTGACAGTATCTGAAGAGGGGGAACAACTCAGGTGCTGATTAGTTCACCCTCCAGAGCAAGGGGGGATGCTTGGATTGGTTTTTCAGCATCCCCTTCAGTTTCAGATTGCATGGCAGGGAGTGAGAGTGTAAGAGAAGGAGGTAGTGTCAAGGTGTAGTGAGGAAGTTGGGGCTTGTGTGTGTGGTGTCAGTTTGGGAGGGCTTTGCTGCCCTCCTTCCTTCCCCTTTACTCTTTCCAAAGGCAAAATCGATTGGCTGGTGGCAAAATTAACCCTTTCCTTTCCCTTTGCTCTTTCTGAAAGGAAAATCTCTCATTTGTGTCTTTAAAAGAAGCAAAAACTCTTTCATTTCCTTTTGCTTTTTCCAAAGGCAAAATACTACAGGTGGTGGGGTTTCTATCTTTGGAAGGAGCAAAGTTAATCCTTTCCTTTCCATTTGCTCTTTCCAAATACTCATGCCTCACATTGAGTATAAACATTGTGTTGAGCTGGGTATTGAATTTATTGAAATTCGAATGATGCTAATTTGAATGATGCCATTTCTGTATAAAGTGTTAAAATATGAGTATAAATGTGTGAATGAAAATGTATGTGCATGCTGTGTGCCTTCAAGTCATTTATGACTTATGGCGATGCTAAACCAACACTATCATGGCAATTTATTGGCAAGATTTGTTTGCCATTGCCTTTCCCTGAGTCTGAGAGAGTGTGACTTGCCTATGGTCACCTAGTGGATTTCATGGCCAAGCAGGAATCAAACCCTGGTCTCAGAGTCCTAGTCTAACACTCAAACTGCTACACTGCACTGAATGAAAATGCACATACTAAAAAACAAAATACTTTTATGCATCTACTACATTGAATGGGAAGGTCCCCTTACATGTGCATGTAGATATAAAGGGGGGTCCAGGGAAATTTTTTTGAGAACCACTGTGCTAGCGCAAAACCTAATGTGCTCACTGACACACATTTTCAGACTATTACATGTACGTGGGGAGAATACAGCAAATTTTCTGGTTATACAGTCAGTTACAAAATCAACAGTGTGCCTAGGGACCCCAAATATGCTACCACTTGCATTTGCACTTGTTGGATTTAGGTCCACATTTCCCCAGTAACAACAATCAGAGTCATATTCCACAAACACAAGCACATTCCTAAGAGGAGACTCAGGGATCCTACACAACAAATGATGAGCAAATGTGAATTTCTTGCATTGTAATCCAATTGTTTAACAAGGTCCTGAATGAGGCTGCATTCTTATCTAATTGCTTTGAGAGAAACAGCACAGAGCAGGATAGAATCAAAAAGAGTGATTACATTCTATAAATATTGTATACTATTTACAGTATGAAAATATTCTTTCTTTGGGCAAGAACTAGCTGAGACTTCTAGGCTCTTTGTGTATACACAGCCAAATGTGTTCACTAGTTTTATTAAATTAAATCCATTTTAAAAATTATTTATAACATTTATTTCAATGAGATTGCTGTAAGTCAAACTTTTATTTTAAAAAATAATTGAAGGCTTTGAATGTTGGTGGGTTTTGCCTTTGAAGATACAAGCAAGTTGCAGAATGGAAGCAATGTCATAGGTAGCAAGTGACTTACTCAGAGTCAGAGCTCAGTAAAGTTACTTTTTAAACACTGTACTGCCTAGGTGACCCTGAGGAGTTATTATCTAAACAACTTGCTTTTACAAGCTCTGCTTGGGTCTCCTGTGAAAGGGAAATAATTTTTGACAGTAGCAAAGAAGTGATGTCCTTTGCTTCTTTCTTGTCACTGCTGCTTTAACCTCATTAGTCACGTTTCCAGATATCAATCTTCAGTCACATGGATTGGATGTGTGGAGGTTCAAAGTTCAGTACTATAGTGTGACACATACTTTTATCTTGGTTTTCTGTGAGTTTAATTTTCAAAATATGGGTGTCATCCTGCAACAGATAATTTTTCTTCTTCTTCAGAACTATGTAATGGAGCCCTCAGATGCCTTTGAAATTTAGAGTATTGAAACAAATCTCAGCTTTATAGAGTCAGAGGTCAATCTGGCATGCAGGGTGATCTAATGTCTCATTACAGCAAGCAGTTATTACAACTGCCAGGAACCAGCATGACATATTCCTTTGCCTTTGCTTAGACAGTAGCAGAGGCCACAACATTCCAAGACACAATAAGAGATATATAAACAGTACTCATATATTAGCAACAGCAAGAGCTACTTGCCTGCAGCATGCCTGATATCTCCACTGCAAGCCGCTAATCATTCTGCCAAGGTTAGCTATGCAAGGAAGTCACCAACCAAGCCATGACAATGGCTCATGATGTCAACCCAACCCAGTTCAAAATCAGATACAAAAAACAATTGAACTTTCCAGTACATGGCACTATAGTCCACTGAGCAGGAGGGCACTAGTAGTTCCTAACTTTATCGTTCCCTGCAGACATGAGTTTGCATCTGCTGTCAGTATAAACACAGCCTACAGCCTGGAATGTTACATGCTGTGTATTAGTTTAAAAAGCATGTTAACATTCCTTACAGGGTGTTAACATTTCTTGGTCTGCATTAGTATTAAAAATCGGTTTGTTATGCATTATTGACAAGGTATTGTTGCCTTGTAATTATTATTTCTTAAAATAACTCCAAAAATATAGCAGTGTCCAAAAGTTCTACCAAATGACTCCACCCCAAATCAATGTTTAGACTTATTTATTTATTGCATTTATATGCTGTCTTTCTTCTGGTGTGGGACCCAAGGCAATGTAACACATAAAATATTACTTGCTGTGCCAAAAAGTAATGGCATCACTAATTTTTATTATTCTGAAACCTTAAAAGATATTTTACCAAGATAAACTGACACTGGAAAAGTTTGGGTTTGACTACAATGCTTCTTTATAAAATATTAAAATATGAATATACATAAATGTGTGAATGAAAATGTATGTGCATGTCTGGGAATTGGAGTCAAATAAGTAACATTTCCAAGCTCTGAAAATAAGTAGTGTGTTGTTCCTGATGCAGTAACATGTTAATTTGCAATTTCTGACACAAGCTGTCAACAAAAAGTAAACCTGTTTACCACACAACAAAGAAAGAAAAAGTACTAGTAAAAAACAATGAGCAAACTTCATAACCCAGTAAAGAAAAAAAAAGTACAGTATTTGTAGGTCTGGTCCAAGATATTTTCTTGGCTGAGACGTAAAGTAGCAAATTGACTCTTCTGTCCAATCCCTAAGTAAAGGTGTATAGTACACAAAACAAGCTAAGCTACTGTGGCATTGGAGGAGATGATCCTCAAATATGTCTTCCCATCAATAGCAGTAAAAATATAACATTAATTAATTAAATAATTGAGAATGATATATCCTTTCAGAACTGCTGCCTGAGTTGGCTAAATGTAGGACCAGTTGCTACGTATTAGAAACACACCAGTTCCCCAGGTATAGGATCAAGTCTTCCTGTGACAACCATATTCCCAATGTTATGAGAGGAACTACATTATTCCAGGGCATAGTTTTAGGGCTCAGGATGCATTTGCCTTCATGATGTTAAGGAGATTTTAATCTTTCCAGTGCCTGGATTAAAGGCTGCCTGGGGACCCCATGTACACTGCCTTAACTTCAACAATTGGAGGAAAGCAGAACTGAAATA
>NC_056524.1:66319774-66375966 GCF_019175285.1 Sceloporus undulatus
TAATAATAATAATAATAATAATAATAATAATAATAATAATAATAATAATAGAGTTTATTTATATTTTCTGCCTCTCCCATGGATCGAGACGGGATTACAGCAATAAAATAATACAGTAATCCAAAATACAGTCAATAAAACACTAATATTGAATTTACCAATTCCTATTAGTTCTCTAAAAATCTATTTATCAGTAGCCAATGATCATAGTCAAGAATGGAATATTGTTATAAGCTTTTATATGGAGTCCGGTGGATAAGCCTGCCGGAAGAGATCCGTTTTGAGTGCCTTCTTAAAGTCCTCTAAGGTAGTGATGCAACGGATCTCTTCCGGTAGGCTATTCCATATTTTTGGAACCGCAGCTGTAAACATCCTATGGGAAGTTGTTGTTAACCTAGTGTTACGATGTACCAGTAAATACTTCCCTGATGTTCAGAGAGTGAGGGGCGGATTGCTTAGGGAAAGGCGTTCCTGCAAGTAACTTGGGCCCGAGTCATGTAGGGCTTTAAAGGTAATAACCAACACCTTGTATTGTGCTCAGAAGCTAATTGGCAGCCAGTGAAGAGTTTTAGCACTGGTGTTATATGGTCAAACCTAGATATGCCGGTGGCCAATCTGGCTGCCGCATTTTGGACCAATTGAAGCTTCTGAGCTTGGTACAAGGGTAGCCCTTGTTATGTTAGACGGAAGGTCGCGTGTAGAAGCAATGGAAACCAGAAATAGATAGTCATAAGGATGAACATGAGGAGCCATATGGTAGCTCAATGGTAAAGAGAAGTGCCTCAGAAGATGTAGGTTTGAGTCCCACTGTCATGGGGAGATGTTGAAGTCACAAGTACAAGTCACAAACCTGCCTTCACCAGCAACATTTACTTCAGATAGCAAATAGACCACAGGGTTAGAAAACAAAACCACAAATATCTTTCCATCCATTGACAGATTCATTCATGCCTTGCAATCATGCTTTCTGTTAATTGCCATTGCCTGTAGATTTTTGTGTCTAGTACTTTCTGTTATAACATCAGTCTCTGCCTGTCTCCCATAAGGACAGTTAACACTGCTTAGTTTATTGTCCTATTCAAAGCAAATAGAAAGGTGTGAGATCATAAGAAGAACCATGATGGATCAAACCAGGAGGCTTTCTAAGGTGCTGTACACACTGCCAAGAAGTAGTGTCCTGGTGGCGATAGTAGGGCTTGGGAGTGTGCACCAACTGCACGCTCCCAAGCCCTAGGAGATGTGGGCGACACCATTATTGAGTGGCACCACCCATACAGGGAACGTGATGATGAGTGTGGGTGTCTGAGAGCCCACATGTCTCTTACAGGAAGCAGTGTCATAGGGCTGCATTGCAAAAAAGAAGCCGCTTATTGCCCTGTGGTTTGGTTGCTGTGGCAACACTGCACAGCAAAGAGGGGCGGCGTTTCACTGCCAGTGTGTACCGGACCCCAGTTAGCATTCTCCTCTACATAGTATAATGGCTAACCAGCTTCCTATGGAAAATATACCACTTTGGGAAGCTCAGTACAAGAGGCAGTATATACTTCTATATACCAGTTGCAGGGTGCAATTGTATTCATATAATGGGTATGTGAGCTTCCCATAGTCATCTGATTAGCCACTGTGGGAACAGAATGCAGGACTAGAATGGCCTTTGGTTTGATCCAGCAATGATCTTCTTTTGCCCTGGTTTTTACTAGACACTATCCTACCCAACAGATGTACTTTAAGGACAGATGTGTCAGTGTGTCAGTATGGATGTAACAGTACAGTTATCTCTGCCTAAGAAAGGGGCAGTTTGCTTTACACAAGCCAAGGGCAACCTGTATCTTAAAAAAAGTTACTTTTCTGTTGCTAATAGAGTTGAAATGTTATTATCTGTCTTATATTGCCCTTTGTCCTAGTTCCCACATGACCAAGAAGGGGAGTTGCTTCTATTTGCATTGATATCTCTTTGGACCATCTTAACTAGCAACAGAAATAACATCTGAAACAAAATGTAGGCCTGTAACTTTTTTCCAGCTGTATCATTTTTAACATTTTTGTCTGAGGAAGAAGCTAGTGAAGCTTCAAAAGCTATTGTGATGTATTTTCTACATTCTGTATGTCCAATAAAGGTGTAGATTTTGTGGATTTTAGATTTTCTTTTATTTTTAGGGACAGAATTACACTGTGAAATTATTTCCCTGCCCTTTGTTTTACTTTACTGTTGCTGTTTTGGCTCTAATTTTTATCCTGACAGTTCTTTGCTTTCTCCTTTGCAACTGCAAGTGTATGGAATTGGGTTGAAGCCACTGGTATTACGTCAAGGTTATAATGGCATTAGTGGCTACCAAGGTAGCCAGACCATAACATTGCACTGTTAATCTGTTGCTTTTATGTGGCACATTTCAAAAAGATCTATCCCAATTATGTTGATAATCCTAGGATTCTTATTACAGCTTTAAAGATTAATAAATGCTGCCCAAGCCACATTGCCATGTTCCTTTGATTCCTAAGGAAGTGAGTAGCATACCTGAACTCATCTTTGTGAACCTGGATTTATTTATTTTTTTGGAGGGGGGAAGAGCCTTTTGAAAACTGCCTCCTGGAGTCTAATCTGTTGCCTCCAGCTGTATTTGTACCTCTTGCAGAGGTATTAATGCAGTTTCTGCCTCAGGGAGACGACCAGGAAGGATTGGGCTCACATCCAAATCACCAGCTGAAAACAGTGGTCAGTAAAGTTATGCACAGACAGCAACTGTGGTTAAATCTGGGAGGTAGTTTACAGGAAGGAAAGAAAGGGCAGGAGGCAAGTACTTAGCTAGAAAAAAACCTCTCAGAGGTGCTCTGGGAGGTGTAAATAGAAAGAGGAAAGGGTAACAGCTGTTAGTGGATCCCAGCATATCAAAGGAGCCCTTTTACTTTGTAGATGTGCATATAGTTAAAGGGATCATTATATCTTTTCTTATCAGACGAGACTTTACTACATTCTGCCAGCCTATTTAACTCATGTAAACAAGTGGTGGGTACAAAATAATGTTTTTCCTGCTGACTTTCCACACGGTTTATTTTTCAGGTCTTTTTATGCTTTCTAAGGACTGGCTCAAACAGTGCTTTGTTGGGTCATTTTCATCATGCAAACAGTTGTGATCATTCCAGGAATACGTTTGTGGGAATAAACTGTAATATTTGACCAAGTAATAATGGATATGACTCATGAGCCCACAACAGTAGATACTGGGTTTATGAAAGCAGGAGAAATTATTAGAGTTTTTGTTCACTGTATGTTTTACTTACATCTTGGAAAAGTTACTTATTGGACGATAATACCTAGAGTCCCCTGCCTTGCATGGCCACTAGAATGGTGGTTCGGGGGATTCTTGGGGTTTAGAGTTCAAAAAAGTAACGTTTCCAAGCTGTGGTATTGCCTGGCATTTGTATAGGCACAACATATACATGTTGTTTGAATCAGATCCCCAATAGGACTAGGTCTTACCGAATTCTAGTGCATTTGTTTTATCACATGAAGAGAAGCATTCAAACTTCCTATATAAAAAGTGCTTTTGTGTACACACAGGCTTCAAAGCTGTGTGAAGGGCATCACAAGTAATGATTACAGATTGAGCTGAGATCTGAAGAAAGATATTTGTCTCGGGTGCTTCCAGATGGAGAGCTCTTAGTGCTATTAGTCATTGCCTTTCCCCTATAAGCAACTGACCATCTGTACTTCAGGAGTCTGGCACGTTTGCAGTGTTTATTTTGCTATATTCTGTCTACTTGGTGGGCACAACATAGCTAGGCAGTGTTGTCTCTTTCTCTTTTCACACTTCTCATTCTTCTCTTAATATTTTTGAGTGTTTCTTAGGATCATTTTCATACCCTAGTGTGTGTCTGTGCATATGTGTGCAATTTATGAAGCAATACAGTTGCCATTAAAAATATTGTAATGCACCAACTGCTTTCATCAAGAGGATTGCAACTTATATATTAGTAAACATGATTACAATTTGGCCTGTAAGTCCCATTGCATTTGAAAATGCTCAAATGTGTTTAATATAATCAATTACACAACAGGATCTAATCAGATATGTCAATCTAGTGAATTTCATTACAAAATGAAACAGTTTCACAACTCATCCAGAAAAGCAGCAAGTCTGATGCCTCCCTTCTATAACACAAATACAAAAATTAAAAGAGAGGAGAGGGAGGGAGGGAGGGAGGGAGGGAGGGAGGAAGAGGTAGTGTGTGCAGCACGGGGACAGAGGAATGCAATTTAGCTTAGTTCCAAATAAACATGGTTATTAATTTGCTCTGCAACCACCAATGCAAAGCAAGCAGTAGAGAAAAGAGTGGAATCCCTCATAAGCTACCATTCTTCCTCAGGGAAACTGCTCCCATTGTATCTCAGCCATATATTTTCCTGTTCACACCTGCCTTATCTTCCTTCACAGATTTTCTGCAGAAAGAAAAATGATGAAAGTGCTGGAAAAATGGGGGAGGATTACAAATGAAGTGACATCATTTCGAACCTGCATGAACAAGGTATGGCAGTTCCACATTAAAAGCTGCAATTGGAAGCACTATTAGATCATTCTGCCATTCTCTAAATGACAACAGAGAAACCAGAAATATGTATAAAGCCAAGAAAGAAGGCCCCTTCTTGTTCCTTAAAAGGTTATAGCTTTCTTCTGCTTGATTTTTTCATAAGTCTGTGTAGTTGCATATTGCAGAGGTACCCACATCAAGGCTACAGACTGTTGGTGTATATTAATTATACTAGCTTGATGTGCTGGAAAATGGCTTAGGGGCAGATTTGAACTCTGACCAATAATTACGTGGAACTCTTCTTTTTTAAATTGTTGCCTGCAGCTGGCTCCTGTTGATGCATTAATAAAAAGTTGTAGACCTCCACCCCTCCAAACTCCAGGTCGCATGTGTCATAGATGGTAATAGAGAACAGATTTTCTGATCCTGGGCATGTGACTTAACTGTAATAAGATGGTGTGGCTAAGAAGAAAACAACCAGCAGCGTGAGAAACGGTATAAAAGACAAGGGCTTGGTTTTCTCTTTGTGCTATGAATCCACTTTAACTGTCTTGGAATCCTGGGAACTGTCTCTCGCTAAACTGAAAACCCTTAGATTTTATAGGATGTTGCCATGCCAGTTGAAGTAGAATCATAGTGCTATAACTGTGTAATGTGAAAAGGGTTCTTATTAAGTTATTGGCAAAGATGTTGATAGCTGCTGGTTATCTGAATCTCTAACTCATGGATGTCAATAAAATAGCTGTGTTAACTCATTTGAAAAGGATGACCACTCACATCTTACCAATTTAAAGGTGTAGTGTTTGTTCAGGACATTTTAACTTCCCTTAAAACAGTCTCTTCTCTGTGCAAATGCTGAATATTGCAGCCCTGTGTTGTTGTTGTGTGCTTTCAAGTTGTTTCTGTCTTATGGCAGCCCTATCATGGGATTTTCTTGTGTTGTTTGGACATGTGTGTGTTTTTGCCTCCCTCTGAAGTGGAGAGTGTGTAACTTGTCCATGGACATCCAGTTAGTTTCCATGGCTGAGTGAGATTTCGAACCCTGGTCTCCAGAGTCATAGGACCTTATTGCACTCACTTTCGCCCACAATCTGGGCATGGGTAGGGGATGTGCGCAGTCAAAGGAGAATACATTTTACTGCATGACGCACTGTCCTCAAGCTGGCCCCATATCAATGTCTGTCACCAGGGCGACCCCAATCAGGGCTCAGGTGTGTGATTTTGGTATGGCAGATAGCTTCCGTTGGACCAAAATCACATGGCTCAGCCCTGAATGGGAACTGCCCGTGCCCAGATCAGGGATGAAAGTGAGTATGATACAGTCCTCTGTCTAATGCTCAAACCACTACACTATACTAGCTCTAGCTGACCTTTTGTTGTTGTTAACCACCCTTGAGTCAATCTCAACCCATGGCGACCCTGTGGATGAGACATCTCCAAGACTGTCCTCTACTACTCTGCTTAGTTCCTGTAAACGCATACCTGTGACCTCCTTAATAGAGTCCATCCATCTAGCATGCAGTCTTCCTCTCTTTCTACTTTCCTGTTAGAGACCTTTCCTATCATTCTTGTTTTTTCGAATGAATCGTGCCTTCTCATGTTATGTCTGAAGTATGGCAGCCTCAATTTTGTCAACTTCAGATTTAAACCTTTTCTGTCTCTGTGTTTTCCAGTCACATATATGAGGCTCAGACAGATAGTCCAAGTACATCATTCTAGCAATAGGTTTATCTATTCCTTCCCGTCCAGGCTTTTTCACTTTCCTCACCTTCCACTTCTTGTTCCTTTTGGAAACTGATTTTTTTTTTAAAAAAAGTTATGTGTCTTGTGCATGTCAATTAGTGTAGTTTATAAAGGTGTCTTATTTTGGTGCATTTGTAAACATCTACTGGGATTATAGCTGCGAGTTTACTCAATCTCCTTGCCTCTCTTGACTTATTCCTTCTATTTCCATCTCTTCAAATACTTTATATGCTCTTTCTCTTCCAAAAGCTCCTGTTTCATTTTTTATATTTTCCCAGTTTCCATTTTTAAAAAGTTGGTCTGTTTATGGAGATTATCAAATGGGGGAAAAGGATGGGAGTAAAAGGCATACTCCTGGCAAAATCATGTGATCGCACTGAAGATTTTTGGGCACATCACGCTTATCCAAGACTTAACCCATGAAGTTCCAGGAATGCTCCAGCAACAAACCATTCACAGGGAAGACCCAGGCATGGTTTGTTGCTGGAGCATTCCTGGATCTTCATGGGTTAAGTCCTGGGTAAGCACGACATCATCTGAAAATGTTTGCAATCGTGCAACTTTGCCAGGAGTATGCCTTTTTCTTCCCTAATTACCCCCCATCTGATAATCTCCAAAGTGTGTGTAATGTAGGACTTTATCACATGGGGGGAACTGGGGGATTTAAACAGTGCTTATCCCATGAAAATCATGCAATCACGATTAACATTGTCACACATCATGATTAAAGTGGCATTATCCCAGGAATAAACAGGCAATAAACAGCAACAAATCATTGATGGGGAAATCATGAATGATTTGTTGCTGTTATTGACTGGATAGCAGCTCTTTAATCATGATGGTATGCAAAAATGTTACTTGCAATTGCATGATTTTCATGGGATAATCACTATTTAAACCCCTGATTTTCCCTGTGTAATAAAGTCCATAGCAGCATTGGAAGAGGAAGCATCAAGAAGCAACCTTAAACTCATGGCTATGGAGGCTGGGGAGGATCCTTGAAGTAGTACTATTTTAAAACTAATATTCTCCCCAAATTTTAGTACACATGTATGTGAAATAAGTTGCAGTTACAGCTCCTGCATGCACATTGCCCAAGACTAGCAAATCTTAAATGGGACGGAAAAAAACCAGCCTAAAGAGACTGGACTTCAACCAGGACACAATGCACCAGTTATTCTTGGCTGGTGTTAACTGTCCTTGAGGGCTTGTTACCAAACAAACAGAATTAAATCAGGCTAGGATTGGGACATTAAAAAAACAAAACAAAAATAGCTGAAAGCCACCTTTGTTCCATATTCATATTTTCTTTCAAAAAAGGCACTAGATGGAGAATCTGACCCATAGATTAAGGATGAAAGGAGTTGGACCAGTGCATCAAGAAAACTGATACTAGATTAGTTTAATCTTGATGATAAAATGCTATTGCATATGGAAATGGACATTCTACAGATATCATAATTGCTATATATTTTTTTAAAGGCTCCCTTTTTTGTTGACATTTCTATATTTATTTTAACTTTTAGTGTGAACAATCCTTGTGTGAATTTCAAGCTGAGAGAGTTATATTTGAGAAGTAATTAGTTACAGTTGTAGTTCCATGGCCCCATTTCCATGACAGTTCTTGGTTTTAAATTAGCACAAAGCATACAGATAGCCTTGTTTTAATGTACACATGGTCCTATTTAAGAGTAATCCACCACTTTTCTGTTTCTCAAAGCTAACTAAAATAGTCACATTTATTTACTTTTAAAACACATCTGAATGTTACAAGGTGCTGGTCTGTGGTACATAATACAGTCTTCTGTCCCATTTGTCATCACCTCAACTCCCACAGCAGAGCAGGGCGCAGCAGCAACAAGGCACATCACAAGCCAGCCTGTGAAATATGTGATTTTTCTTCTTCCTCCTTCATTCAGCCAGATATAAATGCAGTTTTTAAAGTTATGGTTGTGCTCCAGAAAGAATGGACTTGCTGCTTAAGTCAGAATCATAATACAGTTGGATGTCCATATCCATGAATTCTTTATCCATGGATTCAACCATCCACGGATTGAAAATATTAAAAAAAATATACATAATCCACAAAGCAAATTTGATTTTGCTATTTAATATAAGGGAAACCATTTTACGACACCATTGCATATAACACGACTTGAGCATCCACAGATTTTAATATCCACCAGGGGTCCGGGTACCAAACCCCAGAAGATACCAAGGGCCCACTGTATAAGCCAGTTCTAAGTAAAATTGACAAAGGACTTTTTCACATGGGGAAAATTGGAAGGTTAAACTGATCACAATGCAGGGTCATCCAGGGCATTAGGGACAATTTCACAGTTGCTTTTCAGATGACGCTGTGCACAAACTGATCAAATTCAGACAGAAAGTGAGGTGAATTTGGGAATAAGCATTTTTGCAAAAATACTATGTTTTCATGTCCAGTTCATTCACAAATTCGCTCTCTTCATGTAATTGCAGCAGTCTGAAAACCATGTCCCAGATTCTCCCTGTTCCCAGATTTCTATAGTTCCTTGCAGTGTCAAAGAGAGTGAGACAGTCTTGTTCTTAAAGGGACACACACACTTCTTTCCCTTGTGCAGCTGCTCTTCTTCTCCTGCAGCAGGGATCAGCTGGTGGAGATCAAGAGAGAGGACGTTTTGGAATTCCTCCTGTATAGGAGGGAGAAATGGAGGACATGTCTTGGAAAAGGAGGGCATTTGAGAGGTTCAGCCCTTGCTTAAATCAGGCAAGTTTATGGACCAGCCCCATCCTCTTTCTCTTTACTGTTTGTGTGTGGTTTTATGGAAGTTTCCAAGGGAAACCTCAGCCTTCCTTCCTCTGAAACAGCTTCTGGGGCAAAGAGGATTTTCCTCCCTGGTTTCCTTTCCCTCCCTGGAACATGTGTGTGGATGCACTTGTGGAAATGACAGATTGGAGCATGGCAAAAAAGGTATTTTCAAGCTAGCAACGGGGATTTTCCTTCACCGTCTGAAACCTAAATTCGCACTCGACCCACTTTCTTGCCTAAGTAATGCGCTTTTAACTAATAATAAATAACTAAAACTTTTATTTTTATCCCACTCTTCTGTGACAAGACAATCAAAGTGGTTCACAACACATTAAAATATCCACACTCACAGCATTATGTCCCAATTCCCCCCCCCTTAAAACAGGATTAAACGTTACAATTAAAATATCTATTAAAAACAGAATAATAAAAAAAAAATATCGAGGACAGAGCGGTGGGCTAGTACATGATGTGACGGGCAGTCATTCTGTGGCCGGGCACTTTTATTCAGGAAAGGCCTGCCGGAAGAGATCCTTCTTGACAGCTTTTTAAACCCCTTATTGTTCTCTGTGTGTGATAAGTATTAGCAAATTTGCTTGCTTTTCTGGGATGCCAACACTTTAACCATTTTTGGGATGTAAGCACATAGATCCCCATGTGAAAAAGTCCACAGTGTTTTGGAATCTTTTTTAAAAAAAGATTTGGGTTGGATCCAGTGTAAGCTTCCAAGACAGAGAAGGATTTCCTTTTGCCCTCAGAATGTTTCTCAAAACATTTCCATTGGCAGGGTAGAGGAGGAGGAGATCTTTGTCAATTCTTCCATCCTCCTGCAACCCTCTCTGCCTCCCTCCTGAAAGTTGGGGGACAATCTAGGGCAGTTGGGGTACTGGAGGCTGCAACAGAAGTAGGAAAAGATGAAAATCATCTCATCCCATTTCTAGTGACAGAAACATGGTGGTAGGGCTGTGCTGAAGGTGTACTCCTGCTAACAGGATGAAATGCTGGATGAAATTTATAGTAAACTAATACACTAAACAAGTTCAGAGTGCACACAGGTACATGGACAACTGGCAGGGAGATAAAGGAAATGAGTAAATATTGGGCTGAGTTCAAGGTATTTCGCTTCAGAGATCAATTATTCAATCTCCCCCCCCTTTTTTTTAATATGTTCTAGGTGATGGAATCCTTACCAAATGAAAAGTGAGTAGAGGAACAACAGTTTGGAGGCCCTTTGCTTATACAGATGATAAAAGGACACCATAAAATGTTTCTGAATATGTGTGTGTGTGTGTGTGTGTGTGTGATATCTCATCATTCTAGTCTGGCGCATGAGTTCTGCAAGTGTTATTTAGCAGATTCTGGAGATCCAGCCTGTACTATATATTCTGCAGCTCTTTTCCAGTTATTGCCATTCTGTCTGCAGTAAGTAACAGCAGAATAATTTCCTTGTGAAGATTTTCCCTTTGGATCTGTCAAATAGATGAATGCCATCCTAACAACAACAACAACAACATTTTTTTTTTATTTCTTACCCACTTTTCCTCAAAGTATCATCTGGAAGGGATGTTCCACTATCTCTGCAATTATCTAAAAAGTTGACCTCCAAATACTGTACCATAATACATGTGTACAACACCATGTCATTGTACAGTATTCTTTCCACCACATAAGCATTTATTAAAATGATTCAGTGTAACTAGCATTGAGATGTCTTCCTTATAACTGCAAGTGTGGTTTGATGAGATTGCTTGTTCCATAAAATATCCCATTAGGTATTGTATAGTTTAGGACACATCATATTGTGCACTCACAGCTGGTGCCAACAAATACTGTCTGAATTACAGAGAGTGAGGCTTACTTGGGGTAGAGGGCAAGGAGAGGGTCAGATTCTCACGCCTTATGGACCAGATGCCTCTTTCTGTTCCCAGTTTTAGTTGGTTGATATTTAAAACTCTTTCAGTCTTCACTTCTGGAAAAAGTCCAGCTGAGGTCAAAGCAAAGTCTAGAGGAGCTATTCAGTGGAATTAGAAATGACTCCAAAAGAAGGGCTTTCCTAGATTTTGCCTAGAGATTTTCAATTTTTCCTTCCCTTCCCTCCCAGCTACCACTGCTGTGGCCTCAGAGGGAGAGATAAATAAGCAGTATCTGCCACTGTGGTGTAGTGGCTTGAGCATTGGACTGTGACCCTGGAGACCAGGATTTAAATCTCTGCTTGGCCACAGAAACCCTCTGGGTGACCTTGGGTAAGTCACACACTCTCAGCTTCAAAAACAAACAAACAAACAAACCCTGTGATAGGTTCACCTTAGGGTTTTGTTTCCTTTGTTTTCCTCTGAGGCTGAGGGAGAGTGATTTGCCCAAGATCATGCAGTGGGTTTTCATGGCCAAGTGGGGACTCGAATTGCAGAGTTGTAATCCAGTGCTCAAAACACTACACCACACTGGCTTCACATGTGCAACATACACAATAGCAAAACTCTTGTACTTAAAAATTTAATCCACAAATGTAAATGTCTCACTCGCTTGTAAGTGTATGTCTGCCTCCTATTTCAAATCCACTGCAGAATAAGTCCCATAAAACTCACTGGGCATTCCCACTGGGCAAAAAAAATGGCTTATTTCGCTGCGATTCTGACTCGGATTCTGACTCGAATCTGACCCATCATTCCCATTAAAAACGGGTGCAAACAGACCAGGGTTTTTTTACCCCTGTTTTCGTTCCTATTGGTATTTTCCCTGTGGTAATTTGAAGCAGTTTATTTTGCTCCCTGTTCCCATTGCCCTTCCGGAACCTCTTTTTTTAAAATCAGCTGTCAATCAAGCTCTTAAGCACTTGACGTCACAGCCAATCAGTCGCTGAGGTGCTTTTCCCCTCCGGGAAAGGGAAAAGGAAGCCTCTCTTTGCCCCCAATACTTTGGCATCCAGTCTCTTCTGTGTCTTCCCATAGTTCCTCTGGGAAAGAGAGGAGAGGAGCCTCTATTCTCCCAAATCCCTTTGCCTCTCTGATTGCTCCCTGGGCTGTCTGGGGGGCGATCATGTACTGCAAAGCCCATCTGCTGTTCAGGCGCTCAGGCAGCGGCAAAAAAATAAAAATAATAATAATAGTTAAAAATGGTGTTCAATGGCTCTCCTCACACATTGGTCTTTGAATGCGGAGCAGGGGGGAGGTTGCAGGGGGAGTAATGTGTTTACTGTGTTTGGAGCTCAATGTAGCATGCTTCCCAATCCACTGGGGGAAAGGCTATGCGAACGGAAGAAAATGGCGCTGTTGATGCAGAAAGAGAACAAAGAGAGTGACACCCCCAGGCCAGCCCCTTGAGCGTTGCTCCTCCCATCTCCAGGTTTCCGAATCAGACACCCTTTTGTTCCCATTCATTTGCCCCGAATCAGACTCAGGAGGCACAGGAAAACTAGCTTTAAAACCACTGTTTTTTAAAACTGATTTATTGACCTATAATTCGGGTTTTCCTAGATAAATCGAATCAGATTCGAATCTCAATGGGAACGATTTTGGAGCAATGCAGGTCGGATTCGCACTCAAATAGAAACGATGCACCCATGATTCTCATCAAGACCCGCGTTTTAGGCCAGTGGGAATGACCCCTTTCTTTCTTTCTTTCTTTCTTTTTTGGAGGAAACATGTTATGGCATTGGGATTGGAGCTGGTTCAGGCTGATGGCTCTTTGACTCTCCAGGGTTCTGAAGAAGAAAGAGCCAGGCTGCGTTTTGTACTTTGCTTCTATATTCCTATCCACTTACACTTAGCTTTTTTTTTTTTAAATCCCCCCATCCTGCCACATTCTATTTCATTCTTCTGTTGCCACTTTCTTTCCAATGGGATGACTTCAGAAGAAGCAAAGATCTATCATTCAGGTTTGGGAATGTCTGTGAAGAGAAGAAGGGAAAAGACAGGGAGAGGAAGGTAGGTAGCTTGAGTGAGCAAAGAAGGGGGTTACAGTGAGAAGAGCCAATAGATGCAACTGCTGCACTTCTGCAGGATAGTTCATATGGCACACAATTCCTCTTGTCCATGTCAGCCAGAAAATGTGGCCAAGGAAATGAGGATTTTGCTAATAAAACCAGAACTTATTATAAGGGAAGTAGAAACCACTGCATGGCAGTAAAACAAACACCCCAAAGAAGTTACTGGGGTAATTGTTACTATTGTCAACCAAAGGAAAGTGTATGGGCAATGGCACGAGACTGTGGGAATAATTACCAATGGATCTGGATATCTGTACAAGTTTACAGAGAATTTACATACAGCAGCACAGTATACTGTCAGGTATAGAGGAACTTTCACACTGTTTGGATTCCCCCACAATGGTTCTTGTGTCAGCTATAATCAGTTCTTACACAACCAGCACATCAGAACGTATTGATAGAATTGAATGTGATTTTATTGTGAGAATAATTTCTAGGCTGCTTTGAGAGCCTCTTGGGGCTATAAAATGGGATGTATGCTTTACAAAAAAAGAGACCACACAAAATTTTATATTAGTGGTGGAAGTGAGTAATTTTCATGACAGCAACATTTAATTTTTTTGTGACTTTCATTTGAAGATGCTACTGGATAGTCAGCATGTCCACTGCTGGCAAGGGGTTCCTGGATGATGTAGTCTAAAAAGAGAACTTTGAAAGCTCTTTGTAAGGTGGTTAAAATGTTGTTCTTCTTTCTATTATAATTTAATAATTTATTTTATTTATATACCGCTATTCCCAGAGATCATAGCGGTGAACAGCAAGTAAGCTAATTTGCAAGTAAGCTAATTTGCCCCCAACAGTCTGGGTATTCATTTTAGCGACCTCCTCGGAAGGATGCAAGCCTGAGTCAAGCTTGGGCCCTTTTGCTGGTCTTGAACTCGCAACCATGTGGTCTTGAGTGAATGGCTGTAGTACAGGCATTTAACCACTGCGCCACCAGGGCTATACCATACATGCTGACGCCAAATACTGAAGTTAACAACCTGCCAAGGCCACAAGAATTCAAGGTAAGCAACAACCACATTTGCTTATGTTTTAGTAGTATACTGAGTCAGTTTCATGTTGTGTTCCTTACTGACTGAGGCATCATTTGAGGCATCATTCTGTGAAGAAGATCCCAAGACAAGCAATGAAATGCTTTTGCTAGCAAAGTAATTAATGAATATTTTAAACATATCAGTGGCAAAGTTTCTGTGCCTGGTGTATTTTCCTCCAGGCTGTCATAAAACCAAGACTAGCTCAAGGAATAATACTTAAACTGATACCCAAATTAAAGATGCTCACCCAAGTAACCCAAAGGGGAAAAAAACCTTGCTGCTGAATTGAGCTTATGGAGGCTCTACATTTTGAAAAATATTGTTCAGTAGTGTTTAGTCTGTCATCAGGCTTATCGTTTTGCATTGAGAATTTATAAATAAATAATATAGTAATTTGTTTATTTATATACTGCTTTTCCTTGTAGATCAAAGCGGTGTACAGCATTTGAATAATGACCAATGTCATATTACAATACGAGCAAATTAAAAATGGTAATACAAATTTCAATTATGAAGGCTACTCTAGGATTATTTTAATTCCACAGTTTCGTTTTGTATTACCGAGGCACTCATCATTTGATTGTTTACATCTATAATTCTAGATGGCAGAAAGTGTGTGTGTGCGGGCGCGTTTCCCATATTTTTTGCTAGCAAAAGACACAAACTTAATTACTATGTTCAGAAAATCTCTTTCAATTTCATTTCAAAAATAACTTCCATTGTTCTTGTTTCTAAATGATTAGAGCCATTTAAAAATGAACAATTTGGTGTGATAAAAACATGGGGCATAGGGTGGAATTCCACAGCAGATGATTAAACCTCTTTCATAAATAGTATGTAGATCAAGCCTGCGGCCAACTGTTTTGGGCATTTGACTACATTCCTAAAGATGATATGCCCTGCAATATAATCCCAAACTTGTTTACTTTTCCATACCAATTTAAATAGGACTTAATTACTTGTACATATGCATAGTAATGCAAACTGAATCTCCCTTACATATTCGAATAAACAGTCATAAATGAGAACCTGGCCCACTCAGTTCTGAAAGATGTTCAAACACACTATTGGCCTAATCCTTTTTGGTATCTGCTTGCCATGAAAATGCCTGATTTATGGAAGCACATGTAAAGTGCTGCAGTTAAGTAAAATAAAATAACATATAAACAAAAGAGATACATTATTAACTCTATAGATAAGGCAAGAGATTTTCTGAAGAAATTGGAGCAGAGGAAGACGGTAAGAGGGAGGATAAGGGCCAGAGAGAGCCCAGAGATAAAGGAGAGAAAAATACAAATACATGATGTTAATAATAGTTGGCTCAGGGAATGTGAAAGGTTTAAATACAGAAAAGAAAAGAAAGCAAATTTTTCGTTACATTGAAAAAAACAACTTTGATACTATATGTTTGCAAGAGACAAAAATAAAGGCTAAAGATGTGTCATGTTTAAATAATCCAAAATTGGGAAATGTGTTTTATTCAAGCATAAAGAAAAAGAAAAGAGGTGTAGCAACCTTTGTAAATAATAGATATGAGGCCAAATCCCTGTACAAAGATGAGGAAGGAAGAATAATAATTACAGAAGTTACAATAGTTGAAGAAAAAATAATTATAGTCAACATATATGCACCACTTGAAAGGAAAGAAACCTTTTATCAATCACTGAACGAAATACTGGGAAATTATAATTGTAATAATAAAAAAATAATTGTGACTGGAGATTTTAATGGAGTATTAAAACCTCAGAGAGATAGAAAATCTAGTAAAAAAATAAAAACTAATCAAGGGAAACTCCCAAGGAGCTGTACGGATATGATAGAAGAACAAGATCTTACAGATATATGGCCAAAACTGTATGGTAACAAAAATGGATTCACCTTCTTTTCTGATAGGCACAAATCATACTCTAGATTAGACATGTTTTTGCTATCTAGAGAACTAACGGTAAGAGTAGAAAAAATGGAAATTGATCCTAGAATCTTGTCTGATCATAACCTAATAGAATTATATATATATATAAAGCACACAAGAAGGAATTTGAATGGAAATTAAGAGATGAGTTATTGAATGACAAAGTCTTTCTAACAAAAGTTAGAAAAGAAATAATTTTTTTCTTCAAGGAAAACTGTACTACGGACGTACCAATGAATGTTGTTTGGGATACATGTAAAGCGGTACTAAGGGGTACGTTCCTGAAAAGGGCAAGTGAAATCAAAAGGCTTAAACAAAAAAAAACAGGAATTAATTAAAAAAGAATTGAAAGTAAAAGAAGAAGAATATAAACAATACCCAAAAAATAAAAAAATTCAAAATGAAATTAAACTCTTACAAAAACAAATACAAACATGTATTACAGAAGAAATAGCAACAGAGTTAAGAAAATCAAGACAAAGATATTTTGAAAATGCAAATAAGATAAGCCGATGGATGGCTAATAAAATTAAAAAGGAAAAGAAAAAAAAGATTATATCGGAAATTAGATATAACGATGAAATAACTAATAAGCATAACATAATTGAAAAAGCATTTAAAGAATTCTATACGCAATTATATAATGAGGAAACGGAACAACTAGACTTTGACACCAAAATAGAGAAATTTCTAGGAAAAAAAGAAATATTAATAATCACAGAAGAACAAAGGACATTATTAAATACACCATTCAGTCAGGAAGAGATTATTCAAGCTATACAAACCCAGAAGATAGGGAAAGCCCCAGGACCAGATGGGTTCACAGCCAGATTCTATAAAATTTTTAAAGAAGAACTGATAGATCCATTATGTAAAACATTAAATTTAATTCCGGAACAAGGTAAACCGAGATCTTGGGGGAAAGCTGCAATTACTCTAATTCCTAAAGAAGGGAAAGATCCTACGTTGGTAACTAACTACAGGCCGATCTCATTGTTGAACTGTGATTAAGGAGCCCTGGTGGCGCAGTGGTTAAATGCCTGTACTGCAGCCATTCACTCAAAACCACAAGGTTGCAAGTTCAAGACCAGCAAAAGGGCCCAAGCTCGACTCAGGCTTGCATCCTTCCGAGGTCGCTAAAATAAGTACCCAGACTGTTGGGGGCAAATTAGCTTACTTGCTGTTCACCGCTATGATCTTTGGAATAGCGGTATATAAATAAAACAAATTAATTAAATAAAATTTATGCAACAGTTCTAGCTAACAGATTGAAAGGAATCCTGCAAAAAATAATAAAGCCAGATCAAAACGGATTCATCCCAGGAAGACAATTAAGAAACAATATAAGAGCTTTAATTAACGTGATACATTACTATATTATGAATAAAGAGAAAAAATTAGCACTAATGTTTATCGACACCGAAAAGGCTTTTGATAACATTAAATGGAAATTTATGTTAAAAATTTTAAGGAAGATGCAATTGGGAGAGACATTCATTAATAATATTGAACAAATATATAAAAATCAAACTGCATTTTAGGTGTTTTGAAGTGCAATTCTGACAGTCCTCTAGAACATAGGAGAACATAACACTGCCTTACAATGAGGGAATTCAAGGTTCCACCTAGCTCAGTACTATCTCTGGCAGGAATTTCAAGCAGAACTCTTTCCTAGTTTGACCTTGACATCCCTAGTTCTCTCCCATCCCAGTACTAACCAGGCCTAACCCTGCTTAGCATCAGAAACCATACAAGACAGTGTGTTCAAGAAGGTCATATGATGGCCCCACTGGCATGGGGACTTGGGATTTGAAGTACAAAAGCCCTGGAGGGTCATAAGTTTAGTAGTGCACAAGATCTCTCATCAATTCTGTGTTAAATTCTGTATAAGGTTTTTATTGATAATCATATCATTTAAAAGTTTCAGGACAAGTAGAAATTTAACTGCTGAAGCTTCATTACTACATTCTTACAGAGTGCAAGTAATTGAAAGCCACACACCTGTAACAGTTAACATAACAGCAAAGGACTTTTGCCTGTTAACTGTGTGATATCAGGTAGAATTAAGCATTTTCTTTACCAGGCATGGAGATTGAGGGGCCATACAGACTGCCCCTTTGGGGTGGTCTGCAGCCACCCCTTTACTGGCCAGATCGGTGCCATGGCAACTGCATGCCATGGCACCAATCCAGCCTCCATAGAGCACAAAAAGGAGCCATGTAACTGCTGCCACGTGGTGTGATGACGTCCCTATGGTGCTGTGCCATTTGGGCACTGTGCCAGAGGTACTTTATCATGGTGCATGCTATGTAGACTGGTGCGTGCCACAATGGCGCCCTGGCAGCAGTGGTAGGGCTTCAAGCTGCCGATGCTCAGCCCTCACTCCACCCACAGGCCAACACTTTTCGCCGACTGTACAGGGCCTGACCTGTTAAATTGTTGCTTGTCATAACATGTGTTAAATCAAGATACCAATGTGGGGGTAGGACACCACAGTTTCAACTGTAAAATCTTTGGCTAGAATTTCATTTTTTGGCCTTGTTCCCAGCAGGCCTTGCTTGGGCAAGAGCCTATGTGACTATACACACACAAATATGGCTTCCTTCTCTTGTATGCATCTGAGGAAGTACCTATGAAACCTATGAAAGCTTATGCTACTACATCTTTCTCTCATATAGTCTCAAAGATGTCAAAGCTATGTCTATGAATTCTTCTCACATGAGCTGAGAGCCTGTCACCTAGCTAAGTTTGCTGCAGCTGGAGAAAGACACAGGATAATGAGTAGGTGTGCTGCTGCCACCTTGAAGGCAGAAGCTCGCCACTGGTGCTGTCAGAGTTGGTTATTACTGGGTTCCCATCCACAGGAGACTTGAATAGGAAAGATATTGACTAGGATCTGGACTCTGGTGGTAGAAGCCGGGAAGAGAAGGGAGGGGGCTGGGTTTTTTGGTGTGGGGCTCTTCTCTGGGCCCAGGCTGAGATAATTACCAGCCACCACCACCGCTGTATTCTGCTCTAGACCTTATTTCTGCTGAAGTGAGATCTAGAGTGGGATGCAGCAGTAGTGGTGGCTGACAACCACCTACAGCCTGGGCCCTGAGATGTGACAGCAGCATCAGCCACCATGGCCACTGGTTGTGCAAAGGCTTGGGTCCAGACCAGGGGTAGGCAACCTTTTTGAGCCAGGGGCTGGGTTGCTGTCCCTCAGACAACTGGGGGTCTGATGCCAAAAAAACAAATAATTAAATAATTAAATAATACAGGACAACATTTTCAAATGTAGGACACAGTTTTTAAAAATGTAGGACATGCGAAAAAATTTGAGGATTTTAAAAAAATGTTAATATAAATGCATGTTTCTTAGGCATGATCAAAATGGAGGACATTTGGGCCTCGGAAGCTGGCTGATATCAATATCACCACCACCACCACCACCACCATCATTACCATCATCATCATCATCATCACCACCACCACCACCACCACCTTTTAGCATTAAAAGCACCGAAAATACACAGAAATGCACTTTGGAAAGTCACACTGTCTCACCTTCAGAAAGAGTGAGTGCATGCCTCAGAAACTGACTGATATCATCATCATCATCATCATCATCATCATCATCATCATCATCATCATCATCATCATCATCATCATCATCGTTAAAACAAAGCAGACCTGTACAAATGGAATGGAAATCCTCCTCCTCCTCCTCCTGCTCCTTCCTTCCTTCTTCCTCCTCCTCCTCTTCCTCCTTCCTCCTCCTTTCTTCCTCCCTCCTCCTCCTCCTCCCTTCCTCCCCCCCCCCCCCCCTCCTCTTCCCCTCCCCCCTTCCTTCCCTTCCTTCCCTGCCCGCGGCTGCCTGGCAGCCGCGTTAAGGGAGGGAAGGAGGAGGAGGACTCCCGCCCCCTTCCTTCCCTGCTAGAGGAGGAGCTCCTCCTCTTGAGGCTGGCTGGCCAATGGGGACAGGCTGGAGCTGCAACAGCCCACCCTCTGCCAGCAGCCATTGGCCAGCCAGCCCCAGGAGGAGAAACTCCTCCTATTTAGCCCTGCCGCGGTTCCACCTGCGGCAATCGGCGGCAGGACCGGGCTGGGGCTGGTCCTGCTGTCTTGGTGGGCCGGATACGACCCGCTGGCCGGGGGTTGCCTACCCCTGGTCCAGACTATCTGAAGGACCATATCTCCTTATACAAGCCACCCCAAGTGCTAAGATCAGCAGTGGAGGGCTTTTTCTCAGTCCCACCACCTTTACAGGTGCAGTTGATGAGTACTTGGGAGTGAGCCTTCTCCATGGCTACTCCCAGACTGTGGAACTCCCTTCCATGGGAGATCAGGTCGACCTCCTCCCTGCTCTCTTTCTGCCAGCAGGTGAAGTTATTTTTATTTAGGTAAGCATTTGGTGGATGCATTTTATTGGTGTTGTGCCGTGTGCTGTAAATGCTTTTTATGATTTTACTGGATTTAACTATATGTTTTTAACTTACGTTTCAATATTAAGAATGTTTAATTATTTTTTAAATTTTCTAATCATTGTTTTTATTTTTGTCTTTTTGAATTATTGTAACCCGCCTTGAATCCCATTGTGAGAGAAAGGCGGGATATAAATCCCTGAAATAATAAATAAATAAGTTAATAAAGTTTGGGTGTAAACGTGACCATGCCATTTTCCTTCTGCTTTTCTCATACCCCTGGAGGCAGAGGAGCCCAAATACACATCTGGTGGTCAGTGCTTACTGCTGCCCTATGGCATTTTATATACCTGTATTCCAAAATCCAAAAAACTCAAAAATCTGAAACAATTCTGATCCCAAGCCTTTTGGATAAGGGATGCACAACTTGTATTTTATTTTCTCATCTTTCAGATTTGTGGATTTGCTTTTTTGCTTAAGAAATCCACAGTTTTAAATCAGAAGCTATCTGCATGTTACCTAGCTTTGCTCTGAAAACACTTTAGACACAGGAATCATCCCTAGCATAAGGAAATTCCTCTTAGAACTTGGTAAAAGTTACTTTTAGGGGCTATACCTAGCATGGTCACTGGTGTTCTTGGAAAAGTTTACCCTAACTTGCTGAACAATTAGCAGCAATTTCTTCTTTAAAAAGTGACAATATCTTTCTGAAAACATTTACAAATGACAGCTTTGATGCTTGAAAATGGGACATGCTTTAATAATTCTCATCTGGTGGAAAGGAAATTTCCAGTTGTAATCAAGTGTATGTTTGTGCTTAGAATATGCAAGGCAACTCCATCCCACTAAACATCTATTTTTCTTTGTTTCTTGTCACACTAAGTGTGTAGGTTTCGTTAAATGCCATTCATTTTGCAGCACTGAAGAATTATGATAACGGGAGACAGTGATTATAAAACAACAAAGTCCTGTTAGTATTTATTACACAGAGTTGTAGCTATGTAATGATGATTACAGGCCAAGCAATTTGAAAACAAACTCTTTTTTATGGTTTTTTGTGGGTTTTTCAGGCTATGTGGCCATGTTCCAGAAAAGTTTCTTCCTGACATTTTACCAGCATCTGTGGCTGGCATCTTCAGAGAAAACTCCTTTTTAGATTAGAAGAGCCAGACATTTGCAGTCCAAATGGTAGAATCAGAATGAATATGTGCCAAGATAAAGAATTGTGTGCATACTTAATTTGCATAAATATGGGTGCACATGTTTGCATATTTTCTGGACAGACTGGTTGAAGCAAAGTCACAGGAAATGGGGAGGAAATGGGGTTTCTAGCAGAGAGGGAGTGGCAGCCAGCCATAGTGTAGATATTTAACCTTCTAGCTGTTAACAGAAATATGATTTAACTTTTGAATTTTCACAAAGGCTACAGACATCTCACAGATTAAAACCAGGACATGTGTGGCCACATCAAAGTGTGGTTAAGATGGTAAATTTTCCTTCCCAGGAAAGGAAATTTATCCACCTGTCCTGGCCACACTTCCTCTAAAGGACGAAGTTTGCAGTTTAGGAGTACTTCTGGACTCGTCTCTGCAGTTGACATCTCAAGTAGATGTGACGGTCAGTGCTTGCTATCAACTTCGGTTGATACGCCAACTGTGGCCCTACCTGGGTCAAAGGGACCTTGAAACTGTGGTACATGCTCTGGTAACCTCTCGCTTAGATTTCTGTAATGCGCTCTACATGGGGCTACCCTTGTACCAAGCTTGGAAGCTACAGTTAGTACAAAATATGGCAGCCAGACTGGTCACCAGTGTATCTAGGTTTGACCATATAACACCTATTTTGAAAAATCTTCACTGGCTGCCCATTCGCTTCTGAGCGCAATACAAGATGTTGGTTATTACCTATGGCTTGGGCCCGAGTTACTTGAGGGACTGCATCCCCCCATATAATCCGCCCTGCACACTCAGAACATCCAGGAAGAATCTGTTGGAAGTCTCTTCATCCAAATATGTCTCCACTTCCCAGATGGCCTTTTCAGTGGCGGCCCCGCGGACTTGGAATAGTCTTCCCGAGGAGCTCCGTCTGATGACCCCCCTAGAAACATTTAAAAAGATGCTTAAAACTTTTCTCTTTTGTCAAGCCTTCCCCCCTGAAGAATGAAATTGCGTATTTCCGTTGTCATCGATTCTCTGCCTTATCCTCTTGAATGATTGTGTTCAGAGTTTATATAATTGTATGATTGGATTATTGGATTTTATCTATTTTTATGAGATGGTTTGTAATGGTTTTAATAGTCTGTAAACCGCTTTGATCTATGGAAAAGCGGTATACAAATAAAAATTATTATTATTATTATTATTATTAATGAGAAAGAAAACACAAGCTACAAGAGGCTGCAGAAGTTTGCTTTTGCCCAAACCTACTGGGAAGGGTCAGATTCCCTCCTTTCCTATTCCCCTAGTGAGTTAAAACTGAGTGCAAAGTACTTTTCCATTTTGAACAGTTTGCAGCACTGAAGTAAGCTGAGTCCAAAGGTGGGGATGTGGGAAGAGGAAAGAGAAACTGGAACATATTAAAAGCAGCTGGAAAAACTGGGATGACAGGATTAATTGGGACATTTGGAGGATATGCAGATATTACTAGCCAAGATGAGAGAATCTGTACTGAACACTAACTACCAATTCCAAGAACTTAGATTGTTCAAACCTCAATGTAAAACTACTAACTTTTACAGAATTTTCTTGGACAACAGAATCCAGAAATCTATACTAGCTTTTCCCAGTTGCACATAAGGGCTGTGCACACCAGTGGGAAGGGTGGGTTGGGGGCAGAGTCGGAGTGTAGCATCTATATGGCGCATGCCCTGACAGCATGGGCAGCATGATACTGCGCACTGCATCACACTTCACATAGCATCACAGCACTTCTCTGATGCTGCTTCCGCATGACACAGTGCTGAAGGAGTGCTGTAAAGCTGTGGCAGCACAGCTATTGTGCCCTTTGCAGGGCACAAAAAAGAGTTGCTCTTGTGCACCCTGCAAAGGCCAGATCGGGGCATGGCGTGCACTTGCCGTGGCCCCGATTTGGCTGTAAAAGGGACGTATGGAGGCTGCCCCTTAGGGGTGGTCTGCACAGCCCCATAATCTTAGAATGATCTTACCCTACATCTTTTAAATACTTTTTCAAATAAAAGTGGTGTTACATCACTGTTGATGAAGGCAGCAATGTATGAACAAGTAGTTGCAGATGGTGTTGCCTGTGTGAAGCTGCTGTCACACAGTTCAGGTTGTTTTAACAGCACTAGTAAGTCCTGATTCTTTACATAATTCCTGAGCAGGTGTGGGTATGGGTTTAAGAATGTTAGTTTTCTTTAGCAAATTTAAAAGCTAATATTTTTAGGTAGCTTTCATGGACTCTGGCCACTTCATCAGTTTTACAGATAGCCAGCATGGAGTAGTTGTTTGAATGTTGAACACTTAGAGAGACCAGGATTCAAATCCCCACTCAGCCATGGAAACCCATTGGGTTATTATTTATTTTATTATTATTATTATTATTATTATTATTATTATTATTATTAACATTTATTTATAGAGTGCTGTACATAGTAAGGGTCAAATAAAATAAGAAAAAAAGAAGAAGAATAAAAACCTGTCAAATGGTGTACAATCTAAAACAACATTACATGATTAAAATATCTCCAAGATGGATGACTAAGAACTAAGTTTTAAATGGAACATGTATAAGAAATGGGAAAATGGGAAAATCACCACACAGGAATTCAAACAAATAGTGAGCACGTGTAGGGGGTAAAGAGAAAAGCTAAAGAGCAGAATGAATTCAGGCTTGCTAGAGAGGTTAAGAACAACAAAAAGGGCTTTTTTGGATATGTCCGCAGCAAAAGGAAGAAGAAGGAAATGGTAGTGCTTGGAGAAGATGGCAAAATGATAATAGGGGACAGAGAAAAGGCAGAATTACTCAACACCTTCTTTGCCTCAGTCTTCTCAGAAAAGGCAAAGGGTGCTCAACCTGAAGATAATGGAGCAGAGGACAGAATAGGGGAATTTCAGCACATAATAAGTAAAGAGATAGTACAGGAATACCTTGTTAATCTAAATGAATATAAGTCTCCAGGACCATATGAACTACATCCAAGGGTATTAAAAGAACTGGCCAATGTAATATCTGGGCCATTGGCAATCATATTTGAAAACTCCTGGAGAACAGGAGAAGTCCCAGTAGACTGTCGGAGGGCAAACGTTGTCCCCATCTTCAAAAAGGGGGGAAAAGAGGATACCAGCAATTATCGTCCAGTTAGTCTGACATCAATACCAGGAAAGATACTGGAGCAGATCATTAAACAAAGAGTCTGTGAACATCTAGAAGGCAATTCCATAATCACAAACTCCCTTGGAGTGTAGTGGAGTCTCCTTCCTTAGAAGTCTTTAAACAGAAGCTGGATGGCCATCTGTCGGGGATGGTTTGATTTAGATTTCCTGCATGGCAGGGGGTTGGACTGGATGGCCCTTGTGATCTCTTCCAACTTTATTATTCTAAGATTCTATGATTCTAAAATAATACTAACTAGTATACAATAAAGACAAAGTAAGCAGCAGATTAACAACCAGTAATTTGGAATGACCAAATTGGAATTGGGTGACCTTGGGCAAGTCATACTCTCCCAGCCTCAGAGAAAGACAATCGCAGATCTTTTCTGGATAAATCTTGCCAAGAAAACTCTGTGATAGGGTTGCCATTAAGGGTTGCTCTTAGGCCAATTAAAACTAGTTGGACGTTAAACTGTCACTATTGACTCTTTGCTCTTTCACAAAATAATTTACTGCTTTGGCTGATATAACCTATATCCAGTCAGTGGCATCCCTACCCCTGGTGTCAAATTGATAAATTTGAGATTCTGATTTCATATTTTGGTGGTCCTGTATAATTTTGTACCACCTTTTCTACTAACTTCAGAACAAAAACCTCTACTTTCTCAACTAGTCATCCCTACGTTGATATATTGTACCCTTTAATCCTGTCAGAAAGAATTAGAAAAAATGTGTGCATTATTGTTATGCTTAACAGAGTTTCCCAAGACACTCCCTAAGTGCAACAAGTGGTATTGTTAGCTGCAACACAAAACAGCTTCTAAACAAAGGAATCTTTATTTTAGAAAATATTTCCACTGCACTTAGTAATAAAAAATGCCAAAACATGGGATAAATTGGCTCTTTCATTTCAGAAGAAAAATAAAATACCCACCCACTTGGTAGCACACATAGTAAATGTCCAAAACAAGTAGTTTGTTTGAGGCATTTACAGTTTTAGGCAAAGGCTCAAGAAAAAGAGGGTATGAGAGGAGAGAAGGAAGCCAGAAGGAAGGTGCTAGAACCTACATGTTGTGCAATGTAATCACTTCAAACAATCTTAGTGGCTTATTTGAATTATACAGATGAAGCATTTTGAAAGAAGAACCTGGAGTGTTTGCTTGATATACAGTTTGAAAGGGAGCAGGGGATGGGCGGGTGTACGTGTGTGGGGGAAGGTTAATTTTGTGAACTTTTCCAGATCTATTTTTTGTATTCCTGCTTTTGCATGGGAAAATAACAGGGCATTCCAACCACATCATTTGGCAGACACAAAATCTAAATGCTCCAGTTGGAGTTTCAATAAATCAGCACTGAAATTGGCACAGTCACATTAGAAACTCTGGGGCATTCGCCTGACTGCCCTTTGGAACCTCACATTGTCATGAGGCAGGGACTTTAAAGTCAAAAATGAAGAAGGCAAAGATTTATATTCACGCTAGCAAATGGCATATTATTTATGGTGTGTGCAGGGCAGGGACATATTATTTACTGGGGGGGCAGGTGTAGCAGGAAATATAAACCCATGTGACAAACTCTGTGGTCAAACTGTCAACCTCTGGCACAGTGTATGGGAAAATGCTATGCCTACATAATGCTGGAGCCAGTGTGGCATAGTGGTGTGAGTGTTGGACTAGGACACTCGAGACCAGGGCTCGAATCCCAGCTTGGTCATGAAAACTCACTGGGTGATCTTGGGCAAATCACTCTTTCTCAGCCTCAGAGGATGGTAATGGCAATCCCCCTCTGAAGAAACTTGCCAATAAAACCCCATGATAAGTTCCCGTTAGGGTCACCATAAGTTGGAAATGACTTGAAGGCACACCAACAATAACATATGATTCTGGATGGACAATCCTTTGTCAAGCTGATTGTATTGGTCAGAAAGAGCTGGCTGATGTGGTACTGTAGCCACTTACTCACAAACCATAAGATTGTGAGTTTAATCCCAGCCAGGGGCTCAGGCTCAACTCAGGCCTGCATCCTTCCAAGGTCACTAAAATGAGGATCCAACTTGTTGTGGGCAATTAACTGGCATGTTGTAAACTGCTTAGGGAGTGCTTAAGTGCACTGATAAGTGATATAGAAATGTAACTTGCTATTGCTAACTCCCACCAAATCCTGAGGCTTTTGGCCAGTCTGGAAGAGCTCTAAGCTAGCTTCTTAACTGGGTGCAGGATAAGTGATTGCTCCAGGGGCAGCCTGTGGTGGTGGTGGGGCTTGCACACTGAAGTGTGTGACCATGAGCTGTCAGTAAATTGTGCAGTTAGCTCCACTAGTTGTTGTTGTTGTTGTTTGACTTCAAATCATTCCCAACTTATAGTGAACCTAAGGTGAACCATAGGGTTTTCTTGGCAAGATTTGTTTAGAGGAGGTTTGCCATTGCCTTCCCCTGAGGCTGAGAGTGTGTGACTTGCCCAAGGTCACTCAATGGATTTCCATGGCCCTGAACCAAACTATGACCCAGAGTCACAGTCCAATGCTCAAATCACTATACCATGTTAATTCTCACACTGTTCTTTACATGAACCTTTGTATATCAAATATTACAAAGTCACCTTAAATCCCCAGCCCGCACTCTTATCCAAAGTTAAATCCTCTTGTAGTAAGTACTCTTAAAATTCTTTCCCTCTCAAAAGTGGAGAACATGAAGCCATATTTATCTAAACTGAAAATTTACTTGAATATCTAAGGGGGAAAAAACCCATCGCATCATAGTATATCCTAATGCTATACATGTATACTGTGCTACAGTTAACAAAATAGATGTGTTCCTGGCCATTGCATCTTTAATGAACATTTCTTCTACCAGAGGAAGAAAATAAAACAGAAAAAATACACTACAAAAAGAGCACTTTAATGTATTGCAGCAAATGTTTATTCAAAACTAACAATATGCCCATGTGAAATGAAACAACCAGGTCAGGCAAGCCTTGCATAAGTAAACAAAAACATTTTGAACCTTTTAGAACCACTTGAGGAATTCTTCCAAAATACATTCGGGGGTGATTTTTTAATTTTATTTTACCAGTGTGTACTTTTCCTATAATTTCATAACGTGGCCAGACTTACAGAGTTATGCTTTAAACAAACAAACACAAAAACCATGGTGGTGAAACATGTTTCTCTGCTTCCCTCTTTTCTCTCTTTTGTTGTACATGCATCCTCAGTAAGGGATTCAGGAAATATCCACTGTTTATTTTGCCTGTTGTAGACAGGCACAGTTCCAGTAGGATTGACTAGAGTAGAATCCCATTCCTTCCCAACTCAAGCTTGATTGCGTTGATTATGGCAGGCACACTGCTGCAAACCAGCATCAAAAGTCTTGTTTCTCAAACTCTCTTTCACCATCCTCCCAGTGTTGATCCTGCTAATAGACTTGTGGTTGGACAGAGAACAAGGAGAAAAAGGAGAGGATAAGGTGACATTAAAAGACTTTGTGAAAAGGAGCTTCACTGCTAGAGGCTTTGTTAACTGAACCATGCCTTTACATACTTACTAAGGGTAGCACTAGGTATTGTATAAAAACCTGGCCACTATTGTGAAGTTGAAGGCTTTCATGGCCGTCATCCATAGTTTTTTGTGGGTTTTTCTTCAGAGGATGCCAGCCACAGATGCTGGTGAAACGTCAGGAAGAAACTCTTCTAGAATATGGCCACATAGCCCAAAAAACCCACAAAAAACTGGCCACTATTGCGCATGAGTATTGCTTCTAGTTATATGATTTACCTTGAGCAAATAGAATCATAGACTCATAGACTGGAAGGGGTCTCGTCCTCCCAACACGTCCAGTCCCAGACATCTCTGCCTCCATTTCATAGTACCCAAGGGCAGTGAGAGGACTTTATTACATGAGGCCAGCAAAGTGGAATTTCAACAGGAAAAAAAAATAAGCAAAGTGCAACAACAGGAAGATACAGCCCATATTTCCTCCATTTGATCTTAGGTGAAATGTCTGTTACTAGTAGGAGAAGGAAGCTGATTCCCTAAAAACTGGTGGTGTCATTTTTACCAGAATCCCCTCCCACAAAATTCCAACATGATATTGAACTACTCAAGCATTAGTGCAAAAATGATATACATAGTTGTAGATAGTTACAATTAGATAACTCCCACATTTGGAAATGTTTATATCATTAAGTGCACTGATGCTGGTCAGTTGTCTAGCGTTTTAGGTACATCATCCTTGTCATTGCCTAAATGAAATATCTTTAGCATCCTTGTGGGTACATTAATGTCTGTACCATTAGTGAAAATAGTTCTAATCTTTCCCCTTTTTAGATACGTCATTAAATCATCATGAACAATGTAGCTATTATAGAAAAAAAGCATAAAACCCCAATGAAAACAATATTTCTAAATATTTTCCTTATGTAGTCTGACCTCTACTTGCCCAGGACATTGATTCAATATGGTAATTGAATGTTTCAGCATGGTTTATGAGCAAAACCACCTTCTGCCTCTGCAGCATGGTAGCAAGGCCAAATTGCAAATCTTGGACTGGGACCACAGCTGTCATGTATGTTCACTGACCATGACCACTGGCCAGGCTGTGGGGTTTTTATGGCTGTGCCACTAGTCATACTGGTTGAAAAATTCTGGAATGGAATTAAACTAGAATCAAATGGAATTAAAAAGATAAAAAGCAATTTAAAACAGTTCAGTTTAAAACAATACAACACCATTAGCCTGTTTTTTTTAAAAAAACTTTCTGTTTAAAAGATTGTTAGAAACCAAAAATGTTTTGCTTGTTTACAGAACAGCAAGGAGGGGAGCATTTTGTCCTCCATCAGAAAGAAGTTCCAGAGTCTCGGAGCAGCCACAAAGAAGGCCCTCTCACATATCTCCACCAGTTGTGCCTATGATGATGGTGGGAGCGAAAGGCCTTTTTGAAGTATCTCAAGGCTTGGGCAGGCTCATATGGGGAGATACGGTCTGTCGATAACCTGGATCTGAGCCACGTAGAGCTTTATAGATCATAACCCCAGCATTTTGAATTATTATGAGCTGGCAGCCAGTAGAGCTGGCTAAGAGTCCCTGATGATCACCAGTGGAAATAGGCACAGTAAAAATTTTCCTTTTAGAAGTGTTGGGCAATAAGATTATTTCTTAGAATACAGGATAAAGTGTGCGCTGCACACTTACTGAACAAACTACTGGCCATATGGATAAGATTTTATCTTACAACATCTGTGTATACAGCTTTATCTTTCATAGTAGGAAAAGAAATTATGGTTGGCGTTAGAGCAGCAACGACAACTGAGGCTGTCAAAATTGACTGATATAATAATTAAAAAATGTCCTAGAGGGACTCTACATAGCAGAGCTCAGAAAAACTACTTGTTTTTCTATGATTTCCAGAATTTCCTACTCAGTAAGACTATGGCCATGCCAGCTGGGGGATTCTGGGAATAGTAGGGGAAAAACCTTTTCTAAGGTCTGCTAAATAGTACATATAGCTATGAAATCTCCATGCCAGCCTTCTCCAAACTGATAGCCATGTGTTACAACCCTAATAGTGGCAATGCTGTATGAAGGTGATGGGAATTGTACTTCAACACATCTCAGAGAGAACAGTTTGTGTGAGGCTACATTGTTCCATTTCAACAGCACTCCACTCTGTCACTGAAGTTGCTGGCTTCCAGGGTGCCTCCAGGATATACCCCATTACTGCCCTTAAACCTCTTTTAGTGGCCTCTTTTTATATCCATTCTCCACAGATCCTCTACAGATCCCTTGTAAGTAGTTACAAAATCAAACAAAATTGCATATTCTATCAATTTTATTTTTTTAAAAAACACACACAAGTACACAGGCAGCGCTGCAAGCGGTGTGTGTGTGTGTGTGTGGATCTGTCATAACATCACCCCTCTGCCCTTTGTCTTTCCCCTCAGAAAGAATCAGTTTTGAGCTGGTGTTCCCACTGTTAGGAATCGCATCAGAACCGATTCTTCTCAAAAGAACCTCAAATTACCTGCTCCCCCCCCCCCCCCTACCGGTCTTTTTGCGTTTGCTCTGCTTTATTTCCCCTGGAATCGATCCAATGAGGATCAGAATTGATTTCCAGTGGGAACTAGGGGGGCATATACATTGAATCAGGATTTGGAGCTTATTGTAGTGGGAACGACCTCCAGATATCTCATGTGATGGCAAATGCCAGGATTCCATAAAACAGAGCCCTGAGAATTAAAGTGGGATCAAACTGCTGGAACTGTGTAGTATGGAAGAGATGAAGGTTTTAGAGGAGATTCACACCCCATGATGACGCAATTCCCTATGAGGGAAGAGGCAATGAGGGAATTCTATGGGACCCAAAATCAGACCCAGGGTGCATGTAGAAGCTGTATGATTCCTACTCCTATTTTCAAACTTTTCATTACTATTAGAATGTTGGAAGAAAAGTGGAGACAGCTGCAGTCAGTACTGTATTATTATTATTATTATTATTATTATTATTATTATGTTATTTTATTTTTATCCCACCTTTCTCTCAAAAAGGGACCCAAGGCAGCTCACGATATAAAAACATATTAAAACAACATCTTAAAATAGCCTAATTAAAACAGTAAAAATTTACAGAGATAAGGGCTTCTGTTCACTTTGATTACTTATGTAGGGCCTCATCCTGTGGATTAAGGGAAATCCTGGAATGCACACAACTGTGTTGATCCACATCTATATTTGTGTCTGTGTACAGTACTCTGTGTGCCTTGTATCATAATCAATTTATTTTAATCCCCTAACAATCACTGCAGTGAACTGGGAAGAAGAAAGTTAATGGTTAACATATTGGATAGACCAGGGCCCCATTCCCACTGGCGGTTTTGCTACTGAAGGAACTGGGCAGATTTGGAGGGCCCCCTCCGTGAGTGAGTGCCCACTACAAAATGAGGGGCATTTTAACCCAAATGCCTTCTTCAGAAATTGGGTTTAACATGAAGGCGCCTGTTGTCAATCAAGTTATTGTCATAGGTGACATTTGCAGCACTCGTTGGGGCATCGGAAGTGTGCTCCCCCTTCCTTTTTTTTTTAATGAGCCAGGCACAAAATGCACCAAAATGCGCACATTTTGTCAAATTTAAAAACCTCTTTTGTGTGTGTGTATATGTGTGTGTTGTGGGTATTTGGGTCAGTGCAGGTTATGATCTGCCCTTGGCCCCATTTTCAACCCCCAAACACAAGCTAATGCATCCTTAACCCCCCCCCCCCCCCTTGCCACCCCAGAATGCCTCTTACACATGTTGTAATAATAATAATAATAATAATAATAATAATAATAATAATAATAATAAATTCCTCTCCTTGGAAATGCCAGAAAAGGATGTGGTTGCCATGCATTCTTTTTTGCTTTTAAAAGCAATTGAGGGCTACCCCTGCATTCCTTAGAGACAGTAGCAAAAGCATGTATCATTTTGCCAATTTGCCAAATAGAGCAACAAATGTAACATTCGAATTGTAGCATTCATTTGCAAGTCTTGCCCTTGGCAACATTTCCCCTTTGCTGATAGCGAGCAAATGAAAGGGAAAGGGAACAAGCTGCTAGCCATGTTCTATCCATCTATATATCTGCCTCAAGAAAAAAAACCATGTGCATATTTTGTCAAAAATAATTTTAAAAAATAAAAGGGGGGGAAGGTGCCTGATGCGAGCTCCATTCGTGCCCGGTCTCTGACCTGAACTGAACGGACCCCTTTCCTCCTGCTTACATTCTCTTCAGAGGAGCTTTGCCATAGCCTTCCACTGAGGCTGAGAGAGAGTGACCTGTCAGTTCCAAATGACCCATGGAATCTATTGGGAATAAAAGGGAAATGCAGCACAGGCATTCTGACTATAGCATCCTCATATAATACTACTACTACTAATAATAATCCAGAAGCAAGAGGAAATGAAAGTAGCACAAGCAAGCACACAGACATGTCACCCAAAAAAATCATGCACATAAATTGTCAAAAATAAAAGAGGCTCCTTCTCCAGCCTGATTTCCCTACATCCCTCTTCTGGCTTGGCTCTGCAGCCCAATTTCCCTTGGCAATCCTCCTCCTCCTTCGTTCCGACCCTCCCCTCCCTCTGACTTGCCCTGGCTCCTTCCTTCTCCTCCTCCTGCTCCATTAGAGAATGCCCTTCATGGCTCCCTTCTTCCCATGGCTCCTTCCTCCTCCTCCTCCTCCTCCTCCTCCTCCTCCTCCTCCTCCTCCTCCATCATCATCACTTTCTCCACTCCCCCCTGCCCTCCCTCTGACAGCTCTTTTCAGCCCCTGTCAGTCACCCTGATTTCGCCTTTTAGCTTCTTGTCACCCTTTGCCTCCAGATTCCCCTTTTTCCTTCAGCTCTTTCCTCCTCCTCCTCCTCCCTTCTGATGAGGGGAGGGAATGCTCTGACCTCTGCCCGCCTTCTGACCTAAATCCTTCCCTGAATTTGCCCTGATCATGATCGGGGGCAAGTTAAGATTTCACAGAACCCAGGTCTTTTCAGAAAAGATGGATTTTAGCCCGAATCTTGATACCCTGCGCTAAGGGGCATTTCCTTGTGCAAGCCTCGACATGGATTGTGACAGGATTGAGCCCAATATGAACTTCACGTGGAAGAATCGATTTCAAAATCGGGTTAAAAGGTAATGTGAATGGGCCTCGGGATTTGTATAATCGATCCATGGAAGTATTGGTCATGTAAAAGTTGATCCGAATGAGGTGGAGAGTGGACCATTAGTAGACAGGGCTTAACATGTTTTGTTAACTGAGGGTGAATTAGAAATACAGTTTACACTAACATTTAATGGGAACAATTTTATTTTATTTTATTAAAATATCCATATCCTACCTTTTATTCAAAAATCGCAAGATGGTTTACAATAAAATCAACTTGAAACAATAAACAGTTAAAGTTTTTTTAAAAAAATATTACAAATATGGGTTGTCAATTTAGAAACAGACAAATTAAATGATAACTTTACTATTGTGTTGCCATTATGTTAAAACCTGTAAAAAAAAAGAAAGAAAGAAAGAAAGAAAGAAAGAAAGAAAAAAGGAAGGCAAACAATATTTGGGTGGACATGATTGCCACAAGTGATCCCTTTTATTAGTGGTTACTTCAGAAATGTTTCTTTTGGAATCTAACCTGTCTTCTCCAACTGGATACTTTTCAGATGTGTACCAATGACACCAAATGATTTTTTGGCTGAGGATGGTGAGTTTTGTAGTCCAGCATATCTGGAACTGTGTTGGGAAAAGTTCTTCAAAACATATCTAAGAATATGTGCATTAAATTTCCCCACTAATTGGCTGCTAAATTTCCCCTCTAATCTGCTGCTAATTTCCCCACTAACCTTTCCTCCTAATCTGCTCACCCTTCAAGCACATGGATTTTGTAAAAGAGAATGACATACAGCCTGGAACATTTCTCTCAGAATGACTCAAAATTACCTTCTAGAAGTAACTAGAATGCATAACTCATTACATCGAAAAGATACTGTTATTCTTCTCACTTTCTACATTACAAATGTAATGTAGAATTACATTATCAAAAGGGGACAAACAATTTATTACAGTTAAATGTATTACTTTAAGACATTACTTGTAATTTGTGGTCTAAGTCTAACCTACTTCACAGTATGACAGAATAATGTGTTGCGACTGTGTTTGTGTATACCAGGGGTCGGCAACCTCCGGCCCGTGGGCCAGATCCGGCCCGCGGGCGACTTTCCGCCGGCCCCGCTCCCTCTTGCCGCCGAAATCGCCGCGATTTCGGCGGCTTCAGCCGCCATTTTGGTCTTCAAAATGGCGGCGAAGTCTCGCGCGACCAAAAAGATCGAGCGAGATTTCGCCGCCTTTTGAAGGGCAAAATGGCGGCGCCCATTACGAGGCCGCTTCGGCCTCCGGCGCCCCGAAACGGGCTCCAGAGCCGCAACGGCCCTCTGGGCAGGCCCGCCTGCGGTCCTCCGGAGCCTCGAAATGGGGCCTCCAGGACCGCCCGCAACGGGCCCTCTGGGAGGCCCCCCGCTGTGCATGTCCCGGCAAGCCCAGAAACGGGCTCCAGGAAGCCGCCACGGGCCTTTCCTGGCCTGGGGGCCAGGGGCTGGCAAAGAGGAGGTGGCATGGCCCTTGGGGGTGGAAGCTCCCCCCTGGGGTGGAAGCTCCACCCCTGGGGTGGAAGCTCCGCCTCCAGCATGCAGCCCCGCCCCCGGGGTGGAAGCTCCACCCCCCGGCTTCAGCCCCCCGGTTGTCTGAGGGACACCAACCCGGCCCCCGGCTCAAAAAGGTTGCCTACCCCTGGTGTATACATACAATTCTTACTCTTCTATGCTACCCTGCTCAGTGGAGGAGGAGTCGAATCAAAACATGGAAAAAAGTTATTACAATACCCAGAATGCTCCAGGATGACTGTGCCAACTGGGGTATTCTAAGAACTACAGGCACACAAGTAACTTTCCTTAAACTCTGAAGTGAGATACAGATATGAAGACTCTTACAGGATCATGGAGAGTGTAGAGCAGTGCTACTCAAAGTGGTGATCTCTGATCTGTTGTTAAGTCCATGAGCTACTGGTCTGTGAGTTTCCAGAAAAGAAAGAAACAGCTGTAGCCAATGGGCACAAATATGGTGCCAGTCTCTGGAACATAGACAACAGAATTTGCCAGCCACCCATATCAGATAGCCAGGAGCAACCATGTAGAGCATATTAGGTAGAATGATGGTGAGACTCAATTTGATCTGTTCATAGCCAACTGTGAGACAATTTAATTATTTTCTAACATAATAATGTAAATCACACTCAACACCATCTCCAGTTGTAGCAATTGACACCTCTCTCCACACTTGACCTTCTGAAAAGCTAATGGATCCTAATTGTCCGTCTAAGATGAAGCTCACCTCAGAATTCTCAAAACCTCAGGTATAGCTCACAGTGACCTAGGTTCTCATAACACCACACCATTATACTCTCCCACTTTTGTTTCAACTTTGTTGCTTTACATTGTGGTTCTTTTGGTGCTGTTGTATTATACAGTTGTTGGGATTTTTCATGCTGAAAATAATCCATTAATGATGCCCTTTCCGGCTATGATTCAGTAGCCAGTATAAGAGCGATACCTTGTTCTGACCTCTCATTCCGCTTCATTGGGAGAGTTAATGGGTGGGGTGTGAGTGTGATCTGGTTGTCCTTCCCTTGGGAATTCCCAATGACGTTGTCATCATAAACACTTGAAACTACATCCAGTGATTGGGCAGAGAGGACAAAACTTCTGAAGAGAATAGTTGTGTTTTTGTGGTCTATACTCTTGAAATCTTTTTCAGAATCCCCCCCCCCAATTTGCTGCTATAGTGCAATAATGCTGCAATACTGATTTGTTAACCATTTAAAGTCACTATTCAGATGCCTTTACTGCATGGGGGAGTTTTCCAAAGATTTCCCTACTGCCTCTCTGTGGTACCCACAGTGTTGCCGCCACAATGTTACTTTTTAAACATTATTTCAATTTTCTAAATGGCTTAAGGAGTACAAATGAAGTGTTTTTTGAATGGGGCAACCTGAAAACACTGACTAGCATGATAAACACTTTGGTTTTGTTTTTTGTTTTTTGCAGTAGAAAGATATAAAAAATGGTGGGGGATGGCGTGGTTCGTTTCTGTTTCTGTGCCACCTCTTGTGATGAAAGATTTGGATAATGATGGGTGTGCTATAATGACATCCTGCTGTGGTAGTGTTATTGCAGCTATTTAAATAAAATTGAACTCAACGTATCATGGAACACAAGGAGGGGCAAATTGGATGATGATAACAACATTAGTGCAAATGAAAAACTCCTTGCAAATCATGCTGTTACAGTGCAAGTGTAGTAAGAGTGTGATACACAGCATCAACAACCAGTTATCGTTGTGGGTAAAGCTGAAGTGGTCTCCAAACAGTAAAACCTGGAATAATAGCATGGTATGATTAGAACCCTAATGTTGATTGGAAAATCCATTTGTCATTCAGCTACTGTGAGGATTGCAACAGTGGTGATGTCTGCATGGGCCAGAATATACTCTGGGAGCAGCCCAGAATATCCTGGCCTCGAAGTTGCCATGAACTCCCCCTCACCTCCATTAGTTGAGGTCCTCTGTTGTGACATCAAGTGGCTATATGCATATGCGTCCTTCTGTGCCACCTGGTTATGTGGTGTTGATCACATTACTGGACACTTTGTTCTGACCTCAGAGTGAGCAACTCACTGTGATGGTGGACAACCCATGTGGCACAATGCTATGTGCATGATAACACTTCCTGGCATCATAACGGTGGGTTCTGGCTCTTCCAGGAAGATTTGGAACAAACAGTGAGTTTTTAAAATATTTTCTGAGGATGCTATACCTCATGTTTGGTGCTGAACAAGTCAGGCGTTTTCTGGACTGTTCACACCAAAACCAGAGATTGGGCCCTCTGTCATCCAGACTCCCCATTGAGGAGAGGCTAGGAGAACTTTTTATTTGGCCTGTGCAGACAGGACCAATGATCAAAGGGAACAAGGATGTTTGAGGGGAGAAGAAGAAGTAGCAGATGATCTCATCTTTAGTAATTCATGCCATGGCCCCATGTTTGCAAGTTATGAACAAAAATGTTGATGACTGGGGCTCTTGGAGGTCTCTCATTCATAGAGTTTATAGTGATAAACCTAAGCTGACATGATGGCACATAAGATGGCTGTATTTAGATTTTAATTAAAAAATACATCATTCAGGGTATCTGCTTAGCAGGATATTTAAAAATTCAATAAATATAAATAATCATTGTAAGCCCTGGCTCCCTCATTTAGATCAGGAAAACTATAGTTAGAGAGAATTAAATACTCATCCCTTGAACCACTTCCCCAAATTAGCACTCTCGTGTTTATGCTTTGACATTTAACAAACATTTGTAATAAAGCCACATCACAGATCTCCTGCATTATGGTTAGTTTGGGCACAAAATCGCACTGTTTACAACAAGTTCCATATTGTAATGTTGAATGGCTGATAACACTTGTAGCATGCTGCCTTTAAGGTGTAATACAATATAGGAAATTCTAGTGAGGATGATGAAATGGCAGAGGACTGAGAGAGGAATAAATTAAATTAAATTTGCAAGATATTACCCTATATTTCACTTCTGTTATTGGACATAGGCATCCAACGCTGCCCTACAATTCTACACTGGCAAAGATGTAGCAGATCTTGTACAGTCTTGCCTTTAAAAGTAATGACATTTTATTGTTTCTGTTTAAGATCACTCTCAATAACTTGCATGGTATGCTGTTGCTTCAAATCAAGCATACAGAGGAAAATTCCACTGACCATTTGAACTTTTTTCTTTCCTGTTTTGATCACCATAATCAAGAAACTCAACTCACATGTATCTTTAGCGATTCCATTCTTTTCTAATGTGATGGAATCCCATGACAGAGTATTAATGAGATTTAAATACAAAGAAGGAGATGTGTTGAGGAAAAGAACACAAGCTGATAGTGCATGTGATTTGGGGGAAAGACAGATTAACCTTGATCAAAAGGAATTTCCAGAGCTGGGAAAATTAATTTTCAGTGAGATTAATATAATGACTTGCTGAAGCCATCCGTAACTGAGCAATGGTAGGATGGCATGTGTGAGCCATGCAAGAAACATAGCATAAATTTATTTGTTATTGGTCATTTCTGTGCACACACAAACATGTATGTATGTGTGTGCATACAACCAGAAGAATGTACAGCCACTTTTATGGTGACTACCAAACATTTTATTACAGCTTTTTCATACAGCTGGCCTATCATGCTCAGACCAATGGCTAAAGCCCACAGGGTGGGCAGCAAGAATTTTCAAGTGAATATTTGCTCCACGAATGGCTTGAGCTAACTGGCCCAGGGCCAGGCCAGGCTGACCAGTTGTCATAACTCCAAAAGAGGACAAGACACCACAAAATGTAGGGCATTCAAGAAAAATGTAGGACATAACCAAATACAAGTTAAATACACTAATAAATTCATTTCGTATGGTTTATTTACAGCTATATTACACATGCTGTATTTTATTAGGTACTCAGACACATTTTTCTGATAAACCTATCTTCATTAAAATGCCTTGTTGGCTTGCAATATACATCTAGAACCCTGAGCAAAACAAATGCCTAAAATTGTGCTTTGCTAGCAACAAACCATCACCTGAATCTACATTTAAATTATTACTTTCATTTGCTTCCCATTTGCTCTCTAATCCCTCTTTCCTCCTTAACCCAAATAACACAATTTGCTTCCTGTTCTGCTGATTTGCTTCAACAACCCAGATCTTCCTTTCCTTTCCACACCTATCTAGGCAGTGAAACCCCTTTTAAATCATGCCCTCAACAATTCTTGTTTGTTGAAGAACATATTTATATCAATTTTCATTTTAAAATATCAGAGTGGTTTATAGCAAAAACAGGAACAATAAATCCAATGGCTACAATAATAACAACAATAAAACAATAAAAATATTATAAAATCAGGGCATTAACCTTTCCACTAGAGTGCTCATGGGTCCCCCAGATCTATCTCTTTAGTACTCCTGTCATGTTCCCTAACAAAAGCATGGTTGCTTGAGGGTAGTTTGAAAGATGTCTAGGGAAACAGGGGGTCTGTGTGTTGTTCTCTAACCACTGAATTGGGGTCCTTTGCTATACGGGAGGAGGCACTGTGGATACCTTCTGGTAACATGCTTATATCTTTTATGTTACTTTTTTGGACTAAGATTCCCTGAAAACAACTCCTTCTCCCAGCCAGAAAAGCTACTACCCATACTGGCTGGGTGATTCCTGGAGCTGTAATCCACAAAGTTACTTCCAAACTCAATTGCTGTTTGGAAGCAGATATGACAGATACTAAGTGATACATTTTGGCACTCCTGATATCCCATCACAGTATGCCTCTTGCTGCTAAGTATTTATCAGCCCTGGACACAAAGCATTCATCCAGGGGGTAATGTTGGAAGCAAGGTAACGATTGGAGGATGTTGATAGTATTGCTAGGGGCACTATGGAAGTGGCTGTCAATTCTATCTTACAGACTTTATTGTTTGTTTGGGTATTGTTTTTGCTGCACTAGTGTCAGTTTCAGTTTAACCATGCCAGTAGCCATTTTAATGGGGCCACAAGACAGGACAGCCTCTCTGGGCATTACTTGCAGGTGCCTATGAGGTGCTTACTTGGCTCACCTGACAAGAAAACAAAGGGAAATTCTGTGATTTAGCTTCTAACATACCTTTCTGCCTGGGACAGCTGTTCTGACAAATTAGAGAAGGCATAGCCATCAGGGCCAAGAAAAGGAAAGTTAAAACCACTGACCTTTTAAAAGAACACCATAATCCAGTAAGAGCCCTCATAACCTTATTAGAGAAGAATCTAATTATTATGGAGAGCTGCAACACTGTGTTCAAGTAAACCCACTTTAGTGGTCTAGTTCCCTTTCTGGTTAGCTTTTAATAAAGGAGGTCACAAAGTAATTACATTTTTCTACATGTGGGAACTGCTTTTCATAGCAAACTGTATGATACATATCCAAATATAGCAAAGGCTATGAAATTCATAGGGTTGCTATAAGTCAACAAGTGACTTGAAGGTGTGCACACTCAAAAATACACATGTACAGAGTAGTAACATTACAAGAAGTAAAAATAATCATAGGGAAGGTAGGGCACTAGGTAAAGCACACACTCACACAACCTTGGGGCTGCATACTTTAAATCCTCAAGGGGATGGTGCTTTGTAGGTTTTGGGGGATGATGTTGCATAGGAACTAAGGGGTACTTGAAGGCCAGTAGATCCCAGGAATTAAGAAGCAAATCTGGAGCTTTGAAAGATTATTTTTTTGGGGTGGCTCTAGAATGTTTCAGCCATCATGGTCAGTGGCTGTGCTGAGTGGGGCACTCTCATGCTCTCAAACATTTCACAGATGAAAACCAGGAAATGTGTGGCCAAGCAACATTGAATGTGGTCAAGAAGGCAAAGGTTATTAATGACAAAGAATACACAGTTTGCTTTTAATGAGCCTACTGAGTAGGGCATTGTATATATGGCATTGTAGTATGACAAAAACAAAACAAATATTTTGCCATTTCTACACATAAATGTATATGTATGCCTCCCCCCCCCCTCTATATATAGCAAAAAGAGAGGCAGTGTTACCTTAAAACCACATACCACACTACAGGGCTTGTTATTATGAAATAACACCTTCCTTTTTTTCTTTTTCTTTATGTCAGCAGAAAATTCAGTTTCATTAATGTTTTGTAATCCTGACAGGACTCTTTGCTCAAGTTTCTACATTACAAGTGGATCTTTCTGGCACAGCCACATGAAATGGCACTAAGAGAAATAATATGGACAGGAGGTGTGTGTAGAAGATGTCACACACCCCTCTTACCAATCTCTTGAGAACAGTCACAGGGTTACTATTTGCATGACAAGTCTGGTGGTTTCAAAGTGGCATTAGTGAATTAATGGATTATTTTCAAGCTGAGAAAAGTTGGCATTTGGCAAAATGGGAGTGAAGTTGTGTGAAAACTTCTAAAATGTAAGACACCAACAGGATTCTGGACACAATGGAGATTTTCACATGGGCAAAACTGATGGGAGCACAGCAAGATGCTCCCATAACTATCGCGCAATTTATATGAAGATTATCAGATGATGTTGAGCAATATTGTGATAATCACATCATTATTCCATGAATAAAGAGGAATTCTATTGTCACTTTTTATTCACGGGACTTGTGTCATAATCACAAGTAAGAACTGCTTAACTCAAGCAGATAAGCTCAAATGCACACATCACCACATGTGTATAATGTAAGCAGACAAACACAAACGTCTATAGCATGTTAATAAATGAAATGGGCATTTAAGAAGACACTGATCTGAGAGCCTGTGCTCCAACGGGCAAATAAATTAATTACAGAGAACTCAAAACCCTTACAATATACACACAAGTAAACCCAACACATTTGTTTGCACTTGTCATCAAACTACAGTCAGTAACCTAGTTCTTGTACAGTCAACAATATAGCATTTAGTCAAAAATCACTAGCCTTCAGGGAGTTATGTGTCCTTTTCCTTGGCTGCCCCTAGACTTTGGAACTCCCTGCCCAGTGAGATTCCGCCTTCCTCTTCAGACAGGCTTTCAAAACAGAAAGCTTTTAAAGAATAGCCTGGGGTGCTATACTGTTCTAATGTATTTTAAATATTTGTATCTTTTTAAAGTATTTGATATTTTAATATATAATTTTTTAATTATTGTAGTAATTTAATTCTATTTTAATGTATTATTTTTGTATGCTTTTAATTGTACTGTTTTTTTTTAATGTTGTAAGCCATTCTGAGTCCCGCTCTGAGTCTCTGGGAGAAAGGTGGGATATATGATGATAATAATAATAATAATAATAATAATAGTAATAATAGGATGCATGGAGGGCTGCACTGCTCCCTGTGGGACACTGGAGGATTGCAGCCCTCCATTTTAGTCCACTATATCCAAGCTCCCTCTCCAAATCTTCACAAGGCAAAATTTATTTGACAACAAATGGTTCCAAGGTATAATGGTCATTTTATTACTCCCACCATCATCTAATTTAGGGCAGATAGTTTCCTTCTGTTTTGAATAAATGCCCTTTGTTGTTGTTAACTGTCCTTGAGTCAGCCCTGACTCTTAGTGACCCTGCGGGTGAGACATCTCCAAGCTCCCTGTCTTCCACTGCTCTGCTTAGGTCCCGTAATTTCAGGTCCATGATCTCCCTGATGTGTCAGCCCATCTGTCATGCAGTTTTTCTCTCTTGCTGCTGCCTTCTACCTTTCCTAGCACTATTGTCTTTCCTAATGAGTCATCTCTTCTCATGATGTGGCCAAAATACGACAGCCTCAGTTTCATTGTCTTAGCTTCCAGGCTTGATCTGTTCAAGTGGGTGAGGAATGTGTGGCCTTCTGGAGGTTGTTGTGGTGCTGAGTCCATCATCTCTTACTACTGGGCATGTTGGCTAGGGCTGGCTGAAGTGGCAGTCCAACTATCTCTGGGGACTGGGCTATTTCTTCCACAAGCCATAACCACATCGAGGTAAAAGCTGGTATGCTGGTTCAGTAGTTTGTCTATGTTACACATGGAATATTCATTGCCTATGAAATTAATGGGATTGCCATAAACTGGCAAGTGACTTGAAGGCACAATCACACATATACACAAATACACATGCACATGATTGCTGCTGAATATATACAGTCCTCAAGTGAGAGAAGGATTAAACTATCTCTGAGGCAGCCTCTTGTCTAGTGCTGTAGCTTACATCCAGAACCATTTAGAAATAGTCTTACTTTCATTTTTACCATCCATTCCTATGTTACACTTTAAGAATCTCTCTGTCTATCTCTCTTTTTCATAGACTTGTAAAGTTGCAGAATACTCAAAATTGGCTGCTGTTGCTTATTTCTATGGGTACCTGAAGTTGGCCAGGGTCAGGGTTAAATGTAGTGGTTCTCAAAGTTTGGTCCTCCAGGTGTTTTGGACTTCAGCCATCAGAAGCCTTTTTTCTGCAGATTAAAGACCTCAGGCACCTCAAAACCCCACACTCACCACAAATAAGGCAAAATATTGTGTAGTTGGATCGTTGCCAATTTGAAGTGACTAAATAGTGTAAACAACCCTTCAATGTCAAAATACAATCAAAAGAATATTTCTGTAGAAACTAACGACCACATAAAGAGTAGAAATTCATTCCTAAACTTAATTGACCATGAACCAGAAAAACTCTCAATGGAAGCCAGGGACATTACCAGATAAAATATAAAAAGACATTATCTGTAACCAAAAACAAAGAAAAGCCTCTTGGGATGACAGATGAAACTCTTCAAATGGTTAAAGGACATGCAAACAGCAAAAGTAAAAGGTGACAGAAACAGGTCAAGATCTTGAACATAACTGTTTGGTGATAAATAGAACTTTTATAATAATCAGTGCAAAAAAAAAAAAAAAGAAGACAAAAAAGGTAGAACAAGAGACCTCTTCCATAAGATCTAAAAAATCAAGGGATATTTTGGTCAGTAGGTATGCTATATTGTCACTAAATGACTAAGGGAACACTTTATATGACCAAGACAAAATAAAAAAATGATGGAAGCAATGCACAGAACTATACACAAAAAGATGAAAGGATGAGAGATGCCTTCAGAAAAGACGCTTTTGATGATGAACCCACAATTTTAAAAAGTAAAGTGGGAAAGGCTCTGAAAGCACTTTGGAGAAATATATCAAGTATAGATAACATACCAAGAAAGCTGTTTTAGATTATGGGGAGAGAGAGGGAGAGGGAGAGGGAGAGGGAGAGGGAGAAAGTCCATTCAAATTATAACAAAAATCTGCCAACAAATGTGGAATCCAAAGCAAAGGTCCATTATTCAGAATGTTTAATATATGTTCCAGCCCAGAAGAAAGGGGACACCAGGAACTGCAGTATTCATTGACCCATTGCATTAATCAGCTGTGCAAGCAAAGTGAAACAAAGACGATATGTCAGATGTCCAAGCTGGGTTTAGAAAAGGAACAGGTACTAGAGGTCATACTGCAGGCTGATGAAGCATACCCCAAAATTTAAGAAGTTAAATCACTCTGTGCTTGATAGATTATACCAAATTCTTAATTATGTAACACATGAAAATCTATGGACCACTCTAAAAGAAACAGGTGTTCCACAGAATGTTATTGTCCTGATGTGCAACCTATGTTCTGAACAAGAGGAAATTGTCAGGACACAACAAGAGGAAACAGAATGATTTTCAGTTGCTTGGGGGAGTCAGACAAGGCTGTTTAACTTATCTTCTTAACTTCTATGTGGAACATATTATATGGGAAGAAGGATCTAAGCTGAATGAAGGAGGGAGAAATTATGGGAAAGAACATAAAGAATTTAAGATATGCAGGTGACACCATACTATTACTACTACTGGAAAATAGCAAATACCAGGAATGATTGCTGATGAAAGTTAAGAAAGAAAGTACAAAAGCAAGATTACAGTCAAACGTTGAGAAAATAGTAATAATAACCATAGAATATTTTCTTAAACCTAAAAGAAGTAAGTGGAGAAGACAGTTAAAGATTTTCTATACCTTGGCTGAGATATATATCACAATGAAGAATGCAACCAAGAAAGCAGAAGAAGGCTAAGACTCAAGGGCATGAGTAGGAGGTGCAGGGGAGGGTGCAGGCTGCACCAGGTGACCTCCAAAAGGGAAGTGACACCACTGCTCCCCAAACATCTGTCTTTTGGCAGAAATGGGCTGTGGTATTCACCTGTGTCCCTTTAAAACATTGTAGAGATGGTGTGAATGAGGCAAGGCTCAGTGGGAAGAGAAAGAAAAGGCCCCAGTTTGTTTTTTTAAAAAATTAAAATTGCAATTTTTATTTTCTTTAAAAAAAATCCAATCTTATCAATTTTTCACTTTAACAACATGAAACAATGTACTTGGTTTTTTATTGGTTTTAACTGTCCTATTTCTAACTTATGCTTTAATGTGGCTAATATTTAATTATCTTTTAACTTTTGTAATCAGAGTTTGAAAAATAAATAAATAAATAAACAAATAAATATGATGTGCACATGATATTGTAATTTAAAGGTATAGTTTTAATTTTGCTAGTTGTTTATGTCACAACTATTGCCATTACCTTCATTAATATATGACTTACAGCTATCCTAAGATGAACGTATTATAGATGTAGAGAGATTTTGTAGCACTTTTGAGACTATCTGAAAGAAAGAAGTTGGTAGCATGAACTTTTGTAGACTAAAGTCTACTTCCTCAGAAGCAGTGAGTGAAACTTATCAGGGGGTTTTCTTGGTGAGATTTGTTCAGAGGTATTTGGCCTGTCCTGTCAGAATTCTCTAGTACCTCACCAAACTGCAAATCCCAGGACTCTGTAGGACAGAGTCATGGCAGTTAAAGTGCTTTAATTTTGCAGTGTGGATACACCTAGGGACAATGGCAGTTGCACTGTACCTAATGTTTGTTAGTACTGCGCCAAAGGACGCAATGGCAAATCCCCTTTGAATGTCTTTTACCATGAAAACACTATATTGAGACAATTCACAATGAAACAATATATAGCACTAGAAGATTTGAGCAGGGCTGTTGAAGATAAATTGTCTTGGAGGTTTCACATTTATAGAGTTGCCATAAGTCAAAGATGACTTGACAGCAGTTGACAACATATAGAGAGAGGGGACATACATATGTAAAATGTATTATATCTTTATTACTAAGAGGCAGGTGTCATGTGTCACCAACTTTGTATAGTACTAGCCACCAGTATAATAGTTTATTTCTCGCCAAGTTGTTGTTGCTTTTCCCTTGGCAATGCTAATCTGCTTCAAGGAACAATGAAAATGTATTTACTACATCAGTATCTGAATTGGACAAGTTTAACTTCCAACCCTTTAAAAATAACTGATTGTGTATGTGAAGAGAACCAGTTGGACATTTTTATAAATTTCGAAAAACGTTAATTATATTTTTCTGTTTTAGGCCCTATGCCAAAGTTCATGCTCCATATGGAGGCAAGAGGTTATGTACCCTTTCCTTAGCTAGGCATGTATATTCAGCCTTCTAGATCACTGAGGGATATGAGCTACTCCCAGTCCCTGATCTTTATGTCGGCCTTTTATATGAAACTATTTTCACCTGGCATTTTTTTTTTTTTTGGCATGCACACATTTCTAGACTTTGGCCAAATAGTTGGTCAAAGTGATTCCATGACTAAGTTTAATTTTATGCTATTTTCACTGTGGGTCTTTCATTTTTGTAATATTAGAGGCAACGTAGAATATTGTGTTACCCTGCTTATTTATTTTAAATTATATCCTGTCAGTTTAAATAAGAAGGAAAGTAGATTCTTATTAACTATAGTTTAAAAGCTTGAATGATAATTAACTTATACACTAAATAGCTAATCATTAAGTAAATTTAAAATTTGCTACAGTGCTAGTATTTTATTCATAATTACGACTTGTATATTAGTTGTGTTCCCCTGGCTGGTACAATATCTGGGTATATCTATGGTTCCCTTGAGAATTTTTACAATCATGTTTTGTCAGCAAAGATTACTTGGTCTTGCAGAAACAACACCAGGGCTGTAATAATGCTGCTTCTGTATATCATTTCACCTCCCTAGCTTGCATTGTTGCTGCTGAATTGTGTTTACCAGCCAATTAATTGTAAAAGTGATTGATAACCCTATTATTCACCATGCATTCTTGAACATGGGAGCAGGGGTGGAGGGTGGGTGAGTGGCTCACTCTGTCCCTTTCATCAGCACTTTTCTCGGGTGGAAAGTGTCCCATCTGAAGAGAAGTTGCTCTTCATGTGGATGCCTCCAGTGTTGTTAACTTAGAGAACTTCCCTGCAAATGTGAACTTATCTTCATATATGTCATTTTCCACATGAGGAATATAGGAGGGGCAGATTAAGGCATCCCCCTGCTCCCATAATCAAGAAAAAGTAGCATCTGAATGGATATAAGAAGAGTAATAGATGAAGCCAGAACCTATTCAATCCAACATTCAGTTCCTATACTGATGGGAAGTCCGCAAGGATTGCAGGAGATAAGAGCCATCCCTTATGCTAGAAACATACCTAGCATGCTTTTATCATTATATGATAACAAACAAGCCTGTACCTCCTATAGCTAAACCCTCTTAAAAATAAAGAATATTTGTTGCTGTTGTGTACCTTCAAACCATTTCTGACTTATGGCAACCCTAAGTTGAAAGGTCAACATTTAACTCCTAAGGAAGGAGTCCTGAAAGTTCTGGAGATAGTTATGGTGTACCAAATGAGCGATTTCATCAGAGAGAGATGAATCCTTCTCATTCTGTTTGAGAATTGTATCTAAAAAGGTGGCATGTAGGATCAGTCTTGTATAAGACAAACACAATCCTGATGCCAGCATACAAGCACTTTGTTATGATGATTTCGTTATGATGAACAAGAAAATCTGAAGGAATACTTTACTTACTGTACTTTGGTAATGGTTATGTTCAGTGTATGGCAAGATAAGCTGTAATGGGGATCAACTTTGGATTTAGGATTCTAGCACACCAGGCTCATAAGGTGCCACAATTGTGTTAGTATATGACATGCAAACATACTGGATTGGGGACAATCATTATTGCACAGCTCTTCCAAATTGCCATGGTGCTGCTTCTGTCCCAGCATCTGCCATCTTCTATAGCCCTGCCTCCCTTTCCTGCATGACTTTCAATCTGTATTCATTTTCATTTATGTTTATTTTTAGCGAAATTGTGTGATCACGGCAATCCGTTAAATAAAGATAAATATATAAAGGAAAAGAAATCGAAAAAAGAAAACAAAAACTGCCTGCTTGGGAATAGCAAGGGACAAGGGGAGAGGAGCAGAATTATGTCCACTTGTACCACATGAATGCCTATGTATTGGAACTGCTTCAGGAGAAACGTGTCAGATATGCATCAACAGTGGAAAAGCAGCGCAACTGGGAGTCATTAATGGGTTTTGCCCATCAATGAAAAGGAGCAGATTAGCAACAGATGGACTATCAACTAGCTACTGGACAGAAACAGCATCTTGTGATAAGGTACACTGCTATCCCGCCAAAAAAGAAAAAGAAAAAAAAGAAAGTGTTCTGAAATACATTACTGTACTCAAATTACCAGGGATGGGAGAAGTGTACAGCTAACCATTTTCTTTAAATTAAGTAGGGATTGAAAAGTGTACGTAAATCCTTTGGATTTCTTTTTTTACTATGAGGATGAGGAAGATAAATGGGGCAAGGATATGACATTTACTGCCACTCTAACTTCAGTTGCTTGTGGGTTTAGCCTCCCTTGGATCAGAGGTATGTCTGAGAGTGGGTGCTACACATTAAGATACCAGACTTGTGTTTTCATGCCAAACACCCATTAGCAGGAGGTGGGGTGATTTCAAGATAAAAGGTATTGAGTGAGAAGAGGGGAAGAGCCATAGCTTTGTGGCAGGACACAACAGGCTCTGCTTTCTGTACCTCTGGTAAAGCTGGGAAATATTTGAAACCTTGAGGGGCTTCTGACAATCAGTGCAAACACCTGTGAGCTAGATGAACCAATGCTTTCACTCAGTAGAAACAAGCTTCCAACTGATATCTATATTCAAAATATAACTATAACAGACCACTCCGAAAGGGCGACCTGCAGCAGCCCGCTTTTACCCTGGATGGAGGCCGCACCAACCAAATGGTGCGGCTTCTGCAAGAAGTTCTTTCTGGGATGTGCCCGTGCTGCCATTGGCACGTTTGCGTGCACCAATAATGTACGTGCGATGTGTTGCCATTTGGATGCTGCGCCGCGCATACGTCATCATGTCCCCCCATGTGATGCCTGGATGGCACGGTAGGCTCCGTTCTCCCGAGCCCTAAAATTGTCCCCAGGCTGGTGCAAGGCACCAGTCTGTACCAGGCCTATGTTTAGAGCCAAGCCATCCTCATAACATGAGTGGTGTGACCTTCCAGGTCCTACAACATCTGGAGGGTCACACATTCCTCAACCCTGCTATAATATTTTTATTTTCTGTTTTTAGTAACTATAATATTTGAGTGCAGTTGTACATAAGATGAGGTACATTATTTGGTATTCAGAATACAGATAATGGCTTTGTCAAAGGATTTCGATGATTTGCTCTGCTTTATGGCTGATATTTATTACAAATATGTATTTTGCAAGTGTTTATTTTGACCACTAGAAGATGCTGTGAAACAGATATTGTGCAAACAAATGAATCCAAGGCAGGGGCTGAGATCAGGAAGGGAATCCTCATAGCTTTTAAGTTTAGACTCCTTTGTCAAATTACTGTAAGAAGAATAGCCAAAACTGAAATCTGAGGTGATCATGGCAATAAATAAATAAATCATTTTTTGTAAAATTAGGAGGTGGGGGAGGGAGATCTTTTGAAGAAAGTGTCCATGAGGTTAGGGAAGCTGCGTACTCTGTTTTCTCTCCGTCTGCTATTTTTTTCCTCCAAGCTGAGCTTGCTTCTAGTGTCAGAGCTCAGTTGAGGAGAAAAGCACCAGGGGTGGGGCAGTTAGATGGGGGAGATTGCAAGACTAAGGACTCCATTGCACCACCTGTGGTGCCTGACTTACCTCTTCTGAATTTGAGCCAAATTCAGAAGTTAGGCTGATTTTATCGCACTGACATTTTCCTCATTCGGGCCCGTAACTCTCATCAGCAGCCATTTTTTTCAAGCCAATTTGGAAAAAATGGCCACCGAAGCAAGTTACAGGGACCGAATTCAACACCGGAGGCAACAGAAAGCCATTTTGAGGAAAATGTCCATGCAATAAAATCAGCCTAACTTCTGAATTTGGCTCAAATTCGGAAGAGGTAAGTCGGGCACTAGAGGCAGTGCACTAAAGTTCTAAACTACAGAAAGAGGATGACTGCATTTTAGTATCAAATGCCTAAATGGCCATTTGCTGATTCAGAGTAGATTGGGGGGAGTCAGGATTGCTCGAAGAGCCAGCATGGTGTAGTGCAGTGGTTCTCAAACATTTAACCGTTCTGACTCCTTTTACATCTACATCCAATCGTCATATTTTAACATCTTATAAGGAAATAACTGCCCCCCTCCTCCTACTGTCTCAGGCAGAGGATCCAAGCATCCTCTTTACATTTCTTTTCCCCTCTAGGACTGAAATGGAGGAGGGAGGATCAGGGTCTCCAAATCTTGGGCCCTCCTTGAGCAACTCCTGGCCTGTTACAGACTGCCAAAATAAAGCTGCTTCGGGTCTCATTGGAGATATGCTATTTAAATGATGCATGGGTCCTAAGAGTCCAGAGTTCGCGCAAAAGCCACACTCCATTCCTAAGCACTGGAGTGAAGCTTTGGTGCAGCTTCCGGATTCTTAGGGTGCATGCATCATTTAAACAGCATACCTCCAAAGAGACCTGAAGCAGCTTTATTTTGGCAGTCTGTAACAGGCCCCTGTGCCCCTCAGGAATCCCGCCCCACAGTCTGAGAATCACTAGTGTAGTGGTTTGAGTGTTGGACTATGCCTCTGGAGAATTGGATTCAAATCCTTGTTTGGGTCATATTCTCTGAGCCTCAGAGGAAGACAAAGGCTACCTCTCTCCAAACAAATCTTGCCAAGGAAGCAACTTGTAGGAAACCATTTGAACACACATAACAACAAGGATTGCTCTGCCCCTTTGTATACACTTGGATTTATTCTTATAAGTTCTAAATCATTCAGGGCAATCTATGTTATTGGACAGCATGCCTGTGTCATTAATAAAAATAAATATCATCAGCTCTTGGGTAAGAGACAAATTATGAACTGTACTGGCTTTCTATCCTGCCTGGGAATTAAGGTGGATCAGATAGAGAAACAAATTATGATCAGCTTCAACAAAGTGGGTGATGCCACTAACAAGCCATTAATTATAAGCAGAAATAGAGGTTGGGGCAAAAATGTTCAAAAATGTTCTAAAAAAAAAATCTTAATAGCACAACACACAGTTTATTATTATAATGCCATTTAATGTCTAATAATAAATGTCAATTCCACTTATGTTAATCCTTTTACAAATATCTATGCAAACATTATTATGAAATCAGGAAAGAAATAGAAATATAACATTGGAACCAAAATAATATTAAAAAGGAAGAATGACATCTATCTCTTTTTAAAAGAAGTTTCCATAGCTGTAGACTCTTTTAAGGAACTCAGGCTTTTCAGTATAATTTCTTTCTTTCACCTAAGCAGTTGGCTGTTGTTGTGTACTTTCAAATTGTTTCTGACTTATAGTAACCCTAACATATCACAGGTTTTCTTGGCAAAATTTGTTCAGGAATGTTTTGCCTTTACTTTCCTCTGAGGATGAGAACGTGTGATTTGTTCAAGGTCACCCTGGCTGAGTGGGGACTTTAAATCTGGTCTCATAGCTGAATGCTCAAACCACTATAAGTTATAACTTATATAAGTTACAACTTATGTTTAAAACTCCTGCAAGCGAGCATGCTCTCTCTCTCTCAACTTTAACCAAAACTGGTATAGTCAGATAACAAAGATATTTATGTAGAGTTGTATTTTCATATACCTGCATTATTTGTACATTACAACTGTAGGAAAAGAAGATGTCCTGCTAAGTGTCTGTACAATATACATGCTAAAATATAGCCTGGATGCCTATTTTCAGAATTCATTTTTTTTTTGTCATGCTGTGCAAACAGAATTAAATGTGACATCTTGGACCGAGAACGGAATTGATGAGCATCCTTAAAAACTATATTCCCAGTTCTCGTGCTTGCAGATATCATTTGAAAGTGTACATTAAATATCTGCATTGACTACAGAGTTCCCAGAGTGACACATCTTTGCCTAGTTATGGCTTTATGACGACTTAAAATTGGATCATTTTATAGGGTGACAGACAAATCTATTTTCCAGGTTCCCCTTGCACCAGCTCCCCAGAAGTGAATTGCAGATGCACAAGGTCTCAATAGTGCTCTCATAGGAGAACACACTGATGGATTGCTATGTAGTCCATTTTGTGGTTTGTTCCTTCAAGACCTTTCCAACTTATGGCAACCCAAAGACAAACTCATCATGGGGTTTTCTTGGCAAGAGTTGTTCAGAGGAGGTTTACCATTGCCTTACCCTGAGGCTGAGAGCATGTGACTTGCTTAAGGCCACCCAATGGATTTCATGACCAAGCAAGGACTCCAACTTTGTTCTCCAGAGTTGTAGTCCTGCATGCAAACCACTATGTCATGTTGGCTTTCTATAGACCACTTACCTCAAGCATTATACTGTAATGTCCTTGGCTGACCTCAATAATAGCCTCCTCAATTATCACATTCTACCAAAAGTTTCTTTGTCATACACCTCAATATCTGCACCTTTCAACTTGTTGCAGTGCCCCTGCCAAAAACTCAAAATGTTTTAAAAATCTAGGCAATTCATGTGAATAATCTTCTTCTTCTTCAGCTTGAATTATTTGAAGTATAACATGAATTACTGGAATTCTTTAGTACCGGATTTTGGGGAAAAAAAATAGTTACAGAGATTTAGCAATCCTATTTTCATCTGTTAATAGAGTGGAAAGGGTTTTTATTCAGGGGGATTGAAGCATGGAGATTTCGCTACAGGTGGGTTACAAGCTGAGAAGGGATCGGTTAATCCCTAACCACCTGGGGATTGCCTAGCAACCACAACATTTGATTACAGTACTGTTTATTTTATTTTATTTTATTTTGCCTGGCTGGTGAAATGACCAGGAGAGTGTAGCAGAACTGGATTTTAATCAGGTAGTTTGCTGGGACTCTTCCTGGGTTCGCACATTATGGCAAATACCTATTTTGCCATTATAAGTGGCCTACTCTGTCTGGAGCAAAATATTAGCTTTATGAAATAGTCAGTAGTGCGGATGAAATAGATACAGCATAAGGAATGTTTGAGAAAGTTGGTTCTTCCCAAGATGTGGCTGCTCTTCTGCTATTTTTCTTACTCTAATAAAATTTGTTTTTAATGTCTCACGGAGAATTATTAGTACATTTCAAAAGGACATATTAAAATATTGCATACTTGTGCAGCAAAAGTACAATGTCACCTCTTTCTGTAGCTTGGAAAAGTTACTGTTTTAGATTGCAAGCCCTAGAATCCCCAGCCAGGTGGGAGACTCTTGAAGATGTCCTCCAAAAAAGTAACATTTCAAATTCTGCCCTCTCCCTTTTCACCCGGGGAACTAGCTTACCTGGTGAATAAGGTTAATTCTGGGAAAATGAGGCAAAAGTAGCCAGAGACATTATAAACAGTGCAGAAACATCAGAAAGTTGCCTTTTAAATCATGACAGAATAACACTGGTGGTCAAGTGTGGAGTTGACTAGGGATTTTCACTGTCTACACATGTTTGTGTCTTGTTTCATTTCCAAGGAGACATAACCTGATCCACGCCAACACAACTCTGTGTTGTTCTGGAGACAATTCCAGAGAGAAATCCCAAGAGAGACTTGACTTTATAAATTGGAAATGATAGTCAGCACCACCTCACAGTGTTAATTAGGTTTTCTGAACATTTTTGGATAGCAAAAAACAGGCTATTTATGTTGCAATATGAACAGTGTTGTGAAAGTGATTTGTATAAATGATACAAAGAGCCCCTGCCATTAGTCAGAATAAGGTGGCTGCCTTAAGCTTCACATACGGGGGGTTGTTGTTATATTTATTTATATCCCACTTTCCCCCAAAATTGGTACTCAGAGCAACTCACAGTTTAAAAGAACGATACAATTAAAAACATACCAAAAAAGAGTATTAAAATAGAATTAAACTTTTTGCAGTACAATAAAGTACAATTCAAAATATTAAAAAGCTCTTAAAATAGTTCACTTAAAATAATACAGCACCCCTTAGCTTATGGATGGGGAGCAAATATTCCTTATTTAAGTTCCTTTTGTATTTTATCTCCACTGTAAGGAATGGAGGGAGATACTTAAGGATATTGTCTGCCTTGTGAACCAAAATACTAGCTGCCTTGAATCCCATTTTGGGAGAAAGGCAGGATATAAATCCAATAAATGAATAAAATAAATAAATAGTGTGGTTTGGATTTGGGGACGGCCTTCTTTCTACTCTTCCTAGGGAGCAAAATGTTTGGGGCCAGCCTCATAAGAAGTGATGATAGCACTCACGTCAGGATAGTTCAATTGGTGACTATGATGTGACCATTTCCCACAATAAATGCATTGAAATATTACAATCTTGCGTTTGTAGAATAACAAGTATTTAGTCAAATTGTGCACCAGATACTTTTTTGTAGTGGAATCTCAGAAAACTAGGGAAGTACATGTCTGAAAGATTTCAAAGTCCTAACATACTTAATGAGCAAAGCAATCCTCAAATTACATCCAGGATCAGAGATATAAACCTAGAGTGGTGTAGTGGTTTGAGAATCTGGTGAATAGGGTTCAAAACCCTGCTCAACCTTGGAAATCCACTGGGTCTCCTTGGGCAAGTCACACACTCCCAGCCTCAGAGGAAGGCAAAGGTAAGCCACCTCTGAAACCCCATGATAGGGTTGCCTTAGGGTTGCCATAAATTGGGAATGATTTAAAGGCACACAAAAACAAGCCAGAGATATGCCGCCTCTATGTTGGCAGTAGAGCCTGTGGTGCCCACTGGATGCTTAGCTTGGGAGGGAATAGGGAAAACACACACAGAAACAAAAAGCACAAAGACAGCAGAAAAATGATAGAACAATGCCCCAGTCAGGGACTGTTCTATGAATGCTCATATGGCACCTACACAGAAGAAGCCATGAACGTCTGTGACAAAACACAACCCTTCATCGTCACAGAGAACAACATGCACACGCACACGCACATGCACACACACACACAAGTTTATCAAACTTTTGTGGTGCTGTGTATTTTCCACATGTTCAGTTATAGATGGTGGGGAAAAGAGTCCCCAGTTCTCCTGCAAGCGAGAGTTCCCTGGTGACCGGGACTTCTATTGAGGACACTAAGGTCCAAAAACAGACTGCAGAAATAATCCAGTTTGAGCTTTAACTGCTCTGGTTCAGTGCTAAGAAATCCTAGGAATTGTAGTTTATTGTGGCACCAGAGCTCTTTGTCAGAGAAGGCTAAATGTCTCACAAAACTACAGTTCCCAGGATTCCCTAGCATTGATCCAGAGCAGTCTTAAACTGGATTACACCTGCAGTGTGTTTTGGACCCAAGACTGTATTTGCACTGCAGAAATGATCTGGTCACGCATCACTTTGACTGCCATGGCTCCAGGCTATGGAGTTCTGGGAATGGTCGTTTGTCATTTACATTCCCAGAATCGTATAGCCTGGAGCCATGGCAGTTAAAACTGGTCTGAAACCAGATTATTTCTACAGCCCAAATTGTAGTATTGTTTCGTAAAACCCAGAGGTATCACCAGGGAACGTGTATGTGGAGAGATGTTTTTGTAGCACTTTTGAAACTGAGAGAAAGAAGTTGGCAGCATGAGCTTTCCTAGACTTCAGTCTACTTCCTTCAGTGCATCTGAGGAAGTAGACTTTAGCGTAGGAAATCTCATGCTGCCAACTTCTTTATTTCAGTGAATCTCAGAGGTGCTACAAGATCTCTCTCTGTGCACTGATTCTACAGACTAACACAATTATATCTTGGTAGAATTCAAAGATATAGCCGTGCTAGTCTATAGAATCAGTATGTAGAGATCTTGTAGCACCTTTGGAGCTAATTGAAAGAAAGAAGTTGGCAGCATGAGCTTTCCTAGGCTAAAGTCTACAGATATACATCTGAGGAAGTAGAGACTGAAGTCTATGAAAGCTCATGCTACCATCTTCTTTCTTTCAGTTAGTTTCAAAGGTGTGCTACACACCCA
>NC_056524.1:66375991-66382362 GCF_019175285.1 Sceloporus undulatus
TAAACATCACCAAACAGTGAACCTTTATTGGCCAACCAAACATGCACACAATATACATGTTGGCAAGCTTTCAGAGCTCCATTTAATCAGCAGGTATTGAAAAAGCATACAGAGAATCTTTTTTTTTAAAAGTTGAAGATGTGTCATAGCCTGCAATTCTCTGTTCTGTTTCGCCCTCAGTCTCAGATGTGTATAAATAGGCTATTACTTGCAGGCTTTGGCCAACGCTTAATACCCCGTCCTATACCATTGTAATTGAGACCCAGTACACACAGTCACAAACACACGGCCCTCTCATGCATCCGTAACCATCTTCAACTCTATCTTCTATGCTAGTGGGCTTTTTTAAACATACTTGATGGACCTGAAGCAAGCGCTGAGTGACCATGCATCCTTCCTAATTTCCACAGTAGCTCCACCTACAACACGGTTGCCCAGACATTGCTGCCTTAGGTTGCCGGAACGCATGAAATGAAGACGAGTGATTGAATTCCGTTCACAGGACAAGCTGCTGATAGAGAACTTAGGACAGAGCAGTACCCATAGGAGTTTCTTGCCAAGACAACAAATGGTCCCAACCATCACGCATAAGCCCTCAGGTGGGCTGGTACGGATCAGTGCGTTTTCCTCTGATAGAGACCAACACTCAATCTACAGCAGCCAAATGCATGGCATCACTCCACGTCCCACAACACAAGAGCCCCGCAAAGTGGGTTTCTTCTTCGGACACTGCGCCCCCCTCGGACCCCAGTCCACAAGTGAATATAATAAATAAAATAATACCATAAACTTTATTTGTATCCCACCTTTCTGTTAATCGGACAATCAAAGCGTTGACAAATATTAAAATCCCATTATAAAAACATGTGTTCCAAAATTCCACCCATCTAACACAACAAGGACCGCCTTCATTATTCTTTAACACTAGTTACCCAACTCCCAAATACCACTTAACTTCCTATCAAACAGAATAAAAGAAAGGAAAGAATATCTATACAGCTTCTCACTGAGAAGAAGGGCCCAGTGGGCTAATTACATGAAATGCTCGAACGGCCGGAAGTCATTTCTGTTGACCGGGTAGCTTTATTATTTCACGCGAAAGGACCTGCCCTGTAAACACAGAGATCCATCTGCCAGCTTTTTAATAGTAACGCCATTGTGCCACTCATGACCCTAGTGCATACTTCAGTGCACATCTATATGCTGCCCTTACACGATTAACGTCATCGATGGCGGCCCCCATATGGATGGGAAGCGAAGTGCCATTACAGATTACGCCATGACATGCTGAGTTAGGGCCCATTGCCGTTTGGTGGACAGTCACTAACCCTATCCTAGAAGAATCGCCGCTCGGACGCCACTTCTTGGCAGTATGTACCGGGCCCCTGTGGTGGATTTTTATGTTGTGGATTTATTCAAAGGAAATAGTCATAACACACACAAGTCACTAGTTGATCAGAATAACCATTATAGTGAACCTGATCCAAGGGACTAACCACTTTCTGGTTCCCATATTGCTTTGGGAATCGTGCAAATTCTAGTATGTTCATGTTTTTACAACCACAACCAACAAGTCCTTGTCATGATGGACCATTTCCTGGTGCGGTTAAATTCAAGTTTCTAACAGATCCCTACCGGGTGTGGGGTGGCCGGGACCCTTAGTATGTCCACCCTCGAAGGCTGATGGAACCCAAAAGGTTCACGAAGGCCCTAGAGGGGTTATATGGTTGGAAACTTACAGCCACTTCTGTGACGCCCTGACAACCATCTGGGATATGACCTCTTCCAGGGCTTACACAGTCTCGCTCCCAGCGCCCTATCAGGCTGCTTCCAAAAAACCGCCCTGGATACGAAAGATCTCCGGGAAATGAAGCGCAGCGGGTCTGCAACGACTAGAGCTGTCCCTGGACTGCGAAAGTTACACCAGCACTTTTAGCTGACAGGCACTTCCTGGCTCTCTTTGAGGCCTATGGAGTGGCAATAAGTTGCAGCTACGTATTTTTTCTATGCTGCACGTATCGCGTTTGGGTAGTATGTCGCGCCGCAGAGCTGTTCAGGGTAGTGAGGGAGCTTATTCAGCTGCCCTCCTCCCTGAACTCATTTTGGAAACCATCCAATGGCCTGCCTTTGACGAGTTTAAAAACTTCTTCGCGGATAAAACCTCCGGATAAGGGACTGATCTCGATGCCCGTATATCTTCAGGACCAGATAGAGTGGCTCCCACAAGACGCTTCCGTGGACTTCAATTGCTATGGATCATTTTGAGTTCTGTGGCGTACTGATGGAGTGGATCCCGTCCTTCGACGTGGTTAGGAGACAACATGCCTCTCTCGATCCCTGTACCTCTTGGCTCGCGGCTCCGGGGGGCCGCGGCTGTAGCCGATATGTTACGCCGCATTATATATAATCAAACATTCATCTTTTATGGAAGGGCCGATTTCCATCCAGCTTGCAATGTCCCTTGTAAAACCCTGCTAAAAAAAAGCCCCTCCTGACCCCCCTTATTCATAATAATTCTCGGCTGTTTCGCTGCTGTTGCTGCCTTTTTTGGGGAAGGTGATCGATGAGGGCGGTTAGCCATTCCGCTTCAATCGGTCTGGCATGATACTGATTTTCTAGACCATTTCAAACTGGCTTCGGGCGGGGCTATGCGCGGTGAGAACTGCCATGGTACCTTGGTCGATGATCTCCGTCTGGGCATTGACCAGGGGTACAATCAGCGTACTCCTTGTCCCTGTACTGCTTTTCGGACATTCAGCGTCTTTCGATACCCATTGTCCATTGGATCCTTCTGGAACGCCTGAGGGAGTTGGGATCAGGGGCCACTGCGCTCAAGTGAATTCCGTCCTACCTCTCGGGTAGATTTCAGATGGTGCAGCTGTGGGACCCCGTGTGCTCCGATATAGAGGGTGCCTTAGCATCTGGCGTCCCTCAAGGCGGCCATTCGTCCCCATGCTATTTAACATTTCCATGAAACCGCTGGGAGAGATCATCCGGAGACATGGGGTGCCGGTGTTATCGTACGGCTGATGAACCCAAATATGTTCTCGTGTTCTCCGACTGATGCAGTGCCCAGGGATGGCATTCTCCTTACGGCTGCCTGTCTGGAGTCAGTAGTAATGGGTGGATGAGGGAACAACCGACTCAGCTTGAATCCAGAGAAAACGGAAGTACTCGTGACTCAGGTTCCCCGGGCCCAGGGATGGAACAATTTGTCACGTTCTGAATGGGTCATCGCTCCCCTGAAGGACTCCGTTCGCCAGTTCTTGGTGCTCCTGGGACTCGTCGCTCCACCTGACATTCCAGCTGGGACTGCGGACATTGGAGACTTGTTATCAGCTTCGGCTGATACGCAGCTGTGACCCTACCTGGGCCTGGGGGGGACCTTGATGACCCGGTGGTTGGTACATGCTCTGGTAAGCTCTCGGTTGGATTACTGTAACGCCTTACATGGGTCGGCAACCCTTCTTGTACCAAACCCAGAAGCTTCAATTAGTGCAGAAACATGGCAGCCAGGCTGATCACGGATGCCCCGGACCAGCAATTATAACACCTGTCCAAAGATTCTACGCCCTTGGCTGCCCAAATCGCTTCCCGCGCGCAAACAAGGTGTTGGTTTATTACCTTCTAAAGCCCCTAAATGCTTGGGCCCCAGGGTACTTGGAGGACCGCCTTCCCCCATAATCGCCCCGCCACTCTCCAGGTTGGGGAAGCAACTGTTGAGGGTTCAGCATACGAGATTATTCGTGCCCGCACAAAGGGCATTCAAGCTCGGCCCGCAGCTCTGGAACTCTTCTTCCCGGTGAGGCTCCGCTCGTTACCTCCCTTGATTATTTAGGTTAAAAACCTTCCTCTTCCAACAGGCTTTCCCCCAGACAATGTAATACCTGCTCTCTCCCCGATGTATCGTTGCACCTGCACTTTATGCTAGCCATTGTTGTGCTTTTAATTTTGTAAGCTTTTTATCCTGTTTTTAATCTGTTTCATTGTATTGTTCGGGTTTTTATGGATACTGTTTGTACATTGTTGTACTTCTGTGTAACCTGCTTTGATCTGAAAAGGAAAAGCGGGCTATAAATAAACTTATTATTATTATTATTATTATTATTATTATTATTATTATTACACAGCCCATCTGGGAAATGGGAAAACTGAGCCATTCTTTCTTTCCATCCACTTAGTTAGCTTTGATGACAGTGGCAGCTTATACCTGTACATGCCTACTCAAATGCTTCAGATGAATATTTCTAAACTGGAGTCTTTGTGGATGTGCCCTTAAGAACAATTAAACTTGTTTGCTGCTGTCATTTAGCTGGCTTTGACCTTTGACAGCCCTATGAATGCAGGACCTCAAAGCTAACCTGTTATTCACAGCCCTGCTAAGATCCATAGAGTCATAGCCTTCTTTGATTGAGACTATCCACACAGAATTCACTCTTCCTCTTTTATAACTGTCTTCCATTTTACCCTTCATTATAATCTTTTCTAATTAGTCAGTATCTCATGATATGCCCAAAGCATGATAGTCTCAGTTTAGTCATTTTAGCTTACAAGCAAATATTTAAAACTGCATTACAGAGCATTAAAAACCTACTCCAGTTAGTTTCTAAAAGCCTGAAAGAAGGAGAGTAACAGTGGGGCCATCCTGGCCTCGTTAGGGAGAAGTTCCAAAGTCTGGGAGTAGTCACCAATTTGTTCCACCAAATGAGACTGGAAAGGTGATTGGACAATGAGAAAGGTCTCTCTAGAAGACCTTAGAGTTCTAGTCTAATGGGTTTAAATGGTGTCCTTCTGCCAGTGGATCAGAGATCCCTGGTAAATCAAAATATGAACTTAAATCTGTTCCAGGAGTTTGTAAGAACCTCTGGAATGGAGGGAGTGAGGTCTGGTGGACTACAGCAGGAGTGATGAGAAAAGAAGGATACTTTCACTGTATGTAATAGTCATCTGCTTGTATAATGTTGAATTTAGCCCATGTAGAGAGCTAGTGTGGCTTATTGTAATTTTTAATTGTTTGTAATTGTTTTAATTGTAATTTAATTGTAATTTTTAATTGTTTGATGTTTTATTTGTACTGTTGGAATCCGCTTTGATTCCTTTGTGAAAAAGCGGAATACAAATAATAATAATAATAATAATAATAATAATAATAATTGGTTTGAATGTTGGACTGTGACTCTACAGATCAGGGTTTGATTCCCTGCTCGGCCATGAAACTCAGTTGGTGACCTTGGGCAAGTCACATGCTCTCAGCCACATGGGAAGGCAATGGCAAATCTGGTGAACAAATCTTGCCAAGAAAACCTCATGATAGGTTTTCCTTAGGGTTGCCATAAATCAGAAATGACAGTGAAAGTATCCTTCTTTTCTCGTCCTTTCAAACTCCTGTAACAGATGTAAGTTCACAAAATGACCATACAGTATGTGTGTGTGTACCTTTTTGATTTGACACATAAAAACAACAAAGGAAGCATAATATCCTGAAGACGCCAGTTCCTGTCTGATCCCAGAAGCTCAGCAGGCTTAATTTTGGTTAGTACTCAGAAGGGAAACCTCCTTTTTTTAAGGTTCTTTGGAAGTTTTTAAACAGAGGCTGGAGGCCCCTTGGGCCCACACATGTAGTCCATTAACCCTTTCTGTTCTTCTGTTTTCAGTGTAGAGATCATCAGTCACCTTATCTGTTTAGCTTTATAGCCATTCTTCTCAATGGCTTGAAGTAAATAATTAAAATACTGCTTTTGTCCACAACTCCCAAATTCAAAAGGTGTATAGACTGTGATCATGACTGATTTTATTGACTATTTTATTGGGAGCATTTTAGTGGGAATTGTTGGCGGGGTACAGACTGCCCCAAAAGGGCAGTCTGCCCGTGCCTTGTTTTGCACGGCTTCCTCGCACAGCAAAAAGAAACTGAAAAAAGCGGGTTCTTTTCTCAGCGCACTTATGATGCCTGAGTGCGCCAATGGCACAGGTGCGACATCACAAGTGGACTGCAATGTGCAGACGCTAAGCGTCCATCACGTCAAAATGGTGGCACTCATCTGTACAGGGCACCACCATTTCAACGTACGGAATACATGCTAGGGTTGCGGGGTGTCTGTGAGCGACATCCCAAGGCAACCCTAGCACGCATTCCTTATGTGCTAAAATGCCCATCTGTACTGGGCTGTTGTTTTAACGCTATTTTAGGGTGGGAGGGAGATAGGGAATTGGATTTGATTTGTCTTGTTATGTTTTTACTTGTTGCTTGTTGTGCAGTACTTTCATTGTTCTTTTGTTTGTTGTTACCCGCCTCGATCCAATACAGGAAGAGGTGGGACACAAATTATTATTATTATTATTATTATTATTATTATTATTATTATTATTAT
>NC_056524.1:66382387-66392229 GCF_019175285.1 Sceloporus undulatus
AAGAGAAAGAGGGTAATGAAACTAAAATGCTTTTTTAAACTCTAATGGTTTATCGTACAGCCATTTCCCCCTGAACTGGGCACAGATGGGTCGGGACTGAATGGGGAAAAATGGGTGTTATCACACAGAAAAATGCATTCTTTGTCTCACGGCAACCACAAGCCGCCCTCCAGCTGTGCTTCTCCTGCCGATTTTGTAGTATGGAAGCTTTCATCCCTCAAAACTGCCAGCTAAGCGCAGCTGGGGGATGGCTTGTGGTCGCCCTGCAACAAAGTACTGTATGTATTTTTCTGTGTGATAACACCCATTGTTCCCTGGTCAGTCCCAATCCCCAACTGTGCCCAGATCAGGCAAAAATGGCATGCGATAAACTCCAAGACTCTTTTGCCTTTTCTTTACATTTCCAGGTGTGGGTGTGTGGTGGTGTGTGTGAGAGAGAGAGAGAGAGACAGACAGAGAGAGAGGAGAGAGAGAGAGAATATTACCACATCCACGATATCATAGAGATTTTCATACCAATGGTTACTGTGGTGTAAGTGCTCGTAAAAAACACCAGTCAAACGTTTAGGAGGCCTGTGTGTCTGAAAGCCTGACGTGCTTCCTAAATGTCAGGGAATCGTCCCCTCGCCTTCCTGCATCCCTGAATCGTTTGGGAGCAATCATTTCGCATTAATGCAAAGTTCCAGGGATACTGGAAGTGAGGGGACGATTCCCTGACACTTAGGAAGCACGTCAGGCTTTCAGACTCATATGCTTCCCAAATGTTTACCTGCGTTTTACCAGTGCTTACCCCATGTAAGTGCTGGTATGAAAATCTTCATAATGTTGAAAGATTCCAGAATGGGGCTGGAAAAGGCAAGGAGTTGGGGTGGGGGCAGTAAGCCAAGTTTTTGTCTCTGACAAGCGAAATAGTCAGGGAATTCATTTAGCAATGATTCTTTTTCTATAGAGAAAAGTTTAAAGTTCTTGCTGTTACTTTTCCAGTTGAAACGAAGTCAACTGAATGTCTATGCTTTCTCCCTGATCTCTACATTTCCTCACCCTAAGGACACCCACTGACTATCCACTCAGTGTATCACTAGGGGTGGTAAAGTGGTGTGAGCCACACTGAGTGACACCCCAGAAGAAGGGTGACACCTGGTCAGGCCCTCCCCTGTGCCTTTCCCCCATGTGCACTCCTCCCCATGTCATCCAGTCCTATTCCTATGAGGACAAGTGGGACAGGACAAGCTGGAGGAGCGAGTGTATGCTGCGCCAAAAGCCCCCCTGCACCCAGGTGACACAAAGGGAGGGACACCACCGATCCATGACCACTCCAAATGGTATAAAATCACAATTAAACTTTTGCACAGGAGAGCATGCACAACAGAAATGGGAAAGGAGGTCATTAAAGATTGTGTGTGTTAATAAAAAATGTTTTAAAACAATCTCTTTGGCAGACAAACAGAAACGAGATGGCTTATATGATAAACCCCCAACTATGGCTGTATTGCCCAATGCAATTACGATTACCTGCCACACATGCATAGAGTGACACGGAACCTTTCAGGAAGAATTGGGGTGATGCTTTTGCTTTGGGGCAAATCTAATAGAAGGAGTTGGGGTTGTAGTACTTTCTTTAAGTTAATGCAGGTCAATCCTGGGTCCATGGCAGGTAAGTTTTATTCTTTAAATTCAACTGTTGTTCTGTGTTCAAGCAGTTTTAAAAATTAATGTTAGTTGAAGACATTTCTATGTGTAGTGCTGTTTCCTTTATTTTTTTTTAAAAAAGCAATATTTAAAATAGCAAACATTTATTTTACTTTATTTTTCTTTTGCCTTTCTCCCAATTCTCCCACACATCAAATTCAAGTCTGGCCTTCATTTGTGAAGTAAGAAGAATCCAAAAATCCAAAAATGATTTCTTGGAAGGGCCTTGGAAGCAACTGTTAATACTTGCCTGTCATAATAAGGGTCTATTTATAATTTTTACTAGTGGTAAGGAAGGTATTTCAGTGGGAGAGGCAGAGGAAGATATAGTAAGACAGGACAGATATGTGACTGTGGGGGAAAAACTTTAAATAGGGTTTTTGCTCTTCCTAAACTGTCCATATTACAAAAGTCTGGATAGTAAAAGGCAAAATATTTATATGGCCTGAAGAGAAATGAGAAACCTTTAAAAGGCATCATATGGTTATATGCTTCAGACCTTTGCTGGGCAGCTTTTCCCCGTTATCCATTGTATAATTTCCTTAGTCTTGACAAGCCCTGCTTTACAGCCAAGTTGTACTTTGCCAGACCTTACTTTACCTGACATGACTTTACTTAAATAGATTGGCCTGATGTTGCCAGAATGAAAACTGGAAACAATTCCTGTACCTTTAAAGTTAGTGCAGAAGAAGCATTTCAGCAGTGTTGCTTGTCACTTGGTTGCAGTGACAAGTGTCACCTACTAAAGTTCTCTCTTTTAAACAACTATTTAAGGTACAGGAGCTCTCTCCAATATCTCGTTTGGCAACCTGCCTTTGGTCTGACATGACCACATCTAAGTCAATCCGCAACCACTTCTGTACTGAGTCTCACACCCTGGTGGGTGAAATAGCACCTGTCTCATTCCCAACAGTAAATAAATTCCATTGGTATAAATCAACTGCAGCACCTGGCAAGGATGTTAATCATTGTGACTCCACCCATCTTCCCTCCTCCCTCCCTCCCCTGATGTATCAACAAGTATCCATGAAGGGAAAGTGCTGCTAGGGACGGACCTGCTAGGTCATCCACCTGACCGTGTATAAACCAGGCTGCCCTCTCTTTCTTAAAATAATGTTTTTTTTAACAAACATAAATTCATCAAATTCATAGTTGGCAAAAACAGTAATTGAAGAAATCAAACTATCAACTAGAAAAGTAAGACTGATTTTTTTCCCCATCCTTACTATGATTCGTGATGCCACTTTTTTCATTAGAGATAATCACAACAAAGTTTGGGGTTGTATACAATCCATTTTTTATTTTAATGTTTGAGAACAGGCGGGTATAGAGGCAGGGAAGACGTCTTGGAGGTGTATGCTGAATACGGAGCTCCAGACCGCCCGCCCCGGGGGCTGGCTCAGTTGTATGGGGCTTCCAATGGGGGCAGTGAAGACGCCTCACCTGGGCCGTTTCTGACCCGCAGTTTCCATACTGCCACCTCGCAGGACGCTGCAAAGAGAGAGGCAGCTTCCGCACGGGCAGCCAAAAACGGGGCTTTTTTTTTCTTTGCCGCTGGTGGATGCTCAGCTGCGCAGCTGCGGCGCTCAGCACTGGCAGCAGAAAGCCATATGTGCACATTTAAAGCGCCCAGGCCCCTTAAACTTTTTCCCCCGCCCTGCCCAAGAACAATGGTGGTCTCCTGCCAGCTGGATCAGCGGGTATTGGCATCCTTGTCCGCTTGCACGTTGCTAGTGTCATGGATGCCTCCTCTCCTTGGTCCCTGTGGCTCTTGCGAATCTGCAATGCACCAGCCACAGCTGTCGCCGCTGCCACCCTTCCCCCTGCCATCCCCCATCACCTCCGTGTACATATGTAAATTTAAAGTTTTAGCATTTTATGTTAGGTGAAAAAGGCGCAGGATGTGTGTGGGGTTCACTTTAAATTCCAAAACTTTCCACAATTCTCGCAGCGCATGCGTACATGTTGCTCTAGGCTTAGGGTTATGAGCATTAAAATAGAGTGCAGCTGTGCTGCAGCTTCCACATCTGCATGGCATCTGATGCTCTAATTGAGCCTCGGTGCAAACTGCGCCATGTTCCAGGACCCCGACTCATTATGCGACGCAGCAGACCACGGAGCTTTTAAATGGGCAACTTAAATTAGCAGTGTAGCAATTCTGGCGTACCGGTGCAGCAGCTTATAGACAGAGCTGCGCAGTTGCGCAGCATTAGAAAAGAAGCGGGGAAAAGCGGCACCTTTTTATGCTCTTCTTCCCCTTGGGGCGTGCGGCGGGCGTGTTCATGGCGGCATTCAGGTAAGGGCCATCTGAAGGCTAATACCTTCATGACGTCATGAACCACCCCTTTTTGCCCGTCTGTATCCCGCCCATGATTTCCAAAGTGCTCATTAAATGGGAAGGAGATTCATAAGTGAAGAGACCTGTGGGTGTTCAAATATGAGAAAAATAATAGAAATAATTTTTTCTCACTTAGCAGTAGGAAAGGTCAAGGATTTACAGTTAGCCCTCGTATCCACAGGGGTTCTGTTCTGGACCAACCCCCCCCCCCCAGACTAAAAAAACATACAAAACCACAGGCCCTCAGTCTGTTTTAATGGCTGTTCATGCACTGTGGCTGCACACATGTGGCAATTATGGTAATAGGGTTTGCTATCCACATGCTTAAATCTGCAGATGGCAAGCCCATGGTTGGAGCAGGTGACTGTACATCCCTGTTCTTAAGACTGTTTGAAAATTTAATTTACTCCAAGAGAAAATTTATAAGTTGCTCACTGGAAATCCTGGGTAGAACATCTACATCTTTGACAAATTGTTCTCTCCCCCCCCCCTTTTTGGTTATTACTCCTAGAATCCTCCACAAGCGTTCTTATGTTTGGGTTAAGTTTAAAAAAAAAAGTCTGCATTCTAGGCAGAAATGTGCACTAAATGTTCAAATGCAACTTTTGCTAACTCCAGGTTGAAGCTCTTAATAAAAACATTTGACTTCATATTTACATAGCATATAACTTGATTGACAAATAGTTTCCTGGTTTGAAACAAAGTCTGGGCTTGCCTAATCAAATCTGTCAATTTGCATATTCTGCTTCAGGCAAAAACAAAGATTAAAATAAATATTGTCATTATTTTTAACACCTATTAATTATATATTGACAGTGTTCAATAGCTAAAATGTTGGATGTGGTTCAATAAATGCAGATAAAACTAAACCAACAGTTCATCCAGACACCAGGTCAGGATGTACACAGCATCATTTGATGAAGATGCCACAGGGAAATAGAGTGAGATGTCATTTGTTAGTAGCCCAGAATTAGTAGGTGTTTTTCCCATGGGAAATGACAATTTGGATTGTACAAGTCATGCTACATTAATGATCTGAACTCTTAATAAAGTTGTTGTGACTTCTCTGCAAATGTATAGGGAAACTGTCCACTTGAAATTCTTTCAGATACAATATTTTCAGAAATCTGAATATTTCAGATTACTAAATATTCTTTTCTCTGATCAAGTACTGAATAAAAACACCTCACCAGTCTTTAACATACACTATACTACACTACACTATGAAAAGCATGAAATCCGGTTTTTAAAAAATTCTGTTTAGAGGACCATCATAATATAAGGTCCTAAACTGTAATTAAGGTGCGTTACAGACCGCCTAAAAGCGGCGGTCTGCCGCTGCTGCCGGTTGCTGGGTCCTGGAACCGCAGCGGCCAAACCGTGCGGTTCCCGGGCGCAGCAAAAAAGAAGCACCAAAATTGCGCTTCTTTTTGCATCTCAGAAGTGGCGCTGCAAGGCGCTAGCCGTGCACTCGCGGCGTCACTTCCGCCATGTGACATACGGACGCTGTGGGTCCGCAATGTCAAAATGGCACCCCCCATGTGGACAGGCACCACCATTTTGTACAGACTCAGTCCGTACTAGGGTTGAGGGGCGTCAGGAAGTGACGCCCCTTCGTAACCCTAATACGTCCCTTCCTAACCCTAATACGCACTTTAGGCGCGTGTGTAGCGCGCCTCACTTAGCTTCTGCATAAATCAACTTCTGCTGTGAATTAAGGATTGATACATTTCAGTGTGCCTCTTTCTGGAGATAGCACAATTGTTGTCTGCTAAATTAAGTTATATTGCTTGCTATGTCTTTTATACTTAAAAGTGAATCAGATGTTACAACAGTGCCAAAAACAAACAAACAAACAAAAAACTCCAGGGCTTGCTTTCCCAAAGAAAACCACACTCAGGTAGTATTGGTTTTAAAATAGCCTTCTTAAACCTAATGTCCAAACTAGACTTTGTAAGTGGTTATACTGTAGTATAATTTTTATCATCCCACCTCTGAAGAAATCTTGTCTTACTTTTGAGTCTTCTTGTGAATTTCCATGTACTTGGTGTGCAAGCCGTCTCTGAGATGTCTCCCCTATAAAACTGAATATAACCTTTATGTTTGTTTGTTTCTCAAGCTGGAAATGAATTTCTGAAGTTGCTCTGCCTTGTGGAACCTTCATTTTTGTATGCTTCTCTCATTGCCTCCAACATTTTAGAGATGAAAACTGGAACACATGAGGCTAAGCAACATCAGAGTGTGGTCAAGATGGCAAAAAGTTATTAATAAGAAAGAAGACACAAGCTAGAACAGGATGCAGATTCCTTTTGCCTGAGTCTAGTGGGAAGGGCAAGACTCCGTCCCCTCCGTCTCTCTGTAAAAGGTATGCTTCCCCACCCCTATCACCTTTATCTGGGTGTTCTTTGCTGTTTGTCGGCTAATCTGTATGTGTTTGGTGGCACCTTTGATCAATTTTTGTTCTCCTGTTAACATCAACATTCCACATAAGCATTCTTAATTATTGGAATCTCAAAATAATTATATGAGAGAATGAGCAGGTTCTCTTTTAGGCTATTTATTATGTTCAGTCATAGATATATGAGAGCCAGTGTGGTGTAGTGGTTTGAGTATTGGACTACAACTATGGAGTTCAGGGTTTGATTCACTGCTCAGCCTTGGAAACTCACTGAGTGACCTTAGGTGAGTCACACACACTCTGTCCCATTATTATACCTGTTAGGTTCACTTTATGGTTGCCATAAGTCAAAAATGATTTGAAGGTTCACAACAGCAACATAGATATATAAACATACACGCTCCCCTTGGGGAGAAACATATATTTTTCAATGCCTAGGCATATTAGCTTCATTACCTTATATTGTGTGTAAGCCATCATACATTCATTACATTACATTCTAGATAATGTGTTACACTTTCATAAGGACTGGACTTTTTTATCTTCTGCATTTCCTTAGTAGACATCTCTACCACTGCACATAGAAGAACATAAACCTTAAACAATAGTGGGGTATTCTGGTTTTGGGCTCCCTTCATCAGATTGCCTCAGCCATCTGTTAACATGGCACCTGTCTTGGGTTCACAGGTTAATTCACTGTTGCTGTCTTCCCACTAGCTTATCATTATTTATAGTTAGTCTGGCTTTATGCCCAGAACTAGCTAGTACTTATGCTTTTAGTAATACACACATTCTCCACATATTCTGCTTTATATTTTATGCTTTATAAAAACACTATTTACATTTCTGGATCTTAAATTTCACAAAATATATGCCACATCAGTGCCCACCCTATATCAACTTCCTCTCTGTTGAATTAACTGAGTGCAAACTACTTTTACACTTTGTACTCACTTTGCAACAACTGAAGTAAACTGATGACAAAGAGGGGGAGTGGAAGGAGGAGAGAGAAACTGCAACATTTTTAAAACAGGTGAAAGATTGAGGCAGCAGCGGATTAATTGGGACTCTCCTTGCCAGTTGGAAGATATGTTATGATCTTAAATTGTCCTTTGCAGAGGTCCTTTTTATCCCTTTGGTATGTACTGATGTTGTTGTGTGCCTTCAAGTCGTTTGCAACCTTTGGTGACCATAAGGTGAACCTATCATGGCTTTTTTTCCCTGCAAGATTCATTCATAGGAGGTTTGCCTTTGCCTGTCACCCAGTGGGTTTCCATGGCTAAGCTGGCATTAAGCCCTGTTAGCTTTTGAATAGATTTTTAATTGTATACCCACCAGCTGTCCTAATTTGGTATATTAGCAGATGCTTTATCTGTTTTCTCATATATAACATTCAGAACAATATAGTGTTCAGGAAATACATGCAAATCTGGATATTAGTGCTTGTTGGCAAGTATTATTTGTAGAGTTATCACAGTTACCCACGTATTGATTGAAAGAACAAAAAGAACCATAACTGATTGACTGACCCATTCCAGTTTCACTGTCTGATCAAATGCATAATTCTCAGAGACTAGCATTCATTGCCAGGTGCTAGCTCTAAAACAAATACTGCCCACAAAGTTATTCCTTTGCTGAAATATTTGGCCATTTTATCCTGCTGTAACAAAACATTCTGCATGCTGCATTGCACACCTGACCAGTAATGAATACTCACATAATGTAAGTATGAAAAGTTCACCACGTCTTTATGACTCCAGTTTCAAGAAGCAAAGCCATCCACATCCTATGCTTCACTTCCTGTTACCAGAGGTGATGCATAAGGACCTTTTGTTGTTGATCAAGATGACTTCATATATTGTATTTGCTCTTAGGACTTCATGTGACCACTAGATGGTGCTCATGCAAAACTAAACTACACAACATGGAGTAATGTGTGTTTGTGTACTTCACCTGCACACAATATTTCACATTTTCAGACCGGTGGGTGGATTCATTCATTATACCTTGAACATGAACATTGCAAATATATGTTATACTGTATATTAGCTGAAATTATTTTGCTGTTATTCATTGAATTATGGGTACAAATGGCATGCTATTAAAATTATCTTTATTCAAAAAGGAAAACATAGGATAAATAAATTTAAAAAATCAAACACCTCTACAATTAATCATATAATGCTATTAACCAACTACAACACGTCTTTCTCATATTCACATACTCCATCTATTTGCTATACAGTATATCACTGTCCAACTGTTCCCAGTCATTTCCATTCTTCCTTCTCTATCATTTCTCCCTGCCTCTTCACCTCTTCTTCCTTTACCTTGCTATGTCCTTCTCTTCTATTTCTCACATCCTTCCACTTTCTAATACCTTCTAATCCTCTTTCCACCTACCCCTCCTGATCATTCTACTGCTACTATTCCTACCCCTACCATCTTTTCACCGCTCTCTTTATCATACTTCCCCCTACCTACTTCCACTTACTCAAACCTTCCATCACTTCCATCACCCGCTTCTCATTCTTCACTCATTCTTATCCTGACTTCCTCACTTGTTTTCTCTAGGATCTTCTTTACTATTTTATGACTTCCTAATAAACTCTCATAAGATACTTTACTCAACATTCCATCTCTTTGTTTATCGAATCCATTTATAAAACAAGAATTTCATTTCTAAACCATTTCGACTCTATTTAAACCTAATCTATTTAAGCCTATTATTTTCTATGTTGGGAAGCTTATTGTTGGTATCAGACACCACAATTTTAAATATATATAAATATATATAGCTGATTTCCATCCCTAATAAACAATATCTGCTGATTTATTCCTCAGCAGTTGAGTTAATTTATCTGATTCTATTGCTTCATATAACTTAAATATCCATTCTTTCTCTCTAGGAATATCTTTTATTTTTTCTGAGCATAGGTCAACCTAGCTGTTGCTATTAAGTTGTACAATCCACCCTTGCCATACATGGGGATCCATTCTGGACACCCCCTCCCCAGCACATAAGGCATATTTCATGTATGCTGGAGTCCCATTTATTTGAATGGCATGTGCTCACAGTCTTTCAGATAGTCTGCAACCAAGTCCTACAACATTTTTATGGGTCATCAACCAAACTTTGAATTGTGCCTGGAAAAGAACTGGTAGACAGTAAAGCTGTTTCAGGAGCTATAGGAGCTTATCGCTTAGCATTTTTCACCGGCTACAGCCTCCTGGGCTGAAGCCAGGTTGTGGGATGGAGGCAAGGATTATTGCACACTAAATCACTGCCAGACTGTTACCCACCATCAGCTCAGGTCCCAGCCAGGTCCAAGCTACCTTCCTAAAGTTTAGGAGATTGACTGATAGTTAGCTAGTATTGCTGGTTTCAGGCAGGGTATTTTCAGTAAAAGCCCCATC
>NC_056524.1:66392329-66395393 GCF_019175285.1 Sceloporus undulatus
AAATCAAAAGGATAAATTGCTATTTTACAGTTTTACCATTTACAACCAAGTGATTGTTTACTTGAACCAGAAAATCAGGGAGGGAATGATCCTGAGGCTTTGATCCATGGACAAATCGCCCATTAGTGTCTTTCAGTGTGTTATGTATGAATTAGTTTAGTATTATCTGTTCTGATGAACAAATTAGGTGTTACATGTAAATTCCTGAAGTTATTTTTCCTTTCGTAAAAAGCAGCTAAGGAAGTTGTTGTTCTAAGAGAATTGTCAAATAGTACAGTGCTTAACATTTTCCTGTTGCTCTTTTCTGCTCAAATTACCCTGAGCAGTTTTTGCACTCTGTCACTAAGGCTCAAGCTGTGTATTTATGCAGGCAAAGGATATATAAGTGGATATGGATGTAGAAACACCTCCCATTTTAGTGTATAATCCACTCCCTAAAATTACTGAGCAAGTGTATTTTTTACACGTCTTATCTACCCCTCATTAGCTTCATAATCAAATTCTTTGCAAAATAACCACAGAGTTCTATATAGTTACTAGACTTCTAATTCATTGTCTACTTGGTTTTTTTAAAGGAACTATACATGCAGTATATGTCTGGTTTTTCATGACAGAGAACTCTTGTAAGATCTGTGTGATTGTAAGTTTTCAGTGCTGTTTAAACATATGTAATTCACATTTTAGAAAATATTTCAATTCTATAGTTACTTCTACAAATTCTGATGTAATGCTTCCAACTATAAACTGGAGGGGTTTTACTTTTGAAATTATGCTTATGCTGTACTATAGTAAAAAGGATTATTCAATTAATCAAATTTACAGATTAGCTCCTTATTGATCACAATTTTGTTATGCTGAAGATCAATGGTAACACATTTTGAATCTTTAATTGTTAATCCTTTTAAAAATGTAACTGGTTGATATAATCCTTCTTAATATAAAATGTTTAGAGTTTTGCAGTACATTAATGGTCTTGCATTTGTAGAAGTAACTTGAATAGGCAAGTAATTTTTTATTTTGAAAAAACAGTACCCAGTGGCAAAGGGTTTTTTGATAAAATGAATCCAAAAGCAGTGCAGGAAAAATAACATTTTCTAGGTATAAATGAAATGGCTGAAAGTTGAAAGACCTTCTTCAATTTAATACTTGATGAGTGTTTTAAGCCATCCTTTCAGTATATGGATACTTTATTTGAATGCTATGGCAGTTCAAAGTATGATGTTCTTCATCCATGATTTGATCATGATATGCATGATTTGATCATTAATGAGGGACACTAACCTCATATGTATAAGTTAGAACTATACCTTCACTTAGTAGGGGTTATTAATCTTTGTAGCTGTGTCCATCATGGTACTTTGTTCAGCATCAGGGAAGAGCTGAATGAGGTGAGGGGCTGATGTGGTCTACAGAGGGTCTGTCCCTGTTTTCAAGCTTCTCTAAAGAAGTTACTTTATTGCAGCTAATGGAGACATACATTTTATTGCCTGGCTTGTATTGCCTTTGTTCTCAGTCCCCTCAAGGCTAAGAAGTGGTATAGCCTCTGCTTGCATCGATCCTCTCTTAAGATTAATGTAAGCAAACACTTTTCCTAGCATTATTATATTTTCTAATGAGGCATGCCTTCTCATGATGTGGCCAAAGTACAAGAGCCTCAATTTGATCATCTTGGCTTCTCAGGCTTGATCTGTTCCGGTACCCATTTTTTTATCTTTTTGGTTGTCCATGGTATCCTCAGGACTCTTCTGCAGCACCACATCTCAAATTAGTTGATTTTCTTTCAATCTGCTTTCTTCACTGTCCAGCTCTGGCATCCATACATGTTGATGGGGCATACAATGTCTTGTATGATTCTAACTTTCATGCTCAGTTGTATATCTTTACACTTTAGGATCTTTTCTAGTTCTTTCATAGCTTCCCTCCCATCCCTAGTCTTCTTCTGATCTCTTGGTTTCAGTCCCCATTCTGATTTATGTTGGATCCAGGATACAGAAAATCTTTAACTATTTTGATTTCCTTATTATCTAGTTTGAATTAATGTAGATCTTCCTTGGTCATTATTTTTGTTTTCTTATTATTTTTGTTCAGCAGTAAGCCTGCGTTTGAAATTTCCTCTTGAACTTTCTTTAGTAATTGCTCCAAGTCTGTAATGTTTTCTGCTAGTATTATGGTGTCATCTGCATATCTTAGATTATTGATGTTTCTTCTTCCTATTTTCACTCCTCTTCCTTCTGAGTCTAAACCTGCTCTTCTTGTGATATTTTCTGCATAGAAGTTGAACAAAAACGGTGATAGAATGCAATGCATCCTTGCCTCACTCCTTTGCCAGTTGGGGGCCATTTATAAAGCTAGAAAAGTTAGCCTACTTCTTAAAATATTTCCTTTTTAAATATATGAAATTGCTATCAGAGTACAGTTCTGAATAAGTACTGATACTGTGAAAAGCCTTGTAAACTATAAAATTGTCTTATCAGCATATGTGACTCATCTCATGCCTATAACACGTGACCATTTTTATATATAAGGCGGTTCGATAACACTTAACTGTGTAGGTTATGATGACCCCTTTCTTAGCTACTTTGAATGCACTGTGATTTTCTAATTGGCTTAGTGTGGCAACCAGATGGTAATTGATATTCTGCTATGGGAAATTGAGTGCAAATGCTGCTACCATTTGAGAAAAGAGATAACTCCTGTCCTTTATGTGTGTATGAGTGTGTTAATCTGAACACACAGTGCTTTTTTGTATTTGCTGTCTGTATTCTGTAAACTCTTTAATCCTAGCTACTACGGAAAGTATCATTTTGTTTGGTAATTACGTTGCCTCAGGATTTGGAAATTTTCACACTCCTGCCTTAAAGATGGGCAATACTTCATCAATTGCCGTTTTAGATTAATGCTCCACTGTCCTTAGTAAATGTATTTATCTGCTAACATACTGTGAATATATTGTGGGTAATTTGGTACTTCCACTTAGCATATGCTATAAATGTGGTAAATGAAACTCTTCTAAAATACTATAATATTGCACAGAGGTTGTTCTTTTATTGTGATTTGGATGTAC
>NC_056524.1:66395418-66434679 GCF_019175285.1 Sceloporus undulatus
ATTGTACATAATTCATATCCCTGTTGGAGTTTCTCATTTACAGCTTTTACGTTTTTTTCTAGGATAGGTACAGATTTTGTACTAAGTTGCTTTTTTTATGACTGTAGGTCTCTTCACATGCAAAGATTTTATGTCACATGTATCTGATAGTTTGGTTGGGGGTTATCTTTGAGTTCTAAACCTCTCGGCCTGTCTTGTTTTATAGCATATGCTACAAGACAGGCCGAGAGGTTTGAGAACTCCAAGAGTACCCACCAAACTATTCGGATACATGTGACGTAAAATCTTTGCATGTGAGAGACCTACAGTCTAATAAAAAAAGTATTTAGTACAAACATTGTACCTAACTGCAACAAATGTAAAGCTGTAAAGAGAACTCCAGCAGGATATGAATTATGTACATCCAAGCCACAATAAAGAACAACCTCTGTGCAATATTGTAGTATTTTAGAAGAGTTCATTTACCACATGGCACTCTTATGTGAAGGTGGATGTGTTTCCTAAATATGACAAGTAGGCTATCATGTGATATGTGTTTGGGAAATAGATTTCTTCCCTTGTTCTGCAGCTGATATTGATGTATGAGACTATAAATAAAACAAAGCCAGAAGGTACTAGTCATTACTGTTCCATTATAATATATATTCATTTTTTTAGAGAGTAGTTGTATTGGCTAGTTGCCATGACAGCATGTAATTCCAGTGAAGACAAAAATAGCCAGAGGCAGTGATCCATTAATAAACAGTAGGTTGTAGAGTTCATTAAATGACATTTTCCTGGTTGGGACATAAGTAAAAGGGAAGATTGGGGTGTAACAAACTATGAGGGCTCTGTTCCAGCTAAGTTCAGGTATACCCTAGTTAATGTAGCAGATTTTTTCTGGGCATGTTTATTAACAGAAACTTTGATACCAGAGACAGAAAAATGACATGAAAAGGTAGGGATGAGGTTTCATGAAAAAAGAGATACAGTGGGCCTGCCATAACCACAGGTTCCAGATATTAAGATTCAACCAACTGTGGACTGAGAGATTTTAAAAATAAATAAATACAAAAATACAGGAGACCCAATAAACAAGCATCCTACAATACCTATGGAGAATCATAGAGTTGGAAGAGAGACCACAAGGGCCAGCAGTCCCAACCCTGTTCGTGCAGGAGTACACAATTAAAGCACTCCCAAGATGGCCATACAGCTCTGTTTTAAAACTTCCAAAGAAGGAGACTCTGACGCAGCATTTCCTCTGTTGAGCAGTGTTTACCATGGGAAGTTTCTTAAAGTTTAGGTTGAATTCATTGCTCCATGCCCTCAGTCTCTAAGAATATAAAACAAGCAGTCTCCATCTTCAGTATCTTAAACACTTCAACTGTTAAACAAGACTTCATGTCACCTTTCACACTCCAAGCTAAACAACCGGGCTCCCTAAGCTGCTCCTCATAGGGCATGGTTTTCAAACCAGTATTTTGGTCGCCCTCCTCTGGACACTTTTCAATGTGTCAATATCATTTTTGATTTTGGTGCCCAAAACTGGATATAGTGGTTGCAGGTGTGGCCAAAGAATGAGGGTAGTGGCACTATTACTTTCCTTGATCTCGACAGTTACTACTTCTGTTGATGCAGCTTAGAGTCATATAGGCCTTTTTAGCAACAGCCATACTGTTGGCTCATGCTCAACTTGTAGTCTATAAAACGCTTAAAACCCTTTTACATGTACTGTTGTCAAGCCAGGGTCTCACCCATTTTATATTTTGGTGCATTTCATCTGTTAAGGTAGTACCTTACATTTTTCCCTGTTGAAATTCATTTTGTTAGGTTTAGCCTGGCTCTCTGATCTTTTTAAAGTCATTTAATTTCTCTCCTGTGCTCTGAGGTATTAGCTACTCCTTCACTGCAGATTTGACAAGCATGCCCACTATTACATATCCAATCATTTATAAAGATTAATAGCACTGGGGAAAACAGAACCCAAATTACCCTCACCCTTGACTCTCCTGCTCACTGTCCATAGCCGGCTGAACAGTTCCAAGGCAGCAATGGAGGCAGCAAACACGCTCTGGCCACCAGGCACACATCTTTAGGCTCCCACACCTCCAGGGAGCCTGGCCACACCCGTTGCTTCCTTGCAAACTAACAAAGAGAAGCAGTGCAGCTGCCAAAGAAGGAAGCAGGTGGCTGAGGCTTTGCTGCCACCATCTCTGTTGCCTTGGCCATTCTGTAGAGGTGATATGGGGGAATCACTGGGTCTTTGGTTCATTTCTTCCCGCCAGTGTACTATAAATCTTTATAAATTACTTGGATGATGAAATAGAGGGCATGCTTATCAAATGTGCGATGGCACCAAATTAGGAGGGGTAGCTAATATCCCAGAGCACAGGATCGAAGAAGAAGATAAAAGAGGTGGGGAAAAGCATTTGAATTTAGTGTTTGTTCTGGGATCAAAACAACAACAAAAAAACCCACCACATATTTATTACACTAGCAGCAGTACATAGGAATCAGTGTAGAATGTCAGGTCCAGAAATAAACTTAGTGTGTGTGTGGTTTTGTGTGTGAGGTGGGGGCTTAATTTTAGAGCTGACATTCAGTACTATTGCAGTTTGAGAATGTACACATGGGAAGAACTAACATAATATTTTTCTTAATTAAGGCATTAACTGATCATTTTACAAAATATTGGGAATGAAGCTTATTCTCAGGAGTAATTGTAGTAGATTAATTGGCCTCCTATGATAAATTCCTGTATGCTCTGTCCTTTTTTATTAGAGTTCTCTATTTGATGGCAAAGTTGTTCATTGTTGTGTTTTTAATTATACATTTAAATATGATTATGTGTAGTATTTCTTAATCAAGTACATCTGTATTTTCCTATCATATATATATTTAAAATGGTCCTGTTTAAGCCTTGCACTTTAATGAACCATCTTATAGTCGACATAGAATCCAAATAGCTGTGCCTTTTGGTTTACGTCGTTTAGAATTGTAATTGCATTTAGTTCTTCCATTCGGCACGGCCTATGTGCTCTCACAGGAGGGCCTTTGAAATAGGGATTAACTTCTAGAGGAATGCCTTAGATATGCACGAAGTAGGTCAAAGCCCTAACTAGCTTGGATAGATGCTCGATGCCTCAAATCCTCCTAACCCCCCCTCCCCTTTTTTGACAGGCTCTCATTGAGCGGCTAAGAAGCATTCGTGTATTTAGGGTTAGGTGTTTTGTATGATCCTAGGTCTGATTCATATTCACTTCCACAATAATTCGACACTACTTTACATGTTAATCCGCAACGGATTGATTTTGGGAAGCTTCAGAGTAGAGACAGTCTTCAGACATGGCAAAAAGCTCTACTTAAAATCAGCTCATTTCAGTTCCAGCGTTACGTATAGCCACCTTTTCCTTGTGGCACTTAGCAGCTGTACGAAACCTTGTTTCTTGTAGGATATACCAACTTCATTGTTTGATGTGAAAAAGTTAGAAAGTTAATTCAAGTATAGCTTCATTAACCATTGCAGTTTGCAAATTTGCACAACTATACTTGAAAGCCTGCAGCTACTGTAGAATGTCCAATTTTCTTTGGACCCAAAAGTCTTAATAGTTGATTGGTAATTCAATGGGAATTATAAATAGAGCTTTAAAAAATTAAAAACAACTTTCTCTTTAGGCTTTTCTCTTCGTAATTCCTTTGGCTTTTTAAAATTAGAAGTTTACATAGTATAGAAGAGAGGTTCTGTCCCACAGGCAAGAGGTTCACCGTATGCAACAAGTGCTATGTCATAAGGAGAGGAAGGAATTTCTTGTCAAATCTCCCACTATTAACACAGCAATGTTATTGGATTGATAATTGTCATTGTCACCACAGTTGTTGCTCATGCAGCCTTAAAGCATCTCCATATGTAAGTACTTCGGTTAATTTGTGAAAACATTTAATTTTAGCTTAAAATTCTACCCTTCAATTTAGGGAAACCGAGATGGTGTTTTTTGATATGCAAAAATCTTCCTAACTGAGGATTTTAGACTGTCATGTTTTCATACATACAAAATATAAAAAAACTAATGGAAGCTCAAGGAAGAATGTGCAAAGGCAAAAATTACTGTTGAAAATAAAGAAACCAAAACTCCTGACCACGAAGAACTTACAAATTCAACATAAGCCAATAAGGAAATCGGAAATGGTAAAAGACTTTCTCATACCTGAGATTAAACATGATCGGCGAATGGAGCTGCAGCAGAAAAATGATAAGATTGACAATGGGAAGGCAGCGATTGAAAGGAACTAGAACAAGCTCCTAAAATGCCACGATATCTAACCAAGCACAAAAGAATGTACAAGCATTGTATTCCTATTACCAGTATTAGATGTGAGAGCTAGGCAGTAATGGAAAGCGCCCGATCGGCACGAAAAAGCCCATTCATTTTGAGATGTGGGCTGGAGAAGAGGTTGAGGATTCCGTGGACAACCAAAACGACACATAATGGCTCTCGAACCGATCAGGCCAGAATCTCCCTGGAAGCCAGATGACACAACTGGGTTTGTCTTACTTTGACACGTCCTGCGCCGGCATGACTCATTGACAAAAAAACCCCAATAATGTAGGAAAGCGGATAGGTAGTAGAAAGAGAGGAATGCTACCTCTAGATAGGATGGGTACTCTATTTAAGGATAGTCCACACGTATGAGTTTGCAGTGCAGGAAATGCAGTGCAGTGGAGGACAAGACGTCTGGAGATGTCTATCCACAGTTTTGCCGTGAGTCGCGATTGATAAGTGCGTGACACAAAACACATGTTTCACATATAACTGTACATCCACAAATCTTTTTGGTTTCACAATACCGTCGTCCCTCCTTATCCATGATTTTTATTCACGGATTCAAGTATCCACGTCTGAAAACTTTCCCCCCAAAAAAGGTATAAATTCCAAATAGCAAACATGATTTTCAATTTTATATAAGGAACACCATTTACTACACCACTGTATTTAATGGGACTTCGAACATCATGGATTTTTTGTTATTCATGGGGGGGGGTTCCTGGAAACCACACCCCAGCGGATAACAAGGGCCCCCACGTATTAATAAAAATTTCACAGGATCTTGCTTAACTTCAGGCCATAATTTTTCTGCTCCAGCACGGTTATAAAATCTGGACAGTGGAGAAAGTTGCAGGCGAATTCAGTCATATGAGCATGGTGCTGGAGAAAACAATTCTCCCCAGATACCCTGAATGCTAAAAAGACTAATAACTGGACATAAGAATCAAATGGGCCCTAGCGGACTTCTCACTGGAAAACCAAAGGGGTGACTCAACTGCTGCTGTTTTCTCTGCGACATATAATACGACCGCAAATCACGAGATTCTAGGAAACTGTTGATACTGCTTAGTAAACTGAAAACAATTATGAGAATAGGGATACCACCCCACTGCACGTGGATTGACTTCTATCAGTCCCACCACCATCACAGGGCTTGCTGATGGGACCCAAGAGCGAGCCCGTCTGAGTGGTTGCTTCCCACCATCTAGAATCCCTTTTGTTGTAGTGCTCGGCTTGGATGCTTTCCTTCTCAAAATAAAAAACATTTCTATTCAGTCAGGGCTTTCATATGCAGTCATGAGAGAGTGGCTCTTTTATATGGGGTCTCTCCTCTGACCGCCTGCCTGGAGTCAGTTTAATTGACTGGATGAGGGAAAACAAACTCCGTTTGAATCCAGAGAAAATCGGAAGTACTGGTGATAGGTTCCCAGGCCGTGGAATGAAAGTTTATCACCTGTACTGAATGGGGTCATACTTCCCCTGAGGACGAAGTTCGGGGGGGGGGGTAAATGTATGTTATTGTATGCTTAATAAAGGTTAAATGCAATAAAATATTCTTTTTCCTGAGGGGAATTTTCTCTTTATGAGGGGAAGTGGTGTCCAGCTGTCATAAAGAGCAGCCACAGAGGTGCTTCCAGAACATTCTGGAAAGCGTTAGGGAAAGCCATTCCCATTCTAGCCTGTCCATTTATGGATGTATCTTTGAATTCTACCAGGGAATGAGACTATCCTTTCTAGTGGGACATTACTATGTTTTTGTGTACCACAGGAGCTTTGTATACACTTGTCCCTCCATATTCGCTAGGGTTAGGGGCACAAGGAAAACCGCAAATAACAAAAGCACCATGTTTCTACCTGAGAGGACACCTCTCTAGGGCTCTCTGGGTCCTCCATTGCAACAGACAGAGGCTGACCCTAGGACTGCCCTGGAGGAGCTACAAAGGCCTAGCAGAGTATTCTCTCTAGGAATCTCTAGTCTGTCAGTGCAACCTTTAGTTGAAGTTGACCATAGAGTTGCACTGGAGGAGGACCAAGATTTTCCTAGAGAGAACATATTACTTGAATCTGTGAATAATCAAAACCGCAAATATCAAAGCCACAAATATGGAGGGATGAGTGTATCTTTGAATTCTGTCTTTTCTAGCGGGACGTTGCCATGCTTTTGTGTACCACAGGAGCTTTGTATATTCTGAGGGGAATTTTCCTTTTATTAAGGGAAGCGGTGGTGTGTCCAGGCTTCGCAAAGAGCAGCCACACAGGGGCTTCCAGAACATTCCGGAAGGCCTGATAGAGAGCCGTTCCCATCCGAGCCTCTCCGTTTGCGGACTATTATTATCATTATCATTATTATTTTATTGTGAGGAGGAGATGGTGGTGGCGATGTTGACTTTCCACTTGTGAGGGGTGTGTGTGTGTGTGTGTGAAGCCTTTCACGTGGAGGGCTCTGGTGACTGGCTTCCATGTGGAGTGGGAGGGGAGGAGGAGGCGCGGTTCAGTGGAAATTTCCACTCCCTGCAGTAATAGTAGTAGCCATGAAGGAGGAGGAGGAGGAGGAGGGGAGGGAGGAAAGGCGTGTGTGTAATGTGCATCCTCCCTCCTCTCCATCCCCAGCATTCGCATTCAGGGCCCCCTTTGGAAACATGGCAGCAACGTCTCCCTTTCCTTTATGGCCCATAAGGCTTCTTTTTAAATGAAAGAGAAGCCTCCCTATTAAGCCGAATCGGAGGCCCTTTTGCGAAGGCGGGGCGGGCGAGGGGAGGAGCGGGCCTGACGCCATCCAGGGGCCGGCCCTGGGGTGCCTCCAGCCCGGCTCTTCTTAAGCCCCGCTCCCGCTCCTTCTCCTCCTCCTCCGCCGTCTCCTCCGCCAAGATGCCCCGCTACGAACTCGCCCTGATCCTCAAAGCCATGCAAAGGGTGAGTGCCTCTGCCGCCTCCCTCCTTCTCCCTCCTCCCTTTCAGCCTCCCTGGACGCGCCCTCCATTTTGAGCCAGGGCTAAGGAGCATGGGTTTCACATTCAGCGTCCTTAGCTTCTGCTTTGGGTATGTCCTCCGTTTTTTATCGAATGTCCTCCTTTTCCAGGACCTGTCCTCCGTCTCAGCCTTCGTTGTCCCAGGAGGGATTTCGGAAACGTCCTCCATTTTGAGCAGGGCTAAGAAGCATAGGTTGGCGTTTCTGTGAAGTGTAGTTATCTAGCTTCTGTTTTTGGGCACGTCCTACATTTTTTTCCTGGAAGGCCCTCCATCCAGGGGTGACCAGAGACCCTTACGTCCTCCATTTTGAGCCAGGGCTAAGAAGCATGGCTTGGCCTTTCTTTTGGGGGGGGGGGCGTCCTCCATTTTAATTCAAAATCCAACATCCAGGATGACCAGGAGCAACCTCCCTTTTGCAGGACCTGTCCTCCATTTCAGCTTTCCTTGTCCAGGAGGAATTTCCAAAAAGTCCTCCATTTTGAGCACGGGTTTATATTTCTTTGAAGAGTTTTTAGGATTTGTTTTGGCTATGTCCTCCATTCTTATTGAATGCCCCACTTTTAGGGGTGACAAGGAAATCCTCCATTTCAGCCTTCTGTCCTGGAGGAATCCCACACTGTCCTCCATTTCTCTGATCAGGCACGCCCCCCTTTTCCAGGACCTGTCCTCCATTTCAGCCTTCCTTGCCCAGGAAGGATGTCCAAACGTCCTCCATTTTGAGCATAAAGAAGCCTGAATTTATATTTCTGTCAGGTGTTTTTAGCTTTTGTCTTGGTCATGCCCTCCATTTTTAACCCTTCATTCAGGCACGTCCTCCTTTTCAACCTTCTTGTCTAGGAGGACTGTCAAAACGTCCTCCATTTTGAGCAGGGAATGCTATCTTTACAGAGGAGCTTTTCCAGCTTTTTGCATTTCCACCTTTGCCCTCCCTTTTCCTTCAAAGGTCCTACATTCAGGGGGAGACCAGACACACCCTCCTTTCAGCATGCCTTCCATCCCAACCTCCTTGTCCGGGAGGAACCCCCAAAATGTCCTCCAATTCAGAGCAGGGATCTCTCTCTTATTTGCCAGTGTGGGGTTGTCCTTTGACTCCCCAGTGGGTCACACTCTCTCAGCCTCAGGGGAAGGAGGAGGAGGAGGAGGCCATCTGTGGCAAACAAACCCTCTCTGGACAAACTTGCCAAGAAAAACCCTGTGATATAGGTTCGCTTTTTTTGGGAAGGGGGGGTTGGCCATTATGTCAAAAACGACTTTGAAGGCACACAGACACACAGCTTGGCTGTGTTTGGCTGCGTCCTCCATTTTGCGGTGAGGACACCTGATGGCCATGCCTCCTCCTCGTCTCCTTCCTCTTCCTGTCCGCTCTAAATGTCCCTCCGTCTTTCCGGCACTCAACTTTGTCAGGACTGCATCCACACTGGAGAGATAACCCGGTTTGGCACCGCTTTAACTCTTTTTCTGGCTCAAGGCTATGGAATTCTAGGAGTTGGAGCTTGTTGTGGGGCCCAGAACGGAGCAGAACTCCACTCTGGGCCCCACAACAAACTCCAACTCCCAGAATCCCATAGCCTGGAGCCAGGGCAGTTAAAGCAGTGCCAAACCTGGTTCTCTCTCCAGTGTGGATGCAGTCCTAGTGTTCAGAACCAACCCTTTTGGCACTCCTTTCCTTGAGCACATGTGCTCTTGTCTTCTTCCTTTTCCTTCCTCTGAGGGAGAAGCATGCTAGCAAAAGGATAGTGTTTCCTATAGTTTACCAATACAAAAGACCCCCAAAGAAAGGAAGCTGAATTTTTTAGTTTCCAAATTCAGTCCAAGCTGGGAGCTGGTTGTTGTTGGGGAGGGGGAAAGGGGGCCTTTTACAACGTTTCTCCTTAACTCAGGTCCCGAACAAACTGCAGAAATAATCCAGTTTTGGGACTGGTTTAACTGCCCTTTGGCTCAGTGCTAGGGAATCCTGGGAACCATAGTTTGTTGTGGCACCAGAGCTCTCTGACAGAGGAGGCTAAACGTCTCCGCAAAACTACAACTCCCCAAATTTCCTAGCTTTGAACTAGGGCAGCTAAAGCGGTCTCGCACTGGATTATTTTTGCAGAGTGTTTTGGACCTGAAAGCACCTTTTAGATACTTTATTCTCTCACCTTATCTTTGGACTCATAGTAGGTGGGGAAGGGTGAATGAAAGCTTCTAGCCCCACACAGCAAGGCAACCAGAGGCCATCCTACTTTTTGGGATGTGTCCTCCTTTTCAACCTCCTGTCCAAGGGGGATTTCAAAATGTCCTCCATTCTGAGCAGGACTAAGAAGAATGAGTTTATATATTAGCTTTTATGTTGAAATGCCCTGCACTTTTTTCCTCACGTGTGCTAGATTTTGCAGTGCCTTGTCCTCCTTTGTGGTGATATCTGGTCCCCCTGCATGCATCTGGAAGAGAAACTGTCTAGGACTGTCTGGATTTTTGAGGAACTGTCAATGAAAGGAAGCTGGACTAGGATCTGGAGATCAGGGTTTGAATCCCTGCATGGCCATGGAAACCCTCTGGGTGGCCTTGGGCAAGTCACATTCTCTCAGCCTCAGGGGAAGGCAGTGACAAACCCCCTCTGAAGAAACTTGCCAAGAAGAAATGCTGTGATAGGTTTGCGCTAGGGTCTTCATAAGACAAAAAGAGGCAGGTGTACAACAACTACAACAATGGCAGGGAATTTTAAAATATTCTCCACCATTGTTTAGACTCCTAGATCTCCCTCAGTGGTGAGTCAACATGAGAAGCAGCCGTAGAATGACTGGGTTGGAAGAGAGCTAAAAGGTCATTCAGTCCAACCTCTGGCATGCAGGAACACACTATCAAAGCACCTGCGACAGATGGCCATCCAGCCTCTGTCTAAAAACCTTCAAAGAAGGAGCAGTAGAAAGCCAGCTGGGTTTCCCTTTTTTTTCTTGTTATATGTGAGTGTAAATGGTGGTGAGTTAAAGCGCAGATTGTGTGTCTGACTGCAGTGGGCCCTGTAGTGCCTCAAGCCAGCTGGCTTTTCATGTAGAAGTCCCTGGTTCAATCCCTTGCAGAGCAAACTGGGAAGAGCCACTGCTAGTTAGTGCAGACAGTACTTATTAAGGTGTACTTTTGCGTTGGTTGATGTTTATGAAAAGTAAGAATGTGGAATGTTACTTACCATCATGATTTAAATCTGAAATTTAAACCTGTATGCATATCCTCAATACAGGATAATCACAGGTGTTTATTTTTTTAAAACACAGTACCCTTTTTCTTACAAATGAATCATCTTCAAAATACTGTACAAAGATTCTCATGTAATAAGCTTTGACAGGATTACCTGTTAGTATCTTGTAGCAATGATGACAGCCATCATGGTGTAGTGGGTTGAGCATTGTAGACCAAGGTTCAATATCCTTGAAAACCCACTGGCTGACCTTGGACGAGTCAGCTTCAGCAAATGTTGTGCTTGGTTTGCCTTAGGCTTAGGGTCACCATAAGTTAATACTGTAATGACTTTAAGCCACACAACAGCAGACATTCCATACCTTTCTAACCAGAATTAATTTCCATTGAGCTCAGTGAGACCTGCTCCAAAATGAATTTGCATAGGATTACAAACTTGAATGTAGAATTCAAATATAAGGTCATGTTAGTTTGTATAATAAGTATGTAGAGAGATCTTGTAGCACCTTTGAGACTAACTGAAATAAATAAATTGGCAGCATTAGCTTTCATAGACTTCAGTCTACTTCCTCAGATGTATTTATGAATGTAGTTTTGGTTAGAAATATCTTTGCTTAGAGAAGCATTACAAGAAACAATTTGTGTATTCTACGTACACGCTTCTGAACAAGTGTATTGGCTTTAGTTTGTGTCTTGTATTAGGAATTGCTATTTGAGGGTTTAGTGTAGTCTTAATTTTTGTAGTTATTGGTCTCTGTGTCTCCCACTTGTTCTATGCATGTCTCCCTTATTTCCATTCGTTTCATTCCAAAGTCATTTATATATGACTTGCCTACTTTCATTGAATTTTCACTGAAGCTTAATTACCATAAAGTCCAAGACAAGAGCCATCTATATTTGGCTTTGGCTGCTGTGGCTGAAATATTTTTAAGAACCTCAGACCTACTTAGTAAAGCTGTTCAAAATTATTTTAATAACAAGTAAGTGCTTTCAATCAGTAAATAAAATAAAAATTTCAGAATGGATGAGGGCAAAACTATCAAGAAGGTCAACACCAACCATCCTTCTGCATGAGCACATGGGAATCTGTGGATCAGATGGTTAGGATTAGGCTTAGTGGAAATGTACAAAGATGTACAGAGAGCAAAAAGAGGGCAAAGTAGCAGCTTTGTAATAAGATGCCAGGGGCCTCATACTATTTCAGGTATGAGAAATAGATCTCCTTTCCACAGTGGTCTCACACAAAAGAAGAGAGGACAGCATCTGGACAGTCTCCATCCAATTGCCCTCTGCATAATGTATGGGTTTCAAACCAACCATTTGTTAGTCATTTTGGAGTAACTTCCAAATTTTTAGTTACTCAAACCCAGATCTAATTAGCAATTTTCTACAAATTTGACATGCAAATTACAAAAATACGAGGAACATTTTGCATTGGACTTGCAAAGTTCAAATGGCATAGGGAGAGGAAATGTGCTTTTGTATGCCTCACATTTCAATTTAGAAATCTCAATCTACAAAAGTGTGTTCTCTGGGTTCACTGGAACCTTCAACTGGTTTCTGCCCCAACCCAAGGTTGGTTGCTTAAAGTTGTTTTTAAGAAGTAAAAGAGAGGATGAAAAGGGGCAAAGATTTCTGAGTGGATCCCTCAGTTCATTTTGCAAATATGGTATGTCTATAGATCTAAACCAGTGCTACTCAAAAGTGGTAGTCCATGGACCAGTGCCTTTCCACTGAGTTATCAGCTACTGGTCCTTGGCCAATTTTCTGGAAATAAACAATTATAGCTAATGGGCACAGATTGCCAGTTTCCGACATCAGCTATCTTGAGATGCACTGATGTAGACTATTAACTAGTTAGCAGTGTTGTAACTGTAGTGTAAATATAAAATGTCCATAATACTGGCAAGTATTATTTAGCATGATGAGTGCAAAAATCCAGTAAATGGAACTTAGAGGACAGCTGACCATAAGATTAGAAGTATATTTGTCCTTATAAACATATTGGGAAGTTGGAATCAACCTCTGATTTAATTGGAAATCACTTCTAAGAAAAAGTGAACTGGGCTTGAGCTATGAGTCTCCATTGTTGTTCTTGTATTTGTCAGGAGAGGGTGTAAGAGCTAAACTTGCTTGCCAAGAGTGCAGGTTGTACTGTGTACAACAAGGCTTTTCATTTGGTTCATAGTAATAACTGCTGCTCATCTTGTTAACTTTTAAATTAGACGAACAAATATTGGTGCAAAAAATAAAAGATATATGTGTACCTAGAGTTAGATTGACCAAGGTGTTTAATGTAAATTAACCAAAGAAAAATAATCTCAAATTATTCGGAGTTCAAGGACCACCTATTCTATGTAAATTTTCAAGATGTAACACAATATAGCTATTACTTTTTCTTTATATAATCTGAACTATTTTAAGTTTCTAATTTTGTTGGAAGAATGCATATAGAGAAGTCAGTTACACTGTGTGGAGCAAGCAAACTTCATTATAGATGTATAGATGGTTATTGCTGTAGGGAAAAAAACAAATGAAAGACAAGTATAGAGTGATGGGACAAAGAATAATTTACTAAACACTTCACCTACTTTCTGAGCATCATGCATTCATGCTGCAGTTTTTTTTAAAAATCCTAGACTAGAATGGAAATTCTCTATTCACTGTTCAGTTTTTTGTGGATGAAGTTCTATCTGTGTAGAACAACATATTTTCAGTTGGGATAGGTTTTCTTCTGCTGGCTGCATTTTCAAAATTGTCCTTATTGCTGTAGCTTGCATTGCATTAGTCAGTTACTTCAAAAATGAAACCTCCTCTTGAATATTTTGTTTTGCTTTGTTTAGATGTCTTCATGTTGGATTGAATCAGCTGTGGTAATAATAATAATAATAATAATAATACAATTTATTTGTATCCCACCCCTCTGAGAACAATTGAGGTGGCTAACAAGGTTAAAAATACAAAACATATAAAATCCCTGATACCATCCCCTCCTTAAAAAAGTATTAAATTCAATGCCTGGTTATCTTTATTGAAGAACAGTTGAAGAGCATTTGTACAGCAGTGTGTCACCATGTTATCTTTCATGGCTCCATGCTAAGGAGATGTGGGATTTACAGCCTGGTGACATATTTAGGATTTTTTATTAGAGAGTTGTAGTCCTTTCTTTGAGCTACAGCACTAGACCTCTCCAGTAGAGAAGTCTATTACCTCACCAAACTACAAAAATCCCAAGGTTCCCTAGGGTTTGACAGTTAAAATGGTATCAGACTATTATACTTATGTAGTAGATAAACTCCAACTGAAATAGGTGAATGGCCAACTGTACCATTTAACAATTGGAAGGCCAAATGATATGCAAGTTGCAGTAGTTCTGTTTTTAAATGAGTCTTTTCTACTTAATGTGTACATTAGAAGATGGGGAGTGCAAATGGGGTTTGATGAGCAGGGTTTGCTTTTGCTATTTTCCTTTGTTTTTTACAGTCTTACCTGCTCTCCAAGTGCAGGGCCTACTGTCATCTATGTTAACCTGGGATCTGAAAATCATGACTGCATCTGGCAGACCTTGATGTCTTTCTGATAAACCTTTCAGGATTCCAACACCCTTTAGCTTAGTAGGATGCATGGTTGGTGACAGGGCCAAATCAGATGAATGGTTCATGAACCCAATTAAACCAGGTTTTATGAGACTTCATATGATCAAGAAAAAGATATCTGAATGAATTCTTCTTGGTGTGTATAAGAAGTGAATTAAACAAGAAGACGGCTGATATACTGTGATAATGAGAGTGAAGGAAAAAGTTGAGACACACGATTAATGTAATGACATGTCATGCACATTTCTAGCTTTAAGCTTTTATTTTAGATGAAAAAATAATTTGCCTCTCATCTTTGGATATCACTTTTCAATGATAAGTAACCTTTTGAGAGGAGTGTAGCTGGATATAACAGAAGATGGGATTCAGAAAACCACTTATGTGAGGAAGATTTTTCTGCACATGCAAAGGCTGTATGTATTTCAGCAGCTCCCTCTGCCCCACCCTTGTTGTACTGAAAGGAAAGAGGAGAAGGGAACTTGTGCTCCCTGGATTTTGCCCAAAGTATGACACAGAATTTATTGATCAAGTATTGGACTTATTTGTAGGACAATTAAAGTTTAGGCTAGAGAGTACAGTATTGGATTCTCTGATCTTATTCAGAAAATTTTTATCAAACAATGAGACTCTTGCTTCCTTTTAGACTATTTTATGCTTTAATTTGTTTTTGGATTATTTAAAAGTTTGTAAATTGCCTTTTTTATGAAAAGGTGAGCTCAGACTTTCTTTAGACACAAGGAAAACAAAGAAGTCTCAAAGGATGTGATAATGCTCTTCAGTCACTGTATTGTGTGCTTATGTGCTTGCATTTCATACTGGCAAGATCTGAAAGGGTAGCAGTGAAAAATGATTTAATTTACTGTTAGTAATAATAGTAAGGAGTTAGAGTTTCTGTTGCTATGGGAAAACATTTGATAACAATTCACTGCTGGTATTAATGCTGCATAAACAGTTTCTTAGTACAGGAAATGTTACATCTCTGGATATATAGAGGATTAAGCTTGTAGAAGGATTTGGTTTTTTTTTTCTTGAAAACTCATTATTTGCGAAATTCTCCAATTGTATGTGTACCATATTACAACCAGTGGACATGAACAGTGGATGAGTGGAAATAATGACATTTTCATTTAGTGGTGCAATCAATGTGTAACCTCTGTGTAGGGTGTTGATGTTCTGGTGCCATTGGTTGTGTGTTGGGCACTTCTCTAATCCTGCAATAGGGTTGTACATACAGTCCTCTTCCATTTTTTTTTAAATCTGGGCAAATGACTGGCTTGGTTGGCTCAGCTTGTGAATTGTCATCAATGTCCATTGAATGTCACCATCTTATAGAATACAGTTTAATTGTGTTGGTCCCGGAAATGGTTCTGAAATACTAATGCTTAAAAGGGCAAGCTCAAGCCTTTAGAAAACTGTCAGTTTTTCATCTAGGTAAAGTGTAGCTCTTGTTTTATATATGTGTATGGGACCCATACGTCTGAGTGTGCATGTGCCTTCAAGTCGCCTGTCACTGTATGGTGCCCCATAAATTTATTGGGGTTTTTCTTAGGCAAAGAATATTCAGAGGTGGTTTTGACAGTCCCTTCCTCTTGAATAAAGCCTATTGGTTTTGTTGGTGATCTCCCATCCAGGTACTAAGCAGGGCTGATCCTGTTTAGCTTTCAGGATCAGACAGGATCTACTGCCTCTATGGAATTTAGGCAGGTCGAGTGATAACTTAATTTTATGTGTGTATTCAGTTTGTATTATTCTAATGCAGTTATATTTTCATTGTGTACTATCTGTAGAGTCATACCATTTAACCTCCAATGAAAGCCCTCAACTTATTTGGTTTAAATGTTACACATTTTGCTCTTATGTACAGTATATTCCACAGTAAATATACATTTACATATATAAATAACATGTTTCATAAAATAGCCAGTATATCTACAGAGTTAAAATACAAAATAATTTCGGAGCAAGATTAATTGACAGTAATATCTAAAATAATTGAAAGAGATTGCAGATCAGGAAAAACATTGTATTTGTTTGGAAACTATCCCATGATTATTAAATTTTAAATTTTATAAAATAGGATGTATATCTTGAAAACTAAAATGTTTGTTTCCTTACACGTGTAAAATCTAATGTGTTGTATTTAAGTACTGTTCTTCATATAATGACCCCATGGTCTTAGACCTGCTGGCTTTCTATGCACTGGTGGACCAAGAGGGTTCCTAATACAGGGGTACCCCGGGTTACGAAATTAATTCATTCCGCCGCCGCTTTCGTAACCCGAAAATCTTCGTAAGGCGAAAAAGCCATAGGCGCTAATGGGGAAAAGCCGCGATTTCGTGCGAAATAGCGCCGAAAAGCACCAAAAAATTTTTCGTAACCCGAAATAACCTTCGTAACCCGGAACAGTTTTTTTAAATGGATTTTTTTCGTAACCCGGAAATTTCGTAAGGCGGCACATTCGTATCCCGGGGTACCACTGTATTCATTTCTCCTCCTTAGTGCATAATAGGTCATTATGAAGCTGTCAAGTTTAATTTGGAATCTTATGCATGTTTTCGTAGATGGAAGTCCTGCTGAGGTCAGTAAGGTTTACACCCTAGTAAGTGTGTTGAGCATTAGAGGACTTCTAAACATTGCACCAGTTGAAAAGATTGAAAGATTTTCTTCTGCTGAGCTGTTTATATTTACTTTAGTGCTATGCTATGACTGTACACCAATTAAGAAGATAATGATCTAGGCTTAATTTGCAAATTGACTTGAGGTTCAGATGTGCCCAGTCTACCTTCTATTTTTCTGTCCTGACCACATTCCTCTCTTGTGCTAATGCTGGCATCCACTTTTCTTCTTTGACCTTATCTTTCCCCTTCCTTACATTTTGTTTCACCTTGTTTGTGAAAGTCTACTTTTATCTCACTGTTAGTTGTTCCTAGAATGAGTATGTTTCTCTCTCAATTTTAAGTAAACAATTATGAAGGGGAGGAGGAGGAGAATAATATGCTGGGGAATGGTCCAGATTAATACTCAGTCTCACCGCTTCCCAAGTGTGTAAAACCCACAATGGATGCTTGGGGGACTAAATGGCAGGAAAAGTCCCACATTGTGTTGTGTTCAGATCACATTACAAAACATGGGAACCTAACGGTACAAGATGTGAGAAAATCCCACTTAGATTTCCAGGCTGTCTCCACTCATGCTTCCCATCTCACCTTCTTAAAACAGTTGTCTCAAAGTAAGTAGTGGCACCACTATGTTGTAGACTGCAGCATGTAAGCAATTCCTTTGTACTTAGTGTAGTTTTGTCTCTAGTATAGCCTGCTGTGTGCAACACTAGAGGGGCAAGATAGTGACCCATTTCTAGCCATTGTGATTTGTCCTTCTTTCTGACTGCTACATGTTTATCACCTGTGTCTTTTGCTTTCTAATACTTCAGCAGTCTTCAGTATTTGTGTGCTTTATTGTCTAGGTTCTTCCTATTCTCTAGCTGCCTTCCTACACTGTTCCACAGTCTAATAGCTGTGGTTTTCCTACTTTTGCAACAACTGTAGCTGAAGAAATGCAGCACAATGTAATGGTGTGAGAGTAAAGGAGGGTGTCTGAGAGGGAAGGGGAGGGTGACAAATGTGTAGAGGTGCTACAACACTACATCTCTGATTGGAAAAGGGCAACAAACATAGTAAAAGTAATAGTTCGGCTAGGCAAATGATTTTGTTGGACTAGACCAGTGGTAGCCCCCCTGGGGGGGGCAGGGGAAAAATCCAGGGGGGCAGTGAAGAAAAAAGAGGGCGGCAGGGAGGCCTTCAGTCAAAGTATTGATGTGCAAAATAGCCAAAGGGGACCAGTGGCCTTTAGGACCATAGTGGGAATAAAACCTCTTTTCAGGGTCCCCCCCCAAAAAACCCACCATACATTCTTGCTGACCATTTTGCGTGGTGGTGTCTCAAGGTGAGGCTTGGGCACAGGGCATCACTCCTGTGGCTTGGAGTGGCACCAAAGAGTTAGATCACACAATGATGGGGGAGAAGTGGTGGCAAAAAGGAGCTTTCAAATTTGGAACCCTGCTTAAGCTTTGTGAGCTTTGGTGGGACTTGGCTGGCAGGTTGGAGTTGTACTGCTGCTCCTGCTTTTTTTCATCAGACAGGCTGAGAGAAGAGGTAGCAGAAGAAACCTTTTTTGTGGAAGAGTGGATACTTGAAACTGTGTTGGGTTGGCATGTCCTTGGGAAGGAGTATCTGTGCTCGATTCTTGGAAAGAGTCCTCTTGGAGCGATTCCTGTAGTTAAAATCTTTCCCTTTCCTGGTCCACACCAATCTCCAGTCCAGAGCATGTTGCCTTGATAAATCCCCTACACACACACCGGCTGCCTCAATGGGATTGAGAGTCCCTCCATTCTATGGAGAAGCTTTTCCCTTGCACCTGGTCACTCTGGGAGCAGCAACTGAGTAGCTGACTAAGCAGCAACCACGAGGTCTCTTGCCCTTACTGGCCTTTGCTGCAAGGTTGGCATGGGTGAGTTGCTTCTTAGTCACTGCTCAGCTCAGTTGATGGTCTCAGGATAACAAGGGTACAAAGGGAGCAGCGATTGAGCAACCAGTCAAACTGCAACCAAGAAGCCTCTTACCTGTGTTAGCCTTAGCTACAAGGCTGGCACAACCAAGAAGCTTCTTGGTTGCTGCTTAGCTAGCTGCTTGGTTGCTGCTTCAAAAGTGACTGAGGCGGGTTACAGACCGCCAAAAAATACGTAGTGACTACGTATTAGGGTTAGGAAGGTGCAGTGCTTCCGCACCCCCCTAACCCTAATACGTAGTCACTACGTATTTTTTGGTGACGGCCATTTCAGATGGCTGCCGCCATGTTTACGTCTTGGACGCATAGCGTCCAGACGTGTCGCGGCGCCTATGACGTTGCGAATGCGCCAGCGGCGCCTCGCGGCGTCATAGCTGCACCGCGGAAAGAAGCTCCATTTTGAAGCTTCTTTTTTGCTCCGTAATGGAGCCGCACGGTTTGGCTGCAGTGGCTCCCTCATGGAGCAAACAGTGGCGGCGGCAGACCGCCGCAAAGTGGCGGTTTATAACCCGCCTGAGTGCAGAGGAAGCAGGGACCAAGATTGGTTGTTTTGAATTTGAAATACAAAAAGTAGACCTCATATATATATATATATATATATATATATATATATATTACGCCCTGCGTGGGGTGCTAGGATTGTCACCCAAGAAGAAAGAGGGCAGTAGCCCCAAAAGTGTGGTGAACACTGCACTAGATTAAGATGGCTCCTCCTGCCCCAGAAATTCTTGCAGTTGTGTAGTCTGGTCTTTGGTGAAACTTAGTGATTAATGTGGCACAGTATATTGTATATTTAATTTACTGATATCATATGGTGACATTAACTGACATATCACAGTTTGGAAATCATTTGTACATTGAAATGAATTGTAAATGTAATATGCTCCCATATGACCAGAATAAAGTCTTGACAGTGCCTGTGTGGTTTTTATGTATCATCATTTTGAGTATCAGAATTTCTTTGGACAGGAAGATTTGTATTAAATATTTCTGCAAGTATGGAATCCTAATTTTGAAGAAAATAATATGTTTTCTGTTACTTTACTGGAGAAGCTTTGTTTTATATTCCTTGAAAATCATTTCTTGCATGATAACATATTTCTACGTAACATTTACAAAGGAAGAAAAGCTGTGTTTAGCGCTGTGTTTTAACAGTTCAAATTTTTCTGGTGCGTAGTAAAATCCTTCTCTAATTCAATCTTTGTCTTTTGTCTTTGCTGCCTTGCAGGGTTGGTACAGTAGGCCTCAGTAGACTTAGCTGCAACTAAGAATTTCTCCTACATCAACAAAGTTAATGGTGATGCTCTTGTGGATTGGCGAATAAAAGTTCACGTTAAATATTTAAGAAGCGGAGAAAACAATTTTTGTCTTCTCAAAGTTGTACCACAACCACTACCATCAAGACAGCAAACAAATGGACAAAGACTTTGATCCAGAGTGTTTGTAAAACTAAAGTGATTAATCTTCCTAAGGCTTGAGGTCTGTGATCTGGACATCAACACTTGGAAGTTACTTTGTTTACAAAAATGAGGGCGGCTTTGGAACCAGCAGACATTGCTGTTGTGGCACTGTATTTTGTGCTTGTCATGTGCATAGGCTTTTTTGCCATGTGGAAATACAATCGAAGCACTGTAAGCGGTTACTTCCTAGCAGGGCGATCTATGACATGGCTAGCAATTGGTGCTTCCTTGTTTGTGAGCAACATCGGGAGTGAACACTTCATTGGGCTTGCAGGATCTGGAGCAGCAAGTGGATTTGCCGTGGGGGCATGGGAGTTCAATGCCTTAATGCTTTTACAAGTCTTAGGATGGATCTTTGTTCCAGTATATATACGATCTGGAATATACACCATGCCTGGGTACTTATCCAAACGTTTTGGAGGGCATAGAATTCAAGTATACTTCGCAGTGCTGTCTCTAATACTATACATCTTCACCAAACTTTCAGTAGACTTGTATTCAGGTGCATTATTCATTCAAGAATCACTGGGCTGGGATATTTATTTGTCAGTTATTTTGTTGATTGGAATGACTGCATTGTTGACAGTGACTGGGGGTCTTGTGGCAGTCATTTACACAGACACAGTCCAAGCGTTGCTTATGATTATTGGTGCCTTCACACTTATGATCATAAGTATTAGAGAAGTTGGAGGGTTTGAAGAGGTTAAAAGAAGGTACATGTTGGCAAAACCAAATGTTACATCAATCTTGTTGACACAAAATCTTTCTAATACTAATTCCTGCCATGTTGACCCAAAGCCTGATGCACTGAGAATGTTGCGTGAACCAACTGATGAAGATATACCTTGGCCTGGTTTCCTGTTGGGGCAAACTCCAGCTTCTGTATGGTACTGGTGCGCAGACCAAGTCATTGTTCAGCGGGTTCTGGCAGCAAAAAATATTGCTCATGCCAAAGGATCCACTCTAATGGCAGGTTTTCTAAAGCTTTTGCCTATGTTCCTTATAGTTGTTCCGGGAATGATTTCACGGATACTATTTCCAGAAGATATTGCATGTATTAATCCAGAACACTGTATGAAAGTTTGTGGGAGCAGAGCTGGATGCTCTAATATTGCCTATCCACGTTTGGTAATGAAGCTTGTTCCTGTTGGCCTGCGAGGCCTTATGATGGCTGTTATGATTGCTGCACTAATGAGTGATCTGGATTCCATATTTAATAGTGCCAGTACGATATTCACACTTGATGTCTACAAGCTCCTTATACGGAAGAGAGCATCATCTAGAGAACTGATGATTGTTGGAAGAGTTTTTGTTGCTTTCATGGTGGTAATAAGCATTGCTTGGGTCCCAATAATAGTGGAAATGCAAGGAGGCCAAATGTATCTATATATACAAGAGGTAGCAGACTATTTGACACCACCAGTGGCTGCTATATTTCTGTTGGGTGTATTTTGGAAGCGTTGCAACGAGCAAGGAGCCTTCTTTGGTGGATTGGTTGGCTTTGCTTTGGGAGCTGTCCGACTGATACTGGCATTTATCTATCGTGTTCCGGAGTGTAATCAACCAGACACTAGACCATTCTTTATCAGAAGTATCCATTATATGTATGTTGCTACTGGGCTGTTCTGGATCACTGGAATTGTGACAGTAATAATTAGCTTTCTTACACCACCGCCTTCAAAGGAACAAATTCGGATGACAACGTTCTGGTCTATGAGAAGCAGAAAAGTAAAAGAGAGCACTTCTGTGGGCAATTCTTTGAAAACACAAGAGAAGACCATTTTAAAATATAGTGAAAGTCCCAATCTTGCCTCTTTAGATGGAAAATCTGAAGAAAATGTTAAAAATGATTCACCAGAAAATGTCAATCTTCTAATTACTTGCCGTGATGACAGCAATCCAGTGATTTCTCTAAGTAACTCTGAGGTTGAGACACCAGTTGATTGTTACTCTAATGGCCAGGCAGCTTTGGTGGGCCAAAAGAAGATTGAGGAGGAGACAGAAAGTGGTGACAAAAACTGGAAGTTTATAGATTGGTTCTGTGGTTTTAAAAGTAAAAGCATGAATGATAGAGTCATCCCAGATAAGGGGGAAGATGAGACTATTTGTCTACAAATGCTGGAAGAGACCCCCAGAGTTAAATTACTACTAAATTGTGGACTAATTTGTGTGTGTTCACTTGGTATATTCATGTTTGTTTATTTTTCTTTGTGAACAAATGTGTAATTTTAAAGGTATACTCAAAAAGAAGTAATGGTTGCTGGAGATATATTTATATATAAATGTGTGTGTTTGTGTCTTACATCTCAGGCATTCGTTACACTATTATTATCAGCCAAACTATTTTCAACCAATCTGAAAATCATCAGACTTTCTACTTTACAACATTGCTGGTTTAGCACAGAATGTCTGGGGAATTTAATGTTCAGAACTAAAAACTGAGTTTTAATATACCAAAGTAAGAAAAAAGAAGGGTGTGTTAAAGGAGAAATATTACAGCAGTTTGTCAAAAGTCCTGCAAAAGTAAAAATGACAATTTCATATCTGGTCAAACCTGTTATGAAGCATGTTGCATAATATTTTTCAGCATAAGCTGATGCCAACTTCTCAATTATTTAAATAAGTAATTCTTCATGGCTCCCCATCTTTAAACATCAGATCTAGTTATATTCAAAACGAATCTTGAAAATTTTAATTGAATTGTATCTGTCACTTCATACTTCACATGGCTGGAAATTTTGAACTGCTAAATCCTACAGCTCTTTGTCTTTTCCAGAGAACCAAATATATATATTTTTTTCAGATGTGTGCATATGCTGCCTCCTTTAGTGTTCTGTTTAGCAGCAGTGATTTAAAACAGATTATTTACAAAGAAAATAGATGCTTTCAAAGCAATGTGGGGAAAAAATATCTGGATCAGCCTACCCTACCCTTGCCCCGCCCTCACCTAATGGGCTACAACTCCCATCCCTTCATTAGCCTGGCTGATAGGATTGTGGGAATTATTGTCTGGCACATCTGGAGAACATCAGTTTGGGGAAGGCGGCTATAGTCAGTGGGTACAATATGAGTCTGATTGGTACGTGTATTACTGGATATTGTAACAAAATACTTGTCATGTGCTTTTGTTGTTTTCTTAGGTTTGAATTTTGTTCATTAATATATTTAGGAGGATAGTCATTCCTCCCATTGTATGTTGTTAGAGGGGGGAAATATAGTATCCCTTCACAAAGCCAGTGTCTGTAAAATTTGTATTTATACTGTAATGGTTTGTCTGAGACTGTTCAGAGATGGATATGGAAGTAATTATAACACAGTTCAGTTATCTGATTATAACATGTTGAATGGGAAAAGCAGAATACAGTTTGAGTCTCCCTTATCTTGGAATTCCAAATTCCAAAATGTTCCAAAAACCAAAACTTCTTTCGTGGGTGGCTGAGAGAGTGACATCTTTGCTTTCTGATGGCTGTGTACAGAAGTATGTTTCATGCACAAAATTATTAAAAGCATTTCTTAAGATTACCTTCAGGCGTATAAGGTGTATGTGAGACATAAATGAATTTTATTTTTAGACTTGAGTCCTGTCTCAAAGATATCTCATGTACATATATGCAAATACAGGTATCCCAAAATGCAAAAAAATCTAAAATGCTTCTGGTCTCAAGCATTTTGGACAAGGGAGACTCAACCTGTATAGTAAGCCTTCCATTTTATGGCTCTTGGGTTTATTTTTGGTGCAAGGTGGGTAGGCTTGGAGGGAGAATAAAACAGGTTTCTCGCCCCACCCCATTTAAAAATCAATTTTTGCAGTTCCCAGGCATGTTTAGGGTACATGTCTCCTGTGGGGTTGCTTTGCATAGTGCTGCTTACACAGGATTTATTAATACAGTACAGGCTTAAATGGTGAGTACTCTCAACTAAAATATCAATTCCAGCAATTGTAATTGTCAGCTTCAGTACAGAGAGAAGCATTACAGGCAGTATTTCTCTCAGGCTTGGATTTTAATGACAGTCAGACCTTGTCCCATCTGCAGCTTTAGTAGTCATGGCAGGAAGAAATTCCACCCCAACTCCGTTCCCATCTCCCAGTGCTCTGAATTTTATAGATGGGACTATAGAGGATAGTATTGGCACCTCCCTTTAAGAGCCTTGGCAATCCCCAGAAAATTGAGATGGCGGGGGCCCATGGTGGTGGAAACTGGCAAATATGAGGGAATTTGGAACTTTTAGTGACAATTCTTCAGTATTCTGTCATGGCATTTGTGATTGCTAGTGCCAATTCAAATTGTGCCTGGAAGATTTACAACCTCCAGTGTTAAAGATCAGAGCTGAAATCTGCAATTTAACAAGAAGTGCATTCATCTACTTCAGTGTTTGGAACCTGTGGCCTTGCATGTGTCTACTTCATGTCCCATCTTTCCTGACCATTCATATTGGCTGGGTTGGAAGAAAGTTTGAATACAACAAATGGAAGGCTTAAGGTTCCACACCCCATGTTGCAATGGTTAAATCTTGGGAGTTAGCATCCTAACTCATAATGGAAGGCATTTCTTTATAGATTTTCTGACACCTTGCAAATTCTTAAGATGGCAAGGGCTGCCACAACAGCTGACAATTATTCTGGAATAACTAAAAGAACAAATGGAGAGAATTTTAATTGGTGGTATTGTCTGTAATCAAAGTGCCCTGCCATTTCTTATTGTATTAGTGAAACAGCTTGCTCACTAAGGTGACATTAATTACTAAATGGTTCTAGAATATAAACAGAATAATTTATTCTGATAAACTCTTGGCTTTCATGTTGAACTTTAAATGGAGCCTGTTGTGTAATGTACTAGAGAGACTGGTTTAGATTGCTTCTGTTCATAAGTACATGAATGGTGAGGTTCCTTGTATACTGGGTTGGGAACCTTTACAAACCAGTGGCCTTCTTTGGCCAAAGCAAGTGAATGACACCAGCTCTGGAATGCAGATAAATGCAACCACTGCTAAATAAGAGTTGTTTTTGTCAGCACTTGCAGAGATGGCTTTGAATGAATTGCCAGCTGTCATTGTGCAGGTGGGTTAGCTCAGGGATCTCTTTGGCTCCCACCCTTCACTCCTAAGATGCCTTGCATATACTAAGCCATGTATGTCCCACGCCTTACTGCCACTTTAAAACAGCAATGTCTAATACTCCCTTTGCCCTAATCCCAAGTCACTTAATACTTTATGCACTGTTATGAATGTATATGGCAGAGTTTAATTTGGATCTAAGTCAATTCTTAATGCAATACAGCCATGTAACAGTGTAGTGCATAAACATCTAAATATTGGATTATTTTACAGTTTAAACAATAATGGAAAACTTTTCCAAGATCTATACGGGAAAAAAAGATTGCTATTTTATCCAATCTGGGCCTTATAGAAATTTCTGTTCTTTTATTATCTGTATGGTTTATGTAGCCTACAACATTTTTGTCAGATTGCGGCAGTTTCTAATGCTTTTGCCAGGTTAGAAAACCAGAGGTTGCCTGTCAGTTTAAAACATCAAAAGCAGTGAGCAGGTTGGTAGCATTGTCATTTCTTGCCCAGCTGTACTAACTTTGAATGAGGGCAGCTATAGATCTGGTTAGCACAGTCTTTGGAAAGAAAGGGTGAGCAGAGAGGCTATTGTAACACTGGGATGTTTACCTTTTTTCTATATCTGATGTCTTAGGGCAGGTTCAGGTGAACAGCTAAACCAAGTTAAGCCAGAATATCAAGGTATAATGTAATATTCTGAGTTTGTTAATTAGCCTTGCTTACAGCAATTGACACTTTGCTGAGCATGTAACTAGAAGGAAATGGATGTATTCTAAAGTTTCCTGCTGCTTGTGAAGGAGAAAGTAAAGAAAGCAAGTGCATCCTAGGTCCACTGTAGTGCATTGAGTCATTTAAACTGCCCAGATAATCATCCTAACTGATCTGTTAGGTTACAGGCTGTCTCTGTGCTAAAACCTGTTTCTTGCTATTTATCTCTTTAGCGGAAGATATCCTAAGTGTAACTTAAATAATGTAACCTCCTAATTTAGTCCTTCTGTAGTTGCAAGAACCATGACCAAGTTGGGCTTCCCATATTCCTTTATTCTTACTACTGAACATTCCTTTTAGAATACCTTGTAATAATGCTGTTTCTGTCCAAATATGAAAGTGAATCTGTGGTAGCTTGTTATAGTGCCTTTTAGTAGAAAAATATAACCTTGTTAGGTTAGTGTACCTCATCTGTGATGAAAATACATCTGTTCTGATTCTTCACATTTCTACCGATGCCATGAGGGAGCATTTATATTTTTCTAAATCCTTCCCATATGTGTCTCTGTAGTCTTACAAACAAGAAATTATTAAAACAGTAGGGTGTAGCCTAAATTAACTGTTAACGGTATGGTATTGATTTGTTTTGTTTGAAAAGAAGGCTTAATGACAATTAACCTCTAAATAATAAAACCATGCTATCTGTATGTTGCATTACATTGGCATCTGCTACACAAATATATTTAGCAAAGTTAAAGGTAACTAAAACAAAAATTGTCCAAAGAAAAAAAGTTACAGCACATTGTGGTCTCGTTGTTGTCTCTTGGCAGTTGTGCCAAGAAGAACTCTATTTTAATATAATTTAATGTCAATAAAAACTAAGTGTTCTTGAACTTGTAAACCACTGCAAATTCCGTTTTTTGATACTATGAACGATGTGCTAGAAATTCTTTTTGTTGCATTCCATGAATATACCTCTCATTAGTCTTGTGGTTTGTAGTATAGACAGAAAGGATCTTTGCTTGCTGTAGTACAATTTGGCTGGCTGTGTTCTTGTAGCTAACAGAAATTCAGAGGGACTGTTCCCCACAGACTGTCATTAGTTCATGCCAAGCTTTTGGCCTCTCTCAGTGGCTCTATCCCATGCAAATCTCCCAACGATGGAGCTGGCCAGTTACCTGGGATTTCCTTTTGGGTCTCTGGCAATTTATTGTGTTGCATGTAAGCATAACACTTAATTGAGCCCTACTTCAGACTTTCATACTGTGTCTTAAAAGGAGTTTAAATGTTAATTTGAATATTTAAAGGAATAGAAGCTTTATCTGAAGAAACTTGTATGAGGGCTTTATATTTGCACTGTACAGTATTTAGGGGAAACACAGCTTCTGTTTTGGAAAGCATTTCTTATTCTCTTTTGTTGCCAAAGTTTCCCCCCACCCACTACTGCTTTGCTATTCAGAAGCAACAAGAGGTTAAGTGACTGTGTGTGGACCACATCTCTTCCTTTCTATCACCATTTCAAAAATCTGAGCATAGTACTTGTACCTTGATACTTCATAAATTGTCTTGCTAGTTTGAAATATCTTCCAAAAAGGAAAAAAAATAAGGAAAGGGATGGAGTGTGGGCTATCATATACAGATAAATGTACTTGTAGACTTGGCAGACAGAAAAAATGTGCTTTTGTTAAATATTACAGCTTTATTTTAAAATCATTCTTCTAAGATAAATTATGATATATTGGTATATATATATATACACACACACACGTATGTGTGACCCCCTCAAAGTAAACATACTAAATTCACAAATTAGTTTTTAAAATTTTAGAGTATGGCAGTGTATTTAAATTAAAGATATTAATTGTTTTTCAGTTTAATGTATGTTTTGTGCCTGCCCTTAAAAGTAAATGTTTTGAAGATAAAGCTAATGGTGTTAATATGTGATATTCTAAAACAAAGATGTGTGAAATGCTTAAAGGCTCTTATCAGAGAAACTGTGCATAACTCAGTGGTTTTAAATACGTATGTTTTTAATTAACTTTAGGATAAATAGTAGTTCTAGAATGTAAGTATATATAATTGGGATTTCTAATTTCACTGTGAGCTCTTTCAACTTTCGTTGGCAAAAAAGCTTTTTCTTTCTTACAAACAGTTTCTGGGGGTATTGTTTTGAAAGCAAATGCTTTATTTTTGTTCTGATTGTATCTAATATAAAATGTTAGGTAGTGACATCTGGTGACTACTTTTCCATAGCATTTACTGGGCAAAGACACTGAGTGAAGATGATGATGACATATGACGGTACTAAGTGTCTGTGAATACATGCTTTTAAATGAGGTGGATATAAAAATAGTTGCTGTGCAAAAAAATTAGTAGTCTTCTTCAAGAAGAAAGCAAATTCTTTTCTAATAATGCTAGAGAAATACCTTTTTGTTCATACTCTTAGTTTTATGTACAGTGTCAAAAGTGATGCTGCTTTTACCTTGTACCCTTTTGATAATAAGTATACTTTTTCAAGATATGTCAGGTGTTTTTCTTTCTGTTTTTGCTGCTCTTGTACTTTTTGTAGCTCTCATGCAGATTATAAATCAATTAATTGCTTTATTATTTTTTTAAAAAAAGAAACAGTAAACAAAGATTTTGCAGACCAAAAACAAATGAAATACAGCATGTCAAGTTTTCAACTACCACTGTAATTTTGGTGGAAATGAACCAAATGAGCATACAGATGTAGTGAACCTTGTTGATTCTAGGGCTCTTTGGTTAAGTTTTATTTTAAATGTCCATTTGACAAGAAGGGACATTTAATAATATGTAATAATCTAGACTGAGAAGTATTAAGAAATGAAGTCTCTTTATTATTGCTACCGTCCATAATGAAAAATTTGTCACAGAAAAATGATTCAAGTACAGAGAATATGGTTTGTATGAAATTGAACTAAACCTGATTAAAAACAGTTCTCTTTGCTAGCCCTTGTGTATATTGTTTGTTGTATACTGTATTTGTATTATTTTTTTGCTTCCTCAATTAGTCTTCAAAATAAACTCTTATTAGAGTATTCAGATAATTAAAACTGTATTTCTTGCAGTTTACATTCCTTTTGAATATTGAATTTTGTCCTGTCAAAGTCATTGTATGGAAATGTTTAAACTTCTGTACAAAGTTTAAATAAAAGTGCAAAATAAAGATTTTTCAGTGATCTGTTTTATTAGTAGAATTGTTAGCATTTAGTAATCTGTTTGGTAATCAAGCAGCTAATAAACTGAGAGTGTTCAGCATTTTTACACACTTACTGTATCTCTGTATTAGTTCCAAAAATGGATTCACTGCCAAAATTGCATCTCACTCCTGTCACTAGCCACTGTTTCAAGATGTGTTTCTTCCAACAGCATCTCATGTAGGTCTAGTGGTGGTTTGGTTCCCCTCTTAAGGGCATGTGCAAAGATGGCAGATCATCTTGCCACTGAAAAGAGGGTGGCAATTAGGCAACTGTTAAATGAGCTCTCAAACCTTGGTAGAAGGGAGGCTCTGCCTTCCCTGAGACCAAGGATGGGGAACATCTTTCAACCTGAAGAAGGCCTCCATTCTTGTGGGTAAGGCCAAAGGCAAAAGTGTGGAACCAAAAATACCAGCATATTTTAACTGAGAGCTCCAACTGCATGTAATTAAACATTAAGGGAGACATTTGAACCTTTTTGAATGGTCAAAAACCTGTACAGAAGTTGAAAAAACAAAGGTGTTGTTAGGAAGGATGGTTGCCAAGGGACTGGGTTTGGACACAAGACTTCAGGTTCCCAACTGCTGTTCCAATAAAGGGAATAATACAGTCTGAGGGTACAGCTGAGGTGAACCAGCATATACACTGCAGAAGTTCTTGCGGTAGAGTCAGGCAACAAAAGAGTAATGAAATTTGGGCCTAAATATGTATATAATATGGGGAAAGGGCATATGGATTTTTTTAAAATGATACTGTTGAGATGAAGCAAAGATGCAGTCATTCCACTGCAACTGTGATTGGGCCAGTGGAGGAAAAGTCAGGTAGAGAAACTGGATAAGCTGGTGTGGTTGCAACAAAGGACAGCACATGGTGCAGTCATCTCTACTCTTAACTGGACATTTGGTAATTAGATTTCTTTCTAGTATTGCAGTTACATAACTTAGAACTGTGATCCTTAATTAATGTCCAAATATATACATCAGTGCCATCAGGCAATTGTTGCTGTGGTGCCACACACCAAAGCATGTTTTTTTCAAGTGCCACATAAGATACTTTTTCCGTTTTAAAGTAGAAAAGAAAAGCATTCAGCTTTAGTTTGGGTGGAGAACATGTGGAACATCCAGTCAGTCCTAACTGATATAGTTATAGGTCAAGCATGATGGGAGCTACAGTCCATCAATAGCGGAAGGACTGCGTGTTCCTAGTTCCTGATCAATGACATGCTCAACTTGCTCTGAAACCTTTTTCAGGCACTGTTTCTGTTCCTCTATGAATGTGAAGATAACAATTAATTTGGCCCACAGTATGCAATTCTGACATCTGAACACATTCTGCATTTCCAGGGAATTCCCAAGCTTACCCACATACCTGAAATAATGGCACTGTTATTGAAATAGATTCTTAATCCACAATGGGGGAGGCAATTTTATGGAAGAGTTATCTGTCTCCTTATAGATATATAAATGGGACAGCATAGCTTATGAACTGCAAGCTGTTCAAGAGCAGTTTTGAATAAAGCACTAGAACAGTTGAAAACAAACAAGTATGTTCATGGTTGCTTATAGGAGCAACTTTGCAACTGTTCGGCTTCATCTTCCTGCTGTATCACTTGAGGCTTCCAGTGGTCTCCCCTGTCAAGATAGTCAGTTCCACACCTTTCAAGTTTCAATAAAAGTGCAGTATTGGGCAATTCCAGACCATTTACTGAGTCTATCCAATGCGACAATGGTTCTAGCAAGAGCAGCATAGCTTATAAAATTCTGAAATAGAGAGGTAGAGTCTGAGCTAGAATGAGAAAGCAGTGTGAGATTGGCTGCAGAAGAGGAAGATGGAAACCACCGAGTGCCTTTTTTCTAAAAGTTAATCCACTGCCCCACCCCCAACCTACATCTTCTGCCTTTGCTAGTTGGGGGGCAGAAACTGGATGGTTTGGGTCAGCTGTTTGCCAGTACTGTACAAGGCTTGAGCCCAGAGCCACACCGCCTGTCCCCTGGCCTTTTAGTGAGGCTGTGAGGGACACAGAGGCAGATTCATCTAATGACTCCCAAAGTTTGGACCTTCAGGTGTTTGAACTTCAACTCTCAGAAGCCCTGTAAGCTTGGGAATTCTGGGAGCTGATGTCCAACCATCTGGAGAGCCAAGGTTTGGGAAATACTGAACCTAAATATTAGGAAGAACTTCCTGAGCCCTGATGGTACAGTGGTTAAATGCCAGTACTGAAGGCGCAAGGTGGTGAGTTCAATCCCAGGGGCTCCAAGGTTGATTCAGCCTTCCATCTTTTCCTAGGTTGCTAAAATGTGTACCCAGTTTGTTGGGGGCAATTAGCGTACAGATTGTAAACCGCTTAGAGAATGCAGAGTTCACTGATGAGAGTATAGAAATATACATGCTAATGCTGTTGCTGATGGTAAGAGCTGTTCAACAGTGGAATATGCTGCCTCAGGGTGGTGGAATCTTCTTCTTTGGAGGTTTTAAACAGAAGCTGGATGGCCATTTGTCACAGAGAAGGCTTCGAATGTGTCTTCCTGTATGGCAGGGGGCTGGACTGCATGACCCTTGGGAGTCTCTTCAAACTGTGATTCTAAGTGGGAGGATGAAATATTTGCAGGAAGTGAGGGAAGGAAGGAAACCTATTGCTCTTTAGAGACGGATTGCTGGAGAAAGTGCTGCAGAGTAGTTACAGATATATATTACAGTATATGATCTTTTGTGCAGTAACTCCTCTAAAAATATTTCTGGTGCTGTTTGGTCTTAAAAGATGATGATGATGATGATAATTAATTATTATTATTATTATTATTATTATTATTATTTATATCCCGCCTCTCACTGTTTTGGATCGAGGCAGGTAACAACAAACAAAAACAATAAAATCAAACATGACTATCAATCTCCCTCCCACCTTAAAATACCATTAAAAACAATTCCCAATAAAATGGTTAATAAAATAAAATGAGATCAAAGTCCAGTGTGTACTGCTAAACAAATGGAGGGGAAATTCTGAGGAGATCAGTTGGGAAGGCCTGCCAGAAGAGATCCGTTTTTATTGCCTTCTTAAGAGATCTGTTTTTATTGCATGGGTATTCTGTTGTTAATGGTAGACCTCAGGGTAGGAGGGTCAGCAGACAATGAGCACTAATCAAGCAGACACTAATCCTCTTTTGCAGCCCCTCCCACCCCGAGGCCTGCCATTAGCAACAGAACAATACACATGCAAATCACTCCTGCCTTTCCTGGTCACACAGTATATATACCCAACTCGTTTCCAGGTAAGCATTCTCTGAAGATGCCAGCCACAGATGCTGGCAAAACGTCAGGAAGAAACTCTCCTAGAACATGGCCACATAGCCCGAAAAACCCACAAAAAACTATGGATGCCGGCCATGAAAGCCTTCAACCTCTTTATGGATTACTTTTGCTTTTTAATTGTAGTGAACTGTTCTTGATATCTGAAGGCATGCAAGTAGAGGAGTTATTTAGATTTGCTGGGAATTGTGGCTGACACTCGGAAAGATAGCTAGGTATGATGGAATATATTCTTTTCTGTCTGCTGGGGCTAGGCTTCTATAGGAAAATTTTCTAATGAGAAGGAGATCCAATAACATGGCAGATAATTTTCTCGGTTGCTACTCTTCCTAACACGGGTGAGGCTCTTGGGTATTTCATTTGTCACTGGGAGAGGTGCCAGATAAAACAGAAAAATGCCAAAATCCATATTAGAGGAGTAGATGTTTTAGGCCAACTCAGTGGATGCAAAAGTAGGGAGGGACAGAAGGAAATGGGACATTGTGCTGATGTCATGCTGTCTGCATGGTGTTTTGAGCTGTAATGGAAGTGGAATTAATTTGCAAACACTCAAATAAGGTCCTATTGAATGATTTGATGGTTTTAGATTTCACCTAAAGTAGTTCTCTAGCTGTATTGAAATCAAGGAAGGCAAATTGGATGTCCATTTGTAAACTATGAACTCTTTCCTGTTGTATCCTGGCCAAAGAACACAGGTGGTGGAAAACACAGAAAAACTAGTTGATCTATTCATAAAGCAGGGTTCTTTATGGAGAAATATATCCCATAGCATTGCTGGAGTGAAAAGGCATGTAAAATAGTCATCCTCCCCAATGAAACATTAAACAAATAGATATTTTTGTACCTGTATCCACTGGGAAAAATATAAAAGACTGTATGAGGTCTCAGAGCATGGTGGACAAACCCCTAAGTCTTAAGGAGGAGGGATAGTCGAGTACAGTGGACCCTTGTTATACACTGGGGTTTGGTTCCAAGATCCCTCGTGTATAACAAAATCCATGGATGCTCAAGTCCCATTAAATATAATGACATAACAAAATGGTGTCCCTTATAAAAAATGAAAATCAAGGATTGATATTTGAAATTTGTACTTTTTTTGAACATTTTCAAACACTATATGCTTGAATCTGTGTATAAAAAAATCCGTGTATAAGACTGTAGTTCCTTTCAGGCCTTCTTCAGTCCAGTCCTTCTTGATGCCCACAGAAGATAGGCTTTCAGAAATGGAAGTTAGAATGGGTCCTGGTGATGATGCTGGAAAGGTTTCTGTAAAACACCTTAGTTCTCAGGAGTCTTGCAAAATTGGAGTTGGCTCTAAATTTCATATACTGAAAAAGCAGTGGTTACAGCAGAATCAGTTGTAGTTTCCACTTGCAGGCTGAGCCTCCTTTATTCGGTATTCCAAATTCCAAAATATTCCAAAACCCAAACCTTTTTTTAATGCGTGGTTAAGATAGTGACACCTTTGCTTTCAGATGGTTCAGTGTACAGAAACTTTGTTTCATGCACAAAATTATTTAAAACATTATATAAAATTACCTTCAGGCTATGTGTACAAGATATTTATATAACATAAATGAATTTTGTGTTTAGACTTGGATCCTATCTGTAAGATACTCATGATGTATGTATATGCAAATACAGGTATTCCCAAATCCAAAGTAATTTTAAAAAATAGTAAAAAATCCCAAATACTTCTGGTCCCAAGCATTTCAGATAATGGAGACTCAATCTGTACTTTCTTTCTCATCAGGTGAATTTAGTGGTCTAGAGGAGCACATACCAGGTCAGACACATAAATTGCAAAAGCCGCTAGAATGTGGAACATTTTAACTTTTGTGATAGATGTTTGATTCCTATCTCTGTTTTCTAATGTTAGAGAAAAAGGAATCTCTTGCCAATGATTCTTGGTGCTTCCCTTAGCATTGACTCCTGGATAAGCATAGCAATACTGAGCTGATTGGTTGACTCCTCTTATGTATAAGTAACAGGCCAACAAAAAGCAGTCAGTAGATGTAAATGAGCAGTTCACACAGTGGAAGAAAGTGAGAACAGATTTCCCCAGGGTCCTTCAAATACATCAAGAGGTAGCAAGAGGGAGAAAGTTGAGCTATCTGAACACCCAGATTCATGGGCAACAACCCTATTGAACACCAGTTGATAGGAAGCAACCATGGGAGGAAGTTTTTATTGTCATGTTCTCTGTATGGCTTTCTTGTAGGAGTGTGATTGACCACCAAGAAACAGGATCATGGGCTAAAGGGGCCTTCGGTGTCATCCAGCAAGTGTTTCTTACATGTGTTTCATCCTATAACTGTAACAGTAACAGATGTTGAATAATACATAGGAGATGAGTGCACACATGAGGTGGTAACAATCATGTTAATCATCAAAACACATCGTATTTTCCTTCAGAGTTTTCTTGCGGTACACTAACTTCCCTCTCCTAACCAGTTTTTTAAAGTTGTATATGCTTAATGAATTTGGAATGAATGATTTCCCACCTTTATAGTCTGAAAAGTAACTTTTAAATGTGTTACCTGACTACAGCAGCACTATAATTATATTTAAGAAATATCACCTTTCAAACAGATGTCTTTTGGTGTCAAGCTAAAGTAGTTATATAGTCCCTAATTAATGGTTACTGGGAGTGCTGTAAAGTATTAGGCTCATCATCTGTAATTTTAAAGTCCATTTAAACCCCACTGAACCTGATGTGATATATCTTCTGAGGGAAGTCAGGAAAGCACCAGTATGTAGCATAAAACATTTCTTTAACAATAAAGAATAGAAAACAACTACAGGGGTACCCCGGGTTACGAATTTAATTCGTTCCGCCGCCGCGTTCGTAACCCGAAAAGCTTTCGCAAGCCGAAAACCCATAGGCGCTAATGGGGAAAAGCCGCGATTTGGTGCGAAAAAGCGCCGAAAAGCACCAAAATTTCTTTCGTAACCCGAAATAACCTTCGTAACCCGGAACAGTTTTTTTCAATTGATTTTTTTCGTAACCCGGAAATTTCGTAAGGCGGCGCATTCGTATCCCGGGGTACCACTGTACATATAAAATGAATCCTATCCAAATTTCCATAAATTGGAGCAGCAAATCAATATATTAAAGTGGAAAGAAAATCACCCTCTTTTTATGGGACTTAAGCTACAAGTAACCAAACTATTAAGATAAGTACAGTGCACGCATGTCATACGCGGCTTTCAGCATATGTTGAAAGCCGTGCGCAGGGTGCAAGGGGTGGCACATCCCATTTGAACGAATGGGGTTACATGCCTGTGGTGCGCATGCGCCGTCGCACTGCCGCACCGTTGCATGCACGAGTCCCATTCACTTGAATGGGGCTTGAGCATGCATGGCATTTGGCTTATGCGGGGGGTCCGGAACGGATCCCTGATGTAAGCCAAGGACGGATTGTATCATATTATAAATACAATTCACAAAGGTATTGTAAAGACTTTTTTTAAAAGGCACATTATAGACTTGCCAGTGGCAGAGGCCTCTGTACAAGTTACATTTCAAATTGAGGTTGCAAACCTTTGTTTATATTGGAACCACACGCCATGGCATCTGTAAGCCATATGTTATCAATTAAGTGAGTGAGATACAGAACATTCCTCTGGTAGGAAGTCTGAAAAGACCTATTAATGTCCATAAAGGATAAAATCCTGCGCTAAAATTAAGACATACGTACTTCTTGTATATTTGCCTACAAGCAGTCATTTTTTCTTCAGTTTTAATTCAGCCAAACAATACAAAAATTGTAGTTGTATTAAATAAACTGGTATGGGGTCTTATTAAATTAAGTGAATTATAAATCAATATAATTTTTTTTTATGTAGAGAAGATTTCAAAAATTAATGTATGAAGACACAGATTCCAAAACTGAACCACATCCTGAAATAATAGGACAGACTAGAGCAGAAAAGACCAGACCAGAATAGGGGAAGCTGCCTTTATGAATCTTAGGAGGAAGATACTATTTGGCATTCTTTCCTCTGATTGAGAAACTCATACTGATCTTTCAGTGTTCTGGACCTGAGGGGTGTGATCACATTTACAATACAATGTATTGTCCAATTGTCTATTAGCTTCTATGATTCTGTTTATTGATATTTATTAGGGCATCTCTCTTTCTTCTGGCTTGAATATTACAAACTTCTCTTAATACTTGTCTATGGCCTGTTACAGACTGCCAAAATAAAGCTGCTTCGGGTCTCTTTGGAGGTATGCTGTTTAAATGATCCATGCACCCTAAGAATCCGGAAGCTGCACCAAAGCTGTACTCCAGTGCTTAGGAATGGAGTGTGGCTTTGGTGCGACCTCCGGACTCTTAGGACCCACGCATCATTTAAATAGCATACCTCCAAAGAGACCTGAAGCAGCTTTATTTTGGCAGTCTGTAACAGGCCTATCCTACCCTTAGTTGAATTATGCCAAATGCAGGACTTGTATCTATCAAGCTTTTGGACTTCTTTGACAACCATATCCTCAAACATTGTATTTAATTGTTGGGTTAGTTGAACTAAACTTGGATTTAGATTTAAAAGTTTCCATTCCACAAGTAAAAACAATCCTCTCCATCCTTTAAAACTCCTAATTAGTCTTATTCTAAATAACTTTTGTAATGTGAAGTTGAAGGCTTTCATGGCCGGTATCCATAGTTTTTCGGGCTATGTGCCCATATTCTAGGAGAATTTATTCCTGATGTTTCGCCTGCATCTGTGGCTGGCATCTTCAGAGAATACATTCTCATTCAGCATTCTCTGAAGATGCCAGCCACAGATGCGGGCAAAACGTCAGGAATAAACTCTTTAGAACATGGCCACATAGCCCGAAAAACCCACAAAATCTTTTGTAATTCTACCTTGCATCCTAGCTTTTAGCACAACATACCTAGCTTTTAGCACAGAAGATAACCCTTTTGCAATACTTGAACTTACAAGTCTGAAAAGGTACAGAATTCAATTTCACTACCGATTGATGTTTGACTTTTTTACATTGTATATTCAGAAATGCTGAGAAAAATCCAGTGCTTACTTCTGGTCTAATTCTTCCTTAGTAAGACTTAATTATTTTCTAGGCAAGTAAGTACTATATCAACAGTAACTGCCGTTAACTGCACTCTATAAACACATTTGTACATCTTCTTCGTTTTGTTTAAAGCCAGAGACAGCTGCAACGCTGAAACGCACAGTGGAAGCTTTGATGGAAAGAGGAGCAGTAGTGAGGAATTTGGAAAATCTGGGAGAAAGAGCACTGCCATATAGAATCTCAAAACATAACGATGATCACACCAGAGGAGGGTATGAACCTTGCATAATTTTTTGGGTAGATTTTTGTTAAACAAATGTTCAAGGTTGCAGTTAAAAGAAGTGATAGGAGCATGTCAAAAACAGTATATGCATCTGAAGCTTGTTTTAGCAACTGTTCCCACTGGGTCACAGACAACCTGGTTATCAATCAAAGCTTCACGTGCAGTCTTTCCTTGTGTACACATATTACTACTTTGGACTGCAGCCCAGGTCTAAATGTGATTGCTAAAGGCCTTTAATTTCCATTGAGAAATCAGTGTAATTTAGATATCTGGCCTTTTTATGTTTAAGAATTTAACTGTTTATATCCCAAGTTGTTCTTAACATATACCCCACAAATCAGTTGTTTAAGTAACTGCAAATAGAGATGCAAAATAATTTGAGTAGAAAACTGCATTGCTCCAATTATGATGATTAATTAATACAAACCCTTAAATTGTTTATATTGATCTGTCAGCATTGACTCATACATATGTACTTTCCCCTCAGAATGGTAAATTACAACACATTTGTGTGCACTAGTGCACGTTTCCTTGTAAGATACAACTGTAGCCTTATATGTTTATTTATACTTTACATTTTCTTTGTTCAGAAACATAACTTCCTCATGTAGATATTGTCACTGAATGTCAACATTTTCTTTCACAGAATTCAACAATTTGAGAAGGTAGTATTTTGAGGGATATTTTATTTATTTTAATTTGTCTTAATCAAAGACTAGGTTCGTAGAATCATAGGATTGGAAGGGCCTGCAAGTCCACCCTCCTGCCATGGAGGACTCCACAATAATGCACTTCTGAGAGATGACTGCCCAACAACTGTTGAAAGACCTCAAAAAAATGCCAGCCTACCAGATTCCAAGGCAGTTATTCTGTATTTAAAAAGCTGTCAGGAAGTTTCCCATCATGTTTAGGTGGAATCTCTTGTAATATGAATCCATTTATCCATGTCCTAATGTCTGAAACAGCAGAAGGCAAGCCTGCTCCATCTTCTATGTAACTTCAGATTATTAAAGATAGCTATTATATCATCATCATCATCATCATCAATTTATTTATTTATATCCCACCCTTTCCCCAAAACTCAGAGTAGCTTACAATATTAAAAAAGTACAATTAAAAATATATAAAAGTGCTACATTAAAATAGAATTAAATTATTACTATATTAAAACATATTGCATATTAAAAGAATAAAATACAATTAAAGATAAAAGTGTTTAAAACGCTTTAAAACAATATAACACCCTGTCCAATTCATTAAAAACTTTCTGTTTTAAATGTCTGTCTGAACAGGAAGGTCTTAGTCTGCTGGCAGAAGGACAACAAAGAGGGGGGCCATTCTGGTCTCCCTGGAAAGTGAGTTCCAGAGTCTAGGGGCAGCCATGGTGAAGCCCTCTCTCCTATCCCTACCAACTGATGGTGGTGGGACTGAGAGAAAGGCCTCTCCTGATGATCTCAGAGTCTGGGCCAGCTCATACAGGGAGATACAGTCTGCCAAATAGCCTGGACCTGAGCCAATATGTTATTTTTTTTCTCCTCTTCTCCAAGTTCAACATACCCAGTTCCCTAAGC